>NC_135625.1:30334133-30637163 GCF_053574225.1 Canis aureus | reverse complement strand
TGGCCATGGAGCCTTATGTGTCGCTCATTCAGCTGTAGCAAGAATGTGGCTCCCTCGGGTACCTGGGCCTGCAGCCCACACAGAAAAGGGAGAGGCAGAGAACCGAAGCAGAATGCAGCAGATGTCTCTGGAGGTACTCTGTGGACAAGCTGGCTATTGGGAAAGTCCTGGAAGCGTTTTGGTTGGGAGGAAACAGGAAGGAGATCTTCTTGCAGGGAGCTAGCTGCCTGTGCGGGGGAAGTGTGGGCGGTTAGGTTGCCCGTTCCTAAGGCTGAAGTATACGCAGGCTGGTGAGCCCAGCAACATTTGGGCTGCATTTATGCCGAACCATGGTCCCTTCCTTTGTGACAGGGGCTCATTAAATTACTCCTCATTTCTCCAGATTGTGAGGATCAAATGTTTGACCGACTTTCTGAGCAGTTTAAGTCACAGCTTGCTCTTGTCAATAGGAATAATTAATGACTCCTATTTTTTTCACAATAGAAAACATATTTGAATCCTCAGTGATGGGGGTGGTGAGAAGCGCTGCAGAAAGAGTAAAAGTGTCCCTTAAAGGAAGAGTGGCTGTGTCATGTATCAGCCAAACCAGGACACTCTTGAGAGTTAAGACAATGTTATTAGTTGTTGTGCTGGGACGAGAGACAAATAACAGGGACTGTTAGGATAAACTGTGCCACACGGGTACCCTACCTGAGGGTACTTGGTAAGACATACCCAGGCACAAAAAAAAAAAAAAAAAAAAAAAAAGACATACCCAGGCACTAAAATCTAGTGGCAATACCTGTGTTTCTCCAACAACCCGGAATGCAGCCTGAGTAGAGCTGAACCACTTTGAAGCCTACTTCTGCTAACACCAACCCTCCCTGACAATAACAAGGGGGTGGCGGTGGTGCAGACTCTTCCAGAAACCTCAAAGGGTATATACAGATATTTCTTACAGATTTTCTTGAAAGAGGGGTTTCAGAGCACACTGCCAGGCATCCAAAAAGACTTTCTCCCCCTTAGGCTCCCTGGAGTCTCCACGGCACCAGCCTCCCTGTCACCCCCACCATGGCCTACCCCCCTCCACAAAAGCGTCTCACAACTGTTCTTCACTATAGCTTTCTCCTCTGTCCCCTCAAACCTGTCCCCTCCCCTTCTGCCCATTTCTCCCTGCCGTTGAACATGTGTAGTGGGGGAAAGCGGGAGATCGTGAACATGCATGCATTAATTTGTTGTGTGTGTTCATCACACTTTTTAGAGCCTCATTACAATAAAAATAAACATTTGTGTTAGGGAAAGAGATGACCGCCGTATGGAACATGCTGGCGGACTGGAACTCAGATGGAAGGAAAAGAAACACAGGAACTAACAACTGCTGAGCACAGGCCAGGGTTGGGGGCTTTGTTCACACAGTGTGAAAATGGGTACTTCCTGTCTTGGTTTGTCTGACACAGGAAGTCAGTAGACACCATGTGTCAGGAGATATATGAGATATACAATCCCATGGAATTTGTAAACTATGTCAGACAGTTCACCTATGCCAAGGGTCAAAAGAGTTGTGTGGATGGGGATTGACGGGATGTGTGCAGATTATTTATTTGGAGATTGCTGCCAGTGTGTCATAAGTTTTGCCCATGCCTCTTACCTCAAGCAGAAGGGGGGGGGGGGTGCTTCAAAGGACCACTTAGAAACCTTGTGTCCTAGCACTAGATAGAGTGGATTTGGATTTGACTAGCGACCAAGGAATGTAAGGTCTTGAAGTGCCAGCTCCCTATTCTGATGGCAGAGTGAAGGAGATTGCCAGGTTGGGGCCTGGCCAACTCAACTTTCTGGGTAGGCAAATAATTCGTGAGCCTTTCTTATTGACCTCATCTGATGAGCCCATGATGCAAAGAAGGAATGAAGTCTTGTCTTTGAATCCCTTCAGGGGGCCTCTAGAAAAGCACCAGCCTTCAGGAGAGGAGAACCTGGAGCTGCTCTCCTCTTTCCACAGGCTTGAGAGGGAACTGAGCAACAAAATAAATTCCATTTGCCCAGGGCGAGGGAACCCAGCATGGGAGCTGGTCCTGGTTGGAGAGCCTGGGGATTGGCAACCGATGGCCAGTAGGCTGGCTGGCTGCTTTTGTAAATACATATTTACAGGGACAGAAACACACTCTTTCCTTGATGTCTTGTCCATGGCAGAGTTGAGTAGCCATGACAGAGACTGTACCTGCAAATCCTGATACATTTACTACCTGGCCTTTTATAGGAAACATTTGCTGATAGTTGAGAAAGATTCTCAGAAGAGTCTCAGAAATGCCCCAGTAAGGGGAAGAGTCAGACTTCCACTGCTCTGGCACTCGGCGAATAACCATCTTAAAACTTCCCACTGCCTCTTCTTGCTCTCCCCACATTGGCCTGATGGGGTCAGAAACCCCTGTGGCAGAAGTGGGATGGACCCGGCCCTCCTTTCCCATTGCGAGGGATCAGCCCTCAGCAGCCTGGGCTTGGGCGTGTGCAGGGAAGGATTAGGCAGCGTGAGACTTTTACTCTTGAGTCAGATTTGAAATTTTGCTTATTACAGAGGCCCGGGCACTATAGATGACTAAACTTGAGAACATGCTGATGACAAGTAAATGTATTTTTCATTCAGAGGTGAGGAAGGAACTTCCACCACTGAGCAAATATACAGGAACAGTGGGAGACAAAAAAAAAAAAAAAAAAAAAATTCAACTTAGCTTTAAGCTAACAGCCCAAGAGCACAGCCTGTTTAATATATTTCCTGGTTTCACATATATGTCTTCAGAGAGGAAAGCCAGATTCTAGATGAAACTCTCCCACTATTTATGTGATACAGAGCAGTGCTTGTCTTTTCCAGAATTCAATTTTCTCATCTGCAAAGTAAGGGTTGGACCAACACTAGATGAATCCTTCCCATACTGATGATCTGTGATCGCAGAGCTCGGTGGACATCCTTTGAGATGGATGATGTCTCTTTGGGACTCTTACAATGGTACACGTGACAATCGCTGTCGCCTATGGGTTACTTGCATTTAAATGCTGGGGAAATAGTGCAGTGTGTCCCTACCCTCACCTCTTAAGTCAGTCCTTGAGTGCTTCTTGACTACCTGAGCCTCTTCCATGCTTTTATGGGATAAAAGGAGCTGGAGTACAGAGGTCTTCATGTAAGACCTTATGTTTTTCTGGCCAGGAATTTGGCCTTGTTTGTTGTTTGCTATAGGTGTGGTGTCTGAGGCTAAAAATTCCTTAAGTGTCCTTGCTTCTGGGGCCCTTGTTGTCTTTCAGGTTTTCTAAAAACTCTTAAATAGGGTCTGAGGCTTGTAGTTTTTTAGCAATATTCCCCTGTTACGGTACAGGAGCCCTCCTGGTGTGGTGGCGACATGTGGGGACAGGGGAGGTGTTTCTAATCCTGTGATTAGGTCTCAATCTGTCCGTGAGGGAGCTGGAGTGGGTGAGGCTGGTGGGTGAGGCTTTGGTAAAATAATTTCCCTCTGGGCAGTCTTTGTTAAGGAGAACAAGAAGCTCTGGGTATATTTCAAAATACTCTGCCAGAAACACAGGGGATTTTTCTTCCATCTTCACAGGAGAACCTGGCAGAGCTCTTGGCAGTCAAATTCATGAAAGTGTGGGGGTCCAGTCCTAGGGGGAGTTTCTAACTCTTAGAGTAAACTGTGGTTCTCTCCACCTACTCATCTGTTTCTCCAGTTTTAGGGGCAACAGTTGAGTTAGGACCTCAGTTCTCTGCTGGGTCTAAGAAGAGTTGTTGATCTTTATTTTGCTCAGTCTTTTTTATCTTGTAATGACAGGAGTGATGAGTTTCAAGGTCTTCACATGTGTGACCCAGAACCAGAAGTCTTCTCACTAATATAGGAAACTATATGAAATCATGAAGGTCTACAATTTTTGTCCAACAAAATGGCCATTTCATAAGCTCAATCAGACTGGAGCAGATGAAGAAGATTCATAGAGTGCAGGGAGACTGACAAATTTGAGATTTGGAGTGCGTTGTTATAGGTACCCCTGAAATTGTTTTAAAGATTTATTTTGATGTTTTGTATTACAATTCCACTTTGGAAATTCAGTTATGTAAATCTCTAAAGCAATTTTCTGAGTACTGTTTCATAGGGAATTCTTACTCCAAGTCCTTCAAACAATACCTGACACATATTTTATTTTAAAATTATAATCACTTTTAGCACTTTTTACTTTACACAGATGTTCACATACCTTTTCTCAAAGGTGGGTAGAAGCTCAGAGGTGGATGTCTTTGTCTCAAAAACTTCAAGACTTCCTTATGGCAGTGGGGCCGGTATAGTGCTGTTATTTTATGACAGATACAGAAGACACGCGTTTGCCAACCGAAATTCACGTACACCAGAAATGTAACCATTTCCTTGACTTAGGGTAATTCTGATTTGGGATTCCCATTCTGAGGAGACCAGTAGAAAATTCTGTTTCTATCATTACCAATGTCACTTTCTCCTCTCTGGTGCACCAAGATCCCAGAAAGCCTGCATGGTACTCAAGAGAGAAGGACCTACATGTGTTTTGAGCTCATCTTGGCTCCCCCCTGGGCCTGTGACCCCTAGATAGGGGCACACTCTCAGCTCAAAAAGAGCTTCTTCCTGCTTTGCCACGAAACACAGGTGTCTCATTACACCACACAGATCCACCCCCACCCCCACCCCGAGGTACCACCAAAGTAGGAGTGTGGGTCTTGAATACATCTGTACTTTAGGATCTCACTATAGAAGAAAAAGAAAGAAAGAAAGAAAGAAAGAAAGAAAGAAAGAAAGAAAGAAAGAAAGAAAGAAAGAAAGAAAGAAAAGAAAAGAAAGAAAAGAAAGAAAGAAAAGAAAGAAAGAAAAGAAAGAAAGGAAAAGAAAAGAAAAGAAAAGAAAAGAAAAGAAAAGAAAAGAAAGAAAAGAAAACAAAGAAAAGAAAAGAAAGAAAAGAAAAGAAAAAGAGAAAGAAGAAAGAAGAGGAAGGAAAAGGAAAAGGAAGGAAGGAAGGAGACAAACAACAGAAAGAGTTTCTCCCTCCCTGGGACACAAAATACATTGAATTCAGTGAGCTCCAACTTTTGTAAAAGGCCGGTTGCCCTCCATTAGCTTCTTCTTTCTGCCTGGCCAGAAGCACCTGTGGCAAGGGCCAGTTTCCAGAAGATGGAAACAGGAAGAAGAAACACATTTCAATCTTTCAGTGAATTCTACTGCCACACAACCAACCATTTGGTTAAAAAACCAAAACCTATCCACAATAATTTTTTAATCTGACTTGAGGCAATTTAACTCCTGGAAATTCTTTCTTTCATCTCCTAGATTTGAATATTCATGATAGAAGGCATGTGATGGAATGACACAACACAAATGAGTCTGCGAGGTGACACCAAGTAACACTCAGAGAAAGATAAGTCAGTTTCCTCTGAGCAAAGGCGTCCAAAGACAAGCACATTATAACACGTGATTTAAGAAAGGGAAGAATGTAGTCAATATTGCCTTGAAATTAAGACAGATCTGCACACATAGAGGTTTAACAAGTAGATGACACAATTAACTTGATAAAAAAAAAAAAGACTCAGAGTTGGCTTCCAACAGAAAATTAGAATACTGGGAACAAACAAGATGGAAATGAATAAGGAATAAAGAGGATGGAATGAAGCCTTACATGTAGTTGAAACAATAACTGTATTAAAGAAATTATTGATATTATGTTTTGTCATTGCGTGATTGTCTATAGGAGTTGAAAAATGTTTCCTTAGTCGAGAGAGTGGCACACCTAGACAGAGGATCCTTTTCATTACTTAAAACATACTTCAAATGACCTTACCTGGAGTGTAATTTCAAAGTTATATAATACATATCACAACTGATTATTAATGGTCGATATCCCAGTGTTCTCTAAGACATAGAGATGTCTATGTTTTTAGGTTACTGACATGTACCTACCTTTTTTCTCTTTTTTTCCATGCCTTCCTTTCTGAATATTACAGGCATTCATTAGTATAATCATTAAGTTACTTGGTAGCCCAGAAATTCACTGAAGCATGTGGTTCTCATTTTATATTTCCACTGGAGAACAGCCTCTGAATTCTTGCCACTGGATATGACAAAAATCCGGCCAAAGCAAGAATCTATCTTAGATGTTTTCAGGGTCTCAGGAGAAGGTAGAAGGGGGTATGAGGGTGAGGCACTTCACTTAAGACACTGAAATCATTCAAGCAGTAGGGGAAGGCCCTATGAAGTGTTAGATTTTCTTGAGCAAGCCATCAAATATGCACCTAAACACACACACACACACACACACTCACACTCACAGAAGACTAGTTATGTTTCTGGAAATAAAGCAGAAAGATATTCAGATAAACCTCTTTAAGTATAACTCATCTAAAAATCCTAGATGTATATTTATATAAACATGAATATGGGTAGATGATGATGATGATGATGATAGGTAGATAGATGATAGATAGATAGATGTTGTGTGGCTTAGCTGGTAGAGTAAGGAAATTCTCTAGTGTCCTGAAGTGACATGAGATCTTGAATCCACAAGGCATGCACTGGCATTGGAGTTGTCTCTGGACGTATCTTGGCGGCCTGGTGACAGAGAGCCTGAAATTTAACAATCCACACAGGGGGATTGGGAGACAAAGCCCAGAGCCAGAACAATGTGAGACATCATGTATGAGACACCCTTCATGAAACTGTACTTCCATGAGTAGCATGCTCAATTTGAAGGGAGAACTTACTTTGGAGAGGAAGATAGTGAGTAGAACTGCCTAAATACTGTTTTTGATTGCTATTTGACTAGAGAAAGGTAGGGAAAAACTCTTTGTGGGCATTTCTAATCTCAAGACTATACTACAAGTATTTAAAGCAGAATTCCTTCCTTTCGGCTGGAACCGCCATCTTTCAGTAATTCGCCAAAATGACCAACACAAAGGGAAAGAGGAGAGGTACCCACTATATGATCTCAAGCCTTTTAGAAAACATGGAGTTGTTCCTTTGGCCACATACATGCAAATCTATAAAAAAGCTGATACTGTGGACATCAAGGGAATGGGCACTGTTCAAAAAGGAATGCCCCACAAATGTTACCATGGCAAAACTCAAAGATTCTACAGTGTTAGTCAGCATGCTGTTGGCATTGCTATAAACAAACAAGTTAAGGGCAAGATTCTTGCCAAGAGAATTAATATACACATTGAGCATATTAAACACTCAAAGAGCCGAGATAACTTCCTGAAGTGTGTAAAGGAAAATGATCAGAAAAAGAAGGAAGCGAAAGAGAAAGGTACTTGGGTCCAACTGAAGCACCAGCCTGCCCCACCCAGAGAAGCACACTTTGTGAGAACCAATGGAAAGGAGCCTGAACTGCTGGAACCCATTCCCTATGAATTCGTGGCATGATAAATGTAAAGAAAATAAATGACCTCAGGATTATAAAAAAAATTAAATTTAATTAAAAAAAATAAAGCAGAATTCCTTAAGGGAGTGCCCTTGAGGGAATTATGTTCCCAGACCCTTGGAGGAACACCCTCTAAAAGCAGACCTCCCTCCTACAGATGAGGAAGGAGGATGTAGGCTGTGACCAGGAAGATTCAGCAGAGACAGGAAGCTGTAGAGTCAGATGTGCAAAGTTGATAACTACTGGAATTATCAAAGAATATAAAGCAAATATGCTTAGTTAGTATGTGTAAAGAGGACAAAAAGGCAAATTGAGAGAATGACAGACAATGTAATAAGAGATTATGAAAATTGACCAGATTGATGTGAAAAAAAAGAAAACCCAAATGAATACATTCAGATGAAAAACTGGAAATTGGAAATGTAATGACTGGATACATTGTCAACTATGGGGAAATAGAGCTGGTGACATATCCCAGATGACAGCTGAGACAGACATGGAAATGGAAAATCTGAGCCATTAAGAGATACGGACAGTGGAGCAAAAATGGCCACTGTTAAAACACATCTGATGTTACCTAAAGGAAAAACCAGAGAAGGAGGAAAGAAGCATTCCAAAAGACAGTAAATGGGAATTTTCCAGGACTGGTGGACAAACTATGTCTTGGGGTTCCATAACCGCAACCAATCCCAAGCAGAGTCAACAACAGGAAATTCAACACTAAGATATATAATAAAACTGAAGACCACTGTAGATAAAGACTATCTTAAAAGTAGCCAGAGGGAAAGGATAGATTGCCCATTAATTGGCCACCTATGTAATTTATTATCCAAAGCAGGATACTTTTAAGAAGGAAAGGGGATGCTAACCAAATAGGATACCAGGGTAACAGGCATAGTCTGGGCCTGCAACAGGCAAAAGAGAATGCCTGGTCCACCAAATTTATAAAAAATAACAATTTAATTGACAGCAAGGACAAGGAGAGCCAGGAAGACATCAGATAATATCTTCAAAGTGTTAAACAAATTATTCAATTAGAATTGCATATCAGCAAAGTCTCTTTTAATAATAAGGATTGGGGTGCCTGGGTGACATAGTTGGTTAAGCATCTGCCTTCATCTCAGGTCATGTTCCCAGAGTCCTGGGATGGAGCCCCACCATCAAGCTCCCTGCTCAGTGGGGTGTCTGCTTGTCCCTCTCCCTCTGCCCCTCCACCCTGCTCGTGCTCTCTCTCTCAAATAAATATATAAAATCTTAAAAAAGAAACAAGGGTCAAAAAAAGACGTGTTTGGATAAGTAAAAACAGAGAGGTCATGATCAATAGTCCCTCTCAAAAGTAACTTCCTTGTAAGAGAAGGAAAATGAGCCCAGAAAGGGTCTGAGACACAAAGAAGTCAACAAAGAAAATTGAAATTAACATTGACTGATTAAATAATAATAATAATAATAGTAATAGTAATAATGCCTAATGTATAAGGCTACAAAATTAAGCTAGATCTAAATTTCTGTACAAGTATAGCAAAGAAGTCCAAAGGGGAGGTAAATTTTTTAAAAAGCTAATTAAGACTCTCAACGCTTTTGGAGGAAGGTAATGCTATTGATTAATTTTGCATGTTGTTAAATTAAATATCCATGTTATATTTTCTGGGTCACTACTAAAAAGTGTATTACTTAGAAAATACTAGAAAGACAATATTAAGGAATGAAACAGACATGTAATCCAAAGGAGGGCAAGAAAAACATAAGAGGGAGATAAACTTAGAAGAGTGGGGTAGGGGGAGAACAATTAGAAAGTATGAAATAGGGGATCCCTGGGTGACTCAGCGGTTTCACGCCTGCCTTTGGCCCAGGGCGCGATCCTGGAGTCCTGGGATCGAGTCCCGCGTTGGGCTCCCTGCATGGAGCCTGCTTCTTCCTCTGCCTGTGTCTCTGCCTCTCTCTCTCTCTCTCTCTATGTCTATCATAAATAAATAAAAATAAATCTTTAAAAAAGAAAGTATGAAATAATAAACACATTAATTATAAGTGCACTAATATCTCCAGTTCAAAGATAAAGATAGACCAGATTTTTTTTAGAAATCTTATCTATAGGGGCACCTGGTGGCTCAGTCAGTTAAACATCCAACTCTTGATTTCAGCCCAGGTCATGATCTTAGGGTCAAGAGATCAAGCCCCTCATGGGGCTCTGCACTCAGCAAGGTGTCTACTTGGTATTCTCTCTCTCCCTCTGCCCCTCCCCCTACTCGTGGCATGTGCATTCTCTCTCTCTCCCTCTCTCTCAGATAAATCTTTTTTTTTTTTTAAGGTTTTATTTATTCATGACAGACATAGAGAGAGGCAAAGACATAGGCAGAGGGAGAAGCAGGCTCCCTGCATGGGATGCAGGACTCAATCCCAGGACTCGAGGATCACGCCTTGAGCCAAAGGCAGATGCTCAACCACTAAACCACCCAGACATCTGAATAAATAAATATTTTTTTGAAAAAGAAAGAAATCCAGCTATATTCTGTTTACAAGAAACAAACTTAGCACTTCAGAGCACAGTAAGGTTAAATAAAAGATAAGGGAAGGTAATATGGAGCAAATACAAAGACATAGGTAGGATGGCTATTTTAATCTTAAAAGAAAGAAACCTTAAACAAAACGCACTAATGATAAATGAAGAAGATCACTATATATTGATAAAAATTTCAACTCATAAGGAAGGTTACAGCAATTCTAAATTTGTATAGAATTCAATAAAAATAACCTCAAAATATATAAAGCAAAATTTAGAAGAATTACAAGAAGAAATTTACATATTAAATTTACATATCATGATAGTTGGAGGTTCCAATATACCCCTGTAGCAATTGATAGATCAAGCAGGCAAGAAAAAGCAAGCTTGATCAAAAGGCCATTATATCTAAAAATCATATTTGGGGCCATAAAGCCACTATCAACCAAATAATTTTTTAAATCTACATGATAGAGATGATCATCTCTGACCACAACACTATTCAATTAGATGCCAATACCAGAAAGGTAATCCCTCACTGCATCCCTCAGAGAGCCCGGTTTTGGGGAAATAAGAATAAACAATCAGTGGGTCAAAAGAAGTCCCAACTTCCTAGAAAACAGAATTACAAAGTAGGGTAAATGCTACATGTCATTGCAGTCAAAGCTGTACTGAGCAAAAGGGGGGAAAACCTTTAAATGCTTGCATTTTCAGAAAAGAAAGAAATATATGCACTAGAATCTAATTTAAGAAGGTAGATGAGTGCCAGAAAAAAGCCAAATAATGCAGAAGAAAGGAAAACACTATTCCTTCCCTGTTACATTATAGTTTTCATTTAATATTGTTGCTCCTCGTTTTCCTTTCTTACTTTTATTGGTCTGATCATAGCACTTTGTGCTCCATGTTCATCCTGTTAATTTAGGAGTTTTACCATCATGTGCCATTCGCATGATGACCTGCCTTTTCCCTGCTCTGGAAAGCAGACCGAGTGTGTCTGTTGCCCTATTATTTCAAAGCTGTTTCTCCCACTGAGACCCGCTCTTTCCCTACTGATTTCCTCTTTCTGATTTCATCATGTTTTGCTCACAGCCCTAATGGAATGAAATCTTTAGAATTCTTTCATTTTCCCCCTTTCTCCTCCATCCAGACGTCTCTTGCCCCCTAATTAAACCCTGAGATGTTTTCGCTTCCTCTTGCACTCTGAAGTCTGAGGTTTTGCTGAACTAGTTGGACACAATTTTACTTAATATTTGTTTTGTGTGTTTGTCTTCGGGGTCCATGTGCAGGATTGACATTACACGTTATATTCTTATCCATTAATATTTAATGATGTATTTCTAAAATCGATGCATTATTCATCTCTAATTGTTTCCTGCTTTCCCTTTCCCCATCTTGAAGTCTCTGTTCCAGTTCATTGGTCTCTGGAAAGATCTTTTTCTCAAGTATTTACCTCAGATGGGGCATTCTGTGATTTATTCTCTGAATTAATGCATGTCCTTAGATATCTTCCGCTCATTTTAACAGGTAAACAACTGCAAAAGCCTAGTGTAGGATTCTGGGGGTTCCTTTCAGTCTCCTCTAGATTCCAGTGTTGCAGATAAAAAGTCCAGCAACAGTCAAAAAAGGAAAAGCCTGGAAACTTGTTTTACCCAGCTAACGCCTCAGCATGTGTTTGCCTCATCAATCTAACCAAAAATTCTGAACCTTTTTACCCTGTACACTCATCTTTCTTTGGCTTAGGAAAATTTTCTCCTAAGTGATTTAAAATGATTTCTTCTACTTCCTATGTTCTTTCTTCTTTTAGAATGTCTATGAGTCAAATGGCTGGTGTCCTGCACCCATTTCCCAAATTCTTGGGAAAGAATTGGGAAAGCCTGTCCCTTGTGATTTCCAGTGTGTGACATGTTTCACTCTGTGGTTCATGATGTGGATGGTCACATCTCTTGCAGGCCACTAACACAAATCTCACCAGTCATCATCTACCCTCTGCATTCATGCATTGAATTGGTAAGGTTTTTAAAAGCTCTAGGAAATCTTTATATTTTATTTGTTATTCTGTAGTTCTGTTCCTAAGTGCTTCTTTTACTTTTTTTTTTTTTTTTAATTTAAATATGAGAACTGATTTGTCTGATTCAGCAGGTCTCTTCCCTGGGTGTACAATGTGATTGTCGAATCTATTTGTCCTCTTTGGCTTCTGGACGTCTTTAGGTCCTTGATTTTTTTTTTTTTTTTTTCCTCCATTGGCCAACTGGAGTTCAGGCCTAATTTTTTAGAGCTACTCTTAAAAATCAGGAAACTCTCAGGCCAAGAGGTCTCACTCCTGTGAGCCTAGTATACAGGCAGACAGTCCCCTCTGAGGCACCTAGGAGGCATCCCTGCTCTTAGGTCACCCTGGGCTCTCCCAACACCCATGGCAGGAAAGACATGCCCAAACTTTTGTGTATGTCCATGGGGAATCTTGACACACTCAAGTAAGAGAGGATGGACACTCCATCCCTGGAGTCTACATCTTGATTCATTAGCCCTATCCCTTTCTCTGAGCTCAGCTGGCTCAGCACTGCTTCCTTCTTTGAGAGTCCAAAGCCTCATTTACATACACAGTAGATGCTGGTTCTTGAGAGACAAATTTTTTGGATTAGGAAATGGAAGGGGAATCTCATTTAGGTCGCCATAGTATGAAAATCCTCTACCCAGGGCTTTCTTCTGTAAAATGAGAAAATTTAGACTAGTGTTAGATAATACTTAAGAGCTCTTTCAGCATAAAAAATCTACAAAACAGATTAAATAAGAAGAATTCATGACTGATAATTTATGGGACTAGTGTTTGCATAAAAAATAGTTTAGGGAAAAAAATAGTTTAGGGCAAGTGTTTTTTTTTTTTTAATGTTTATTTATTTGTTTTAGAGAGAGAATGTGTGAGCATGGGGAGGGACAGAGGGAGAGAGAGAGAGAATCCTCAAGCAGAACCCCCACTGAATGTGGAACCTGCATGGGGCTTAATCCAAAGATCCTGAGATCATGACCTGAGCCAAAATCAAGAGTCAACCACTTAACTGACTGAACCACCCAGGCACTCCTTTAGGGTAAAAGTTTTTAAGAAAAGAATAGTTTTTGAGCTGTAATGCTTTTATGAAAACCTAGATAACATGGTGACAGGAGATCTAGCTTGGAACTAGATGGTAAGATCCTCTGAGTAGTCTTCAAATCTGCTAATTCTGATCATTTATAAACATAAAATGTTTTTCCATAACTTAGAACAGTGCTTCTCAAACTTCCCTGCACCCACAAATTGTCTGTCAATATTACAATGTAGGTTCTGACTCGATAGGTCTGGGGGATGACCAGAGAGTCTGTATTTCTTACCAGTTGGTTTGTCCATACTGCTTGTCTGTGGCTCACATTTCAGCAGCAAGGCCTGGAGTATTTGTAGTAGTGAGTAGACCTCTGGTGGCCATAGGAGAAATATGCCATCATTTTGTCATGCAGCTATAAATTCTTTTTCTGGGAATGTTAAAAAAATATCCCCCACAAAAGCCAGCAACTGATATATCTCTGATATGATATAGATAAAGCCAACATAGTTTATTAGTTTGGATGCTGTTAGTCTAGAATTTGGTGTCATTCCAGATAGACTACATTGCTAGTGATCATCAAAGATGGGATATGTTTATTCAGTGCTAAAGGAAATGCATTAAAAAAGAAAATGGAAACCAACCTAGTGGTAGCCTTTGTATACAAGTAATGAGTGAACTTCAAATGATTAGTCTTTATTTAATTAAATAGTTTTGTCATTCTTTAAGGCTTTTAATGTAATTCTCATCCCTGTGAAGGGTGGCCATAATTTAGTTTTTTTATGAAACATTCCCTGATTCAGGCCCATTTCTGAATCAGAAGAGCCTACTCTTTAATTATGAAAAATGAGGGCAGTTTTATAGTAGGTTTAAATTTCTCAGTCTTTTGGCTCCTTTCAGTCTGTGCTTCTCAAACAGAAAATAAAACGTGCTATGCCATTTGACTAACTCCTGTCAGTGTTTCAAATTAAACAATCTATAAACCCTATAAAGGTGTTCAGTTTTGGGAACTATTTTTTTCCATTTTTTTCCCTAGCTGCAAATATGTCTTTTATTTTGAATGTCAATAGATATATTTCCTGGCTTTGCCATGGTAAACAGATTAAATGTTCCAGAAATCATCCATTTTTTTGAGATAACCAAATTAGTATCACTTTAGGAAGGAAGATAAACATCCTACACCAAGAATGTGCTATTTCTCAAACTGGAAGCCTGTCTAATGGAAACAAACTTGCATATTGGTATCGATATCAACTTGAGAGTGGTATAAACTTCGTCCTCCTGTGCAACTCCCTTTTGCCAGTCCTGAGCAGTTTCCAGAAAATGGTTCATTGGCTCATGGAAACTTTCTTGACTTCGGTCATGTTCCAGTGTCCGTGCATATGATCAATAAATCAGACCCCAAAGCAGGTTTCTTTCCTTTGCTGGCTTCCCCAGTATCATCATAGACATTTATGTTATGAGAATTACACAGATCTTATATGTTGTGGGAAGTTCTGGGAGTCTATTCAAACCTCTAATTAGTCAGCTCTAGAGAAACATCCGGAATTATTATGACCACTGACCCGGACATGGCAGTTACCAAAAGAAGGATTTGTGTAGATCATTTCAGAGGTTCCTGTTCTGGTGTTTAAGTAGAGGTTTGGTGAGAAGTGCAGGTAAACGGTTAATTACAGATATATATTTTTCTATCTTTAGAGTCTCCAGAATCACACAAAATTTCACATGCATTTCTGACTCAGGAATTGACAGGTGGTTCATGTGTACAATTGGACATCACCTGGTAACGGCCCTGATACCCATTAGTTACTAAATGAAAGGAAGAACTCTATTCCTCTACTCTGCACTCACAACACTTCTGACACCAGATGCGTGGGGTTTTTCTCCCATCGACCAATCCTCTGACACCAGCTGAGTGCCCTACAACTCAGCAGAAGACCCTATGGGTTAAGGGCTCACTTTCACAAGACAACCCCACTTCGGATGCCAGCTGAAGGTAGAGTGTCCCGGGTCATCTACCCTCCATTCCGATTTGGCCACAACAAATCAGGGGTTCCAGTGACCACCCTACCCCAACTCAGGTTCAATAATTTGCTAGTATGTCTCACTGAGCTCAGGGAAACACTTACATTTACCAGTTTATTATATAATAAAGAATATGATAGGGCACCTGGGTGGCTCAGAGGCTGAGCATCTACTTTTGGCTCAGGTTGTGACCCCGGAGTCCTGGGATCGAGTTCCGTATCGGGCTTCCCACAAGGAGCCTGCTTCTCCCTCTGCCTGTGTCTCTGCCTCTCTCCGTGTCTCTCATGAATGAATGAATGAATGAATGAATGAATGAATAAAATAAATAAATAAATAAATAAATAAATAAATAAATAAATAAATAACTTTAAAAAAAGAGAGAATATGATAAGGACACTAATGAAGAGATACATAGGATAGTCCAAAAGAGTCCCAAGCGCAGAAGTTTCTGCCCCCATGCAGTTAGGATGTGCCACCTTCCCAACACATGAACGTGTTCACCAACTCAGGAGCTCTAGAACACTTTACAGATGTTTACAGAGGCTTCATCACGTCGATGTGATTAATTATCAACTTGTTTTCTGGTCTCTCTTCCCTCCCTTGAGAATAGGGAGTGGAGATGAAAGTTCTGAGATGCTAATCATGGCGTGATCTTTGTGGTGACCAACCCCCATCGTGAAGCTGTCCAGGAACCACCCAGAGTCTCCTCATTTGAACCAAAGACACTCCCAACACCTGGGAAATTGCAAGTGCCATGAATTGGAGTCAAAGGACACATTCGTTGGTTTCAGTTATAGCCGGTAGCCGGTCAACCAAGGTCAGGAAGCAGATGGTTCTCCTTCTGATGTATTGTCAGAAGATCAAGATGGCTTAATGCTGCATCACAATGCCTATGTCACTCACCTCGCTTCAATTAGTCACACAGGCATTTTATCATCTCACATCACCACAAGAAGAAGGGTGAGTGCAGTACAGTAAGATATTTGAGAGAGAGACCACATTCACAAAACTTTTATTATAGCATATTGTAATAATCGTCCATTGTAAATATTGCATAATTGTTCTTTTATATTAGTAGTTGCTGTTGTTAATCTCTTACTGTGCCTAACTGATAAATTAAATTTTATTATAGGTATATGTATATAGGAAAAAGCATACTATATATAGGGCATGGTAGCAGCCACGGTTGCAGACACCACAGTTCTTGGAACAAATCCTCCACAGACAAGGCAGGGGACCACTGTACCAAAATTCAAGACACAATTCAAGTACTTATTTTACACTTTAAAGCCCAACTTATTCCTTCCTTAAGATTATTCCCCTTCTTGCCTTTCATCCTGTGGAGCTCTTCTATTAAGTGAGACAGAACAACACAAAGGTAATAATCAGAGTGACTATTCAAGCTAGAATGGGAAGTAGCTCCAGATGGCAAGTCACACACAAAAACACTGAGTGTATTTTCCCTTATCTGTGTACCCACTGTGACAACCATAGAAGTTGTTTGAGAAACTGAGACACTTATGGGTTCTGTGATTTCAGCAGTTGAATAAGAGATGTGAAAATAAGAGGCAGCTGAGGGTAGACTTGGGGAGATTTCACCTCCCAGGAAGAAGTGACTTATAAGCTTGAAACTTCTTATATCCCCAGTATTGAATACTTTGTCTTATTACCTTTGTTTACCTCTAAAAACTAGAAATAGGGCACCTCGGAGCACTCAGTCAGTTAAGCAGCCAGCTCTTGGTTTTGGCTCAGGTCATGACCTCAGGGTTGTGAGATGGAGCCCTGCATCGGGCTCTCACCGGGCGTGGCACCTGCTTACGATTCTCTCCCTCTCCCTCTGCTGCTCTTCTAAAATAAATAAATAAATAAATAAATAAATAAATAAATAAATAAATAACATTAAAAAAAATAAAGCCCAGAAATATGCTTAAAACAGAAGCTTAGGGGGATCCCTGGGTGGCTCAGCAGTTGAGCACCTGCCTTCGGCCCCGGGCATTTTCCTGGAGACCCGGGATCGAGTCCCACATCGGGCTCCCTGCATGGAGCCTGCTTCTCCCTCTGCCTGCGTCTCTGCCTCTCTCTCTGTATCTCTCATGAATGGATAAATAAAATCTTAAAAAAAAAAAAAGCTTAATTAAAGCTACAATTCACAAGTATTGTTAATTCACACATGAGACGGAATCGATTCAGTCAGATTGCCTTCTTCCTACACCTGCAGAGCCCGGAAGTAGCAGAGTGTTCACAGGGCGGAGGGGAAGGAGAGATGAGTCTCCAGCACAGAATTCTCTCTTCCTGGGGCAGGTGGGACTGGCCTCCGTCTGTGGGTTGGGATGGGGCCCAAGAGTGAGGCATCTACTGCTGGCCGTTGCGGTGCCGTGTACAGACAGGTAAATCCTGAAAGTCACGTCCCCAGAGGAATGCAAGATCCGAGCCAAAACAAACATTCGACACTGGGTCAGCCATCCTAGGGGCCAAATAACAAGTAGAAACTAGGGTAAGGTGCCAAATGGGTTAGAAAAACAAACCGAAAGAGGCCAACTGCCGAGTGAGAGTATCACAGGCGGTACCCGAGGAGGCAGCTATTTGAGGCCACGCTGACTGCATTTAGAAGAACTAAAATAGCTGAACTAACACCAACCCCACCGCCCCCACCAGGCTTTCTCCTGTCAGGCTTCCCTGGATTTGCCAGTAGAAGGCTCTGAAAAAGTCTGAAGCTTGCATTTCCAAGATGGAAGGAGGTCCCTGTTGTCACAGTGGATAAGTCACCAAGAGTGTTGTTGGGACCCAGTGTTCCGGGTGAGTTGTTGAGGTGGGCTAGGCGGTGCAGGGGTCTATGGGGCGGTGCAGGGGTCTATGGGTGGGGGTGTTTGCAGAAGGAAGCTAGAGACAGAAAGCTTGAAGGGCCCAAGTGGGTTTCTGGTTTCTGAAGTGTTGGGTCTATAAGATTCTGGAGGAAACCCAGGCATCTTGCATTAAGATGCCCTTCTCTAGGGACGGACAGCTATCCATTTATGACTTTCAACCCTCCGCGTACTACAAGGTTTTCTAGAAACCTTTCTACGTGTCACAGCTCCTCCGGCCCCCAGGTACCTATCAGCTGCCAGGCCTGTTGTTATAGAATGGATGTCCTTGGGGAAGGAGTAAGGGGTTGTTATACCAAATGCCACCAAGCTGAGGTGGATGCGCTAGTTATTTTGGTTTCTGTAGAACTGTAGAAGCTTCCCACATTGCCCTTTTACCATGTCAATGTTGATTAGCTATTTATAAAAGTCAAACATAGTAATAGGGTTTCATGAGCAACTCTCCTGAATGCTTCCCACACTCTACAGCAGACTCTCTCCAGCATCCCTGACCCCTTCCTTCCTTCCCAGGGAGCCCTAATTCTGTTCAAGTATCCACCCCCACCTGACCATGTGCCCCAGGAGAAGTCACCCCATGCTCTCAGCATGAGGCTGCCTCTGATTTGTCCGAGCATCCTTCCATTCCTTTTGACAGTTTCTGTTTCAGGAAGGAACTTATAACCAAATCTTGGCCAACAGAGTTTTAGAGGGAAGTGTGCCAGAGGTTCTGGGAATGTGTCCTCCTAAAAGAGAGCCATGGAAAGAAGCTTCTCTTCCTTAGTCTGTGATGACCTTTAATCTCATTCCTGGAATCTTGCTACTTGCGAGGCTGAAGCTTACACAAGGAGCAGAGTGGACCGAGAGAATCACAGAGAAACACAACCAGGGTTCTGATAGACCACCCCTTCTGGAAGATGATAAATCTTCTTATTGTTTAAGCTGGTTGAAGTGAGGGTTCCTGCTTATTGATGTCAAATCATCCTAGTGATCCAATGATAAAAGGCAGTTGTATTTTCTCCCTGTATTACCAATGAGGAAATTGGAACTGGAAGAGATGAAGGAAATGCTTTCAAATTTGTACGGCTCCTTTGGTAGAGTCAGGATCTGAACCCAGTGTGCCCCAACTCCTGAGCCTGTTTTTCTTAATACACACAACTGGAGTTCCCAGGTGACACAGTTCATCTGACTCTCGGCCAGAAGGGTGTAGGCTGTGGACATGCATGTGGAAGGTTTTGATTCTCCAGGGAGCCCTCAATCCAGGGTGGCTGACACTTTGTCAGTGTGCCTGTCCTGGGGTTGTTCTGGTAAGGATGGTGCTTTTGGAGCCCAGGACGTTTATGGGAGAACCAAGGATTTAGGTGAGAACAAAAGAGGAGCTCACGTGGAAGAATTGGATTTCTCTACATTATATAAAGACTCCTATTCATGCTTCGTGAGTCACCTTAAATGCCATTTTTCTCAGTGAGGGTTTCCTAATCCCAGGCTTGGTTGATCATTGTATTATATACTTTCATAGCGCCCTAAATGGCTTATACTTATCCCAATTATAATTAGGTAATTGTTTGATGTCTGTCTTCCCTGCAGACTGCAAATCCCATAGGCCTCTGTGCTTCCTTTTCTCTAAGCCCACCTCCACCCAGCCATTTATTTGGTTTCCAGATGTGAATGCATCTGTCCAAAGAGACAGGACACCTCCAGGGGATGGGCTGGGCCTACAGGCAATGCTGCAGGTGGCCAGGGGTTCTAGGTCCAACGCCAGGCTGCAGGAGAAGGCAGGAGGGCTGGGGCATCCATAGGGAGCACACCACTGTGAGGGAGAGTAGAAAGGACATGGAAGGAAACCAGACGTGGACTTCATCTATTTCAAGATTTTAGCTAGAAATTCATATGTAGAAAGGAGGCATTGCGGGATCCCTGGGTGGCGCAGTGGTTTGGCGCCTGCCTTTGGCCCAGGGCGCGATCCTGGAGACCTGGAATCGAATC
Organism: Canis aureus; assembly: GCF_053574225.1. NCBI lineage: Eukaryota > Metazoa > Chordata > Mammalia > Carnivora > Canidae > Canis > Canis aureus. The sequence continues at coordinate 30,617,355 of NC_135625.1, read as the reverse complement.
CCACGTCGTGCTCCTGGTGCATGGAGCCTGCTTCTCCCTCTGCCTGTGTCTCTGCCTCTCTCTCTCTCTCTCTCTCTCTGTGAGTATGGTAAATAAATAAATTAAAAAAAAAAAAAAAAAAGAAAGGAGGCATTGTGCAACCTCTTTACCATCAGGACAGACAGACACACACACAGAAGGGACTGGACCTTTCTTTTATTACTACCATGAAGTTACATAAGATTTTCTGGACTGGTTTGAACACTTAACTGTCATTTATCATTTATTTCCTATTGGCAAGAATGTTAAGAGAACCCCCCAAATAACCATTACGTATGAACTTTTAGCAAAATATAATCATTCCTTGGTATTGAGGTGATTTTGTTGTTGGTGGTGGTGATTTTGGCTCTTCAAAAGCCAAGTACAGTGCCTAGAACCCAGCATGTGCTCAGTAACTAAGTGTTCAACAGAGGAAGGAAATCGATCATTGACCGTACTTGATTTCTAGGCAGAACATAAACAGAAAGAAATGAGTTTATTTTAACAAAGTGCAGATGACTAAGGATGTTTCTACAAATGGGATTCCCCTCAACCAATATTGGCTGAAGAAGAAGGAAAAGTGCTTCAGGAACTGTAAGGCTGTCAGGAGCACAGAGGAGGTGCAGGAACCTTTCTGTCCAAGGCCGGGGAGGGGGGCCTACTGTTTCTCCGCTTCTTCATCATCGTCAGGTGTTTATTCAGCGTGTTCTCACAGCGTATGATCAGTATCCCGAGGTGTTCAGAAAGAGGTAGAACAAACAGTTTCTGTAGGAAGGAAACACCACAATCACACTGACCTTTTAAAGTCAGAATATGATCACATTAATCTGCTGCTTAATGACATCCCACTTGGGCCCTCTGCTCTGCCCTGGAGCTACCCACTGCCTTCTCCCTCACTCTGCTCCTCCTGCCATGGCCCTGCTGCACCCTGGTCCAATGCCACCCAGGGTCACCCCCACCTTCAGCCCAGGGCTTGCTGCTCTGGCTTCCTGGTGGACCCGTGTGGAGATGGGGCCCCCAGATCCCATCCCAGGGTCCCAAAAGCCTTTAAGAGAGACACCAACAGCAAGAAGAGGCATCTATCTGGGAGTTGGAGCCCACCAGGGTGGTAATGGAAAGCTTCATGTCCTCCTCATGTCCAGAAGGCAGAAGCCCAGATTTCTGAAAAGAAAAAAAAAAAAATTGGACCAAGAATAGCTGCCCATTGCAGAGTTTGCTGAATTTTGTTAAAGCATCAGCAGAGCTAGCCCTGGGTGAGAACAACTAAGTGTTGAAAGTAGCTGGTATGTCACCCTGAAGACCTCTCTTGAACTGGGGCCTTGAGGATTGAAGCCAATTTTCTGCAAAGATTTTTAGAGTTCAGCTGAGATGTCTTTCTGCCCAAATCGTCCTGCAGAAATCACACCCCCATTTTCAGGGACACTGCCACGTAGCTGCAGGGTTATCAACACTATGACCCCGAGATGTGTGGCTTTGACTTCACAGGTGCTATAGAGGGTGTTTTGAAAACGTCACAGCAAAGTGTTCTCCTGCAGGCCTGTGCCCACAGTCCCATGGGAGTGGACCCTCACCCTGAGCAGTGGAAGGAAACAGCAGCAGTGGTGAAGAAAAACAATCTCTTTGCATTCTTCGATATGGTCTCCCAAGGCTTTGGCAGTGGTGATGGTGACAAGGATGGTGGGCTGTACGCCACTTCATCGACCAGGGCATTAATGTTGGTCACCACCAATCCTGTGCCAAGAGCGTGGGCTTGTATGGTGAGTGTGTGGGAGCCTTCACTGTGGTCTGCAGAGATGCTGATGCCAGAAGGGTGGAGTCACAGTTGAAGATTTTGATCATCCCATGTATTCCAACCCTCTAATCAATGGTGCATGGATTGACTAGTCCTGACCTGTAAAAACAGTGGTTTCAGGAAGTAAAAGATGTGGCCGACTGTCATGAGCATGTGACTAATGTGACATTAGCTAATGTTAATTAGCTGAGCTCCAGCCTCAAGAAAGTGGGCTCCTCCCCTAACTGGCAGCAGGTCACTGACCAGATGGCATGTTTTGTTTCACAAGACCAGAGCTCAGAACCAAGGAGTTCTCCATCTACATGACAAGGGCTGGCCGCATCTCTGTGGCAGGGTCACCCCGGGCAAGGTGGGCCACCCTGTCCATGCCATTGACCAGGCCACCCAGTTATTTCCCTGGTGGGAGGGAACAGACACAACCTTCCTGTCTTTGGCCTCCGCCGTTGTGAGCTTCACAAGGAGAAGGAAGGAGGGCAGCTGGTGGCGAGCAGGTCATTTCTTTGAACCCAGTACTTACACTCAAACGCTGAATGTGTTTCACAGAAAAGAACGTGTAGGGAAATAGGGTGGAGGCGGGTGTCTTATATTTTGTGGCTCAAAAACCAAAGTCCTGCTCAGCCTTTAGCTCCAGCTGTTCCAAAAGAGTTTACACGTACAAGAGAGACACAGCCTTGCCACCCAAAGCGATCCATCACACCTTTGCAACATTCTAGCAGCTTTCACGGCAGCACCCGATGGTGCTGGGGACGCCTCTGTAGATCCAGCAGGAGAGGAGCACCTACCAGAGGCCTTGTGGGCAGGCTCGTCGTCACATTTGCAGTCAGGCTCGTGTTTGTCCTCCCGTGGTCCCGCAAGCTTATCCACAGGCCTCGTTTCAGAAATCATGTTTCATGAAAACCAGCAGGTTTTCATGCCACTGCAGTGAAGAAAAGATAAGATGCCATTTCCTGTCTTATTTTTTAAAAAAAGAAGACGGTTCTTCTTTGGAGTACTTTGAGGAATTTTAATGTTCTTCTCTTTTCCCTTATCATTGCTGTTTTTTTCCTTAGGCGCAGAGAGATCTGTGACTAGCCTGGATTTTCATCCTGTTCTACCGCTTGGTTGACCATCAACCCCATCCTGTAGGGTTTACTTATTTGAAGAATGAAGAACATGATTTACAGCTCCTCCCCTCGCCTTTCTCCTCAGAGAGTTAGCAGAGGGAAGGCAACTCCACTCTTGGTGCAGCATCCTCTTCAGTGAGTGTTGTCTCCTGCCGAGATGTCACCTGTGCCCAGCTGGACCTCTTCCTTCATTCAGTGTGGCTGCGCCGTCCCTCATCTCACCTCACGAGCGGGCGATGCAGGCCACAACCAGGAGGGTGGATATCTGGGCTTTGGTTTTAACCTTTGTCTGCTGCCAGCTGGGCGCAGGCTTCACCCTTTGGAAAGATAATTGCCATCTACTCCAATCATGTAGACTTTTTTGCAGCCTGATTTCTCTGTTAAAGTTACTGGGGATGCCTGGATGGTCTCTGCCTTTGGCTCAGGGTGTGATCCTGAGATTGTAAGATCGAGTCCCACATCGGGCTCCCCACAGGGAACCTGTTTTTCCCTCTGCCTATGTCTCTGCCTCTCTCTCTGTGTCTCTCACGAATAAATAAAATCTTGAAAAAAAAAAAGAAAAATAATAAAGTTACTGTAGGAGTGGCTCGGTGGCTCAGCCCTGCTTTGGGCTCAGGTCATGATCCTGGGGTCCTGGATCTAGCCCCACATTGGGGCTCCTGCATCTCCCTTCACCCACCCCGTTCATGCTCTCTCTCTCTCTTTCTCTCTCTCTCTCATTTTCTCTCATAAATAAATAAATAAAGTAAGTAAGTAAGTTACTATAGACCTGGGGGAAAAAAGCATCTTGCTTCCCAGAGGATAAAGAGAACAATCTTCCAGCCTATGTGCTCTACCTAAGTCACCAGGCTTTTCTCAAGGCTCTGTCTGCCCAGATCTCTGCCTTTCAACCTTACCAGTCTTTGCATCAAAGGATGGAATGCTTATTCTCCTGTCCTGTCCACACATTTCTGTCTTCCTGAGGTGACCTCACTGTCCCTTTTACCTAGCTAATGCCCACTCAGCCTTCAGAGGTCAGATCAAACTTCATTTATTCAGAAAGAACCTTCCTGAATCCCCTGGAATGGGTCCAGTTGCCCTGCCATCTTTTCTCATGCAAGCTCGATGCTCCTTTAAAACTACTGATCCAAAGAGTAATTAAGTAAATGGACAATTGTAGGTTTAACATTCATCTCTCCTCTAGAACTCAGACTTGAGGAAAACAAGCATGTCTCTCTTATCCTTCTGAATTCCCAGGTCCTAAAATATGTGTTGTATGTTTTTGTTGAGGGAATGAATGAATGAATGAATGAATGTCAAGGACAGTTATGCCCTTATACTCTCCTACTCAGGTTTCTGTTGTGGGCTTTGCATACTCCATCCATCCTATAAAAGTCCAAGGTGTTCAGGGTTCTGTTTCCGAACCTTTATTTTTCTCTTTTTACTTTACCTTCCAGGGAGATCCCGAAGCAGCAGGTGCCATGTTTATGTTCATGATTCCGCCAAGACCTCTCTGTAGAATCCTCCACCCTCAGAACAACCGCCTCCCAGACATCCTCACATTGACCTCGTACAGGTATCCGCATTTCAATTTTGATGCAAGCCCCTTTGTAAAAAGCCTTGTCTGGTTACTGTCATAATTTCACATCTTACTCCCTCCCTCACCTTTCTCAACAACCAGCAACTCCTGAATGCAGGCCTCTCTTCTTGACGGCTGGGTCTTTGCACAACTGGATTCAAACATATGAGAAAGAGTTTAGGGAAAGATGGAATGGGGGCTTTTCATGGGGGAGTCACACGAGGTAATTATTCCAGGAAGCTTTATTTCACTTACTCTGTTACTGTATTACATTTCCACCAGTGACTCAGATGACAAAACAGCGTGAAATATTCATGAAGTTTGTGGAAGATATATTCGCAAGCTTTTGATTCAAGGGAAATTTAGCACTTTGGAAAGGTAGCAGAAGCAGAATACAATTAAATCAGAGGAAAAGCAGAGGACTGCAGAAAGGGGAGAAATTCAAGATGGAAAAAGGAACATTTGCTGTAAGTGAACTTGGCTATCAAACATCAAGAACAAGAGAATGGAATCCTAGTAGACAGTGGATTTAAATTAGCACTCTAGTACCACACTTTCAAAGCTAATTTGCTTCTAATTGTAGAGACTCTATAAGGTGCATAAGGAGGAGAAACCAATTGGTGGAGTGGAAAGATCGCTGGTCCAAGAGTCTAAAGACAGACACTCAAGTCATGGCTCTTCCATATGATAAAATTTCAGTAGAATCGGAAGTCATTAGACTTGGCTGAAAGCTGAGAGGTCATTCAATCCAGACTTGTCACCAAAAGGCAAGGAAATGGAGCCCACGTATGTGAGGGGCCCCCAAAGCCACACCACAGGAAGTGGCAGAGAGAGCATTCTGACCCCGTTGTCCCCCCAACCTGGCTACTTCACTGGCTTCTTGCTCAAAAACAGGAGATGCTGTTTCTCCACAAGCCTTTAAATATGCAATGTCAGTGGAAATATAGTTAAAAGGAGCAGTCACTGGCTGCCCTCATTTATGAAGCAATGCTGATCAAATTAAAAATAGCAATTATCATCAAAATAAACCATTTGACTTCCTCCACTTCTCCAGAGCAGTTGGAGAGACTAGAAAAGACCTGAAACAGAGCCAGAAAACCGAGGCGCGGATGGTGGTGTACCAAGCTCTGAGGAATAGTTAGGGACACTTATTTTCTCCAACGACTCTTTATTAAGCATGTATTAAGGCACTCAGGCAGGTGCTGCAGGGATTCGGAAAAGACACACCTCAAACTGAACACCAATAAAAAATAAATTTATAAAAAGAAAAAAAAAAAGACACACCTCAATGGAGCCTCCCAGTGAGCAAGAGGAGGTGGCCAGGACATTCACTAAGGTGACTTACCTGTGGCAGAAATAGGTTCCAGGCCCAATGGGTCCCCAAGGAAGGAAGGGCAAGGTCTCCTTTGGGAGAGCCACGCACAGCAGTCATGTTAGATCAGGACTATGTGGAGAAGCTCTTTAAGAGTGAACACCCTGAATGGTGCTCAAAATGGGGAGAGAGAATGAGCTTACCTTGCTGTAGCATCAAAAGAGGTAAAGTGTCTTTACATTGAAAGTTACTCCAAAAATTATTTGCTGTAGATGCTGTTGAATCTTTTTGCTTTAATTTTTTTTAAAGATTTTATTTATTTATTCATGAGAGTCACACAGAGATGCAGAGACATAAGCAGAGGGAGAAGTAGGCTCCCTATGGGGAGCCCAATGCAAGACTCGATCCCAGGACCCCAGGATCACTCCCTGAGCTGAAGACCGACCCTCAACCACTGAGCCACCCAGGCGTCCCTGAATCTTTTTTCTTAAAAAATTTTAAAAAAAGGTTATGATTTGACTGAGATGGCTTAACTATGTTAACTAAGGTTTTCAAGACTCATTCAACTCATAAAATGCTATTTTTACAAAAACACAATTACTTTAAAAATTGACTCGAAGCGTGAGCACTTAAACACTCTAAGAGCAGACAATTAGTGCTTGTAAAACAGTGAATCATACTCCACGGAGTCTCCCAAAGACTGTGCTTTATAGTTACCTCCGGAAACTCTGATACTTAAACTTGGAACTTGCGAGCCTTCACAAATGGGAGCAGAACTATTTTTAGAGCAAAAACATAACCAGCAGAGGGCAGTAACAATTACGTACCATCATTTTACTCTGAATGTAGCAAAACTATGAAGTTTTGCCCCTGGCATTAGCCATTAGCCCAGTGTGTGTTTGTTATATTTATATTTAGTATGTAGGGACTTTTATCAGCACTCTTTATTCGATTACCTCCAACAAAAGCAAAAACAATAAGGTTGTTAAAATGCTCGTTTGAAAAAGCACACGATCACAATGGAAACAACCACAGAAACAATAGATAACTTGCAAGAAAATCACATGCACAGAAGACATTAACTCAACATCGCATAGAACAATTTAGTATCGCAAAGAATGTGTTGAAAGAGCTACTCTAATCAGTCAGGAACATTTAGCAAAAGATTGGGAGGAAAAATTACCAAAGTGAAAAAAATGGGAGTGGGGAGAGCTTGGCAGGTTTAAGAAAAACGCTGGTAGGCCACCCAGCATTTCAACATGGTGAAAGTAGCAAGCCACTATGGCTTGGTGACAAGTCATGGTGACAAGCCATAGATGTCCAGGCCTCTTCGGATCTGCACACTATGGTGTTGTGACCAATGCACATGGAGCAGCTGCAAATTTCTGCAAGAAGACTCAGTCCTGCACAGGGGTACAAGGCTTAGTGAGGGAACGAGGACTGGACTCCGCTCCCTTTTGCCACCTCTGCTGGGTGACCAACCTGCATAAACAAATTGCTGGGAAACTCCAGAGCATGTGCCAGTCGTCCTGGGGAGGGGATGTCTGCGCAGCAGATTTCCCTTACGTTTGGAATTGACCTAATTTGGAAATAGGTGTCGAGTTATAGGTGTCAGAAGTTGTACTACGGAAGGTTTCAGTAGTATAGGCCACCCCTAAATATGCCACTTTGGTGTATGAATTCTTTGGAGCGGGTACCTGGGTGGCTCAGTGGCTTGGCTCAGGTCGTGATCCTGGGGTTCTGGGATCGAATACTGCATCAGGTTCCCTGCAGGGAGGCTGCTTCTCCCTCTGCTTCTGTCTCTGCCTCTCTCTCTGTGTCTCTCGTGAATAAATAAATAAAATCTTTTTTTAAAAAATAATTATTTGGAGCTGAAGGCACTGAAAACCAGCAGGGCCAAGAAAGATACCCTGACTTCCTCTTTGCTTCCTGAAAGCAAGATAAAAACTCCCCTATGAGAGTTGTCCTCTCTGTATCAGGAGGAAAGAAACATTCTTATCACCAGGGTCGAGGAATGAGGCCGAAGAGGATTCTGTACACACAGATTGTGTTAAACAATTCTTTTCTTCCTTTAGCTTCTCCATGTCACTTAGTTACTTTTTCATAATTGCCTGTCTTTGTTCACTTGGCATAAAAGAATTTATATTTTGACACTTTTTTGAGTCTTTGTTTTTTGGGGGGTTTTGTTTGTTTTTTGTGGAGACTTCCATGTCCATGGAAAAAGAAACGCTTGTGTTTTTCTCCTGTTCATCAATCTTATGTTTATTTATGTTTATTTAATTGTTGGGCCCAGCCAGAGACCCCAAAAAGTTAGAGGTTATGTTGTGCTTCCTTTATATTAGTAAGGAGGAAAAGATGCTGATTTTAAAGGTCTTAAAAGAATAATTTGTTCAGCTACATGCTGAGAACACATTGGAGGACCACAGCCATAAATTTCTTTTAGCCATTAGAACCTACAGAAGGAAAAAAAAATGGTTTTCAGGGTGTGGTTGGTTGTATGCAAATATGGCCCCCAACATTCTCACCTTTGACACTTGCCCTTGCTGCTTCCAAGCGAGTGAAGCCCTGGAACCTATTTCCTCTCCCCTTGAATCCAGACTGGCCTCGCAACTTATTTTATTTAACTTCTGTCCTTGTCAGAATGCAACAGAAATGACATCCTGGGACTTCTGAGCCCAGGATTACAAGGTTGGCAGCTTCAGCTCTCTCTCCAGGGAGCCAGCTGCTGGGTAAAAAGTCCAACTACACTGAGATCGATGAGCTGTAGAGCAGCCCAAGCTAGCAGCGTGGAAAGAGCGTGGGGAGGAAAACCAAGACACACCTGGCTGGGGCCCCAGCCCATCAGCCCACTGAACCCAGACACGCAAGCAAGCCCAGGGACAGCCAGGAAAACCACCAGCCAAACCCTGCATTTTGTTTTAAGCCTGGAAGTTTTGGGGTCATTCATTTCACAAAGCCCAGCTAGGTCATAAAAGCAGAGGAGCTTCTATAATAACAGGTGTGAGAATACAACAAAAACAGATGCCCCCATGGGATTTCATGGAAAGTAAAGTGAGGGATTGGTCAGCAAAAAATCCAAGTATGAGGTAACAAAGGTAACAAGAAAAAATTGCTAGTAGAATTTCTGAAAATGGAATGGGCTATGCTTTGTCCCTGGAGGGACAAGACAGATGACCACGGATACAGGCTGTTGGAAGGGATTCCCATAAGGTGTAGGACACTAGCATAGGTCAGTGGTTTTCAAACTGCTTCAGTGATGGAACGCTAATATACAAAATTAATAAAATACTATGTTAGTAGTAAATTATTTTTAAGTTTAAAGCATAATTTCACTTATTAAAAGGGCCATCCATGAGATCAATAAATGCATTCAAATTAAAACAAAGCGTAGGGCACTTGGGTGGCTCAGCCAATTAAGCATCTGCCTTTAGCTCAGGTCATGATCCCAGAGTCCTGGAATCGAGCCCCACACCAAGCTCCCCCCTGCTCAGTGGGGGAGTCTGCTTCTCCCTCTCTCTCTGCCTGCAGCTCCCCCTCTTATACACCCTGTCTGTGTCAAATAAATAAATAAATCCTTAAAAAAATAGACTGTAATGGCAGCTATATTTATTTCCTCACTATCCATTTCATTTCTATATTTTGTTTTGAATGTACCATATCTAAAAAATTCTAATTAACCTAGAAGTACGCTGAGAGGAACTTAAGTTCAGGGATTTTGCCCCAAAGTGTAGGAAAACATCCAGGACATGGTAGGTGTTCAATGAATACTTCCTTAATGTGTGAAGAAGGAGTGAATAATGATTTTGTTCAACCTCAGCTGACGATACTTATTCCAAGCAGCAAATGACCATTGGATGGGGGTACCTATTTTGTGGAGGGATGGCACCGGTGTTCCCAAATGGAGGCTACAGATTCCATACACTGTGCTTGGTTTCAGCCTTTGACTGGAACAAGTATGGATACAGAATGGCTCGGGGGGCACTGTAGCTGACTTGATATTTTTAGCCACAGCTATTTTTACTGAGGCTGTTCTATCCACAGATGTAGCATCTTGTGATGAAAATGGCTCCACTTAATAATGTTTTTCTCCCCTTCCCCTGCCACTTGCCAAGACCAAGGTGGCTGAAGCAGACACGGGCAAAGGGAAGAAGGAAATGCAAGAGACAGCACCTGCAAGCACAATGACCTCGAGGACATTGGTAAGAGGAGGTCCTTCCGGGCAAAGTCAAAGGTTCAGTTGTCTTGGAGGAGGTTTTCTGGAATCTCTTGCTTTGTCAATCTTTCTGCTCTCCCTTGGTCCTCCAGAGCAGTGTATACTTTCTCTCTCTTAAATGCCACTTGTCACTTTGCATGGCAACTAGGAGTTTCTGTGTGCATTGTCACATGTGCCCTGAGCTCCTCAAGGGAGGGAACTCTGTTGTGGACAACCCCCATCCCTAGCTTGGTGGGTATAAAAGAAATGCTTGCCCAAAGTATTCCCAACAGTACTCTTTTTCTTGCTCTCGATCCATGGTTTTCAAAAGGAATCCTATTTCGGATCGCACCTTAATATCAAAGTGTTTTGAGCCACCTGCGTGGCTCAGTGGTTGAGCATCTGCCTTTGGCTCAAGGTGTGATCCTGGGGTCCTGGGATCGAGTCCTGCATCAGGCTCCCTGCAGGGAGCCTGCTTCTCCCTCTGCCTGTGCCTCTGCCTCTCTCTCTCTATCTGTATCTTTCATGAATAAATAAATCTTTTTAAAAAAAAATCAAAGCATTTTAAACTCAAATGTAGCAGCAGAGCTCTTAAAATTTGCATAAATATTTACCTGTGATTCGTTAAGTGTTTTTTCTTTTGAAGGTTTTTCCTTTTCCTTGCTGATGTTTGGTCTCTGGAAACATGTAAAGGCATGTACAATTTTTGTTTGATTGATGTAGTTTTTACAAATTAAATGTTCATACAAAACTAGGACCTCTCTCTTTAGATTATAAGCATGAGATCTTCGCACACCCCACTGGGGCTCCTCTCTGAAGGCTCCTCACTGCCCCAAGCAAGACTGCAGGTGCCACCGTGGTCCCTGTCCTCTGGCAACTTCCACGGACAGGTTCAGTCACATCCTTCCTTCTTCCTCTTCCCTCCAGAGGATCACATCCCCCTAATTTAGCTGCCCAACTCTGTCAATACTCTTGTAAGACACTCTTTTCTCTAATTGTTCTATCTTGTTCTATGCCACCCTGGCAGACAAGAAATTCTCTCTACTGCCATCTCTTTCCCTGCTGTCTTACTAAGGTAAGGGGGAAAAAAAAACAACAACAACCTTAACTCATAGGTGAAGAGTGAAAGAAAAACATCTGTGGTAAGAAAAGGCATGTATTTTCTCCAGCAATTATATGATGATAAATAGTGCCACCAGTCTTTAAAATCCAGAAATGTCTTCGGAATCAGATTAGTCTTTATCCACCTCCTCAGCCTCACGACAGGAAAGCAACTCCTCTTCAGCTGCCAACAGAGTTCACACTTTAAAAACAAAATCACTCAATAGTTTCTTTCATTTTCATTTTTAAAAAAATTCCTGACAATCCGGTGGTATTTTTCTTACCAGTTTTGTTTGTCAATAGCTAGCGCTTTTACATAGTAGATAAAGAGACCACCGGTCTCAAAGACCAGCCTGCAAATTCTTAAAACATTGCTTCCATAGAGAACTGGGTGCTGAGGTCCAGAAAACCAATTGAAAGCACACTCTTGGAACACGATGTTTGCGATGTGGGCAACAGTCCACAGTTATTAGTCTTTGTATTCAGAAAAATTGGTTGTGTTGCTAATTCCTAACTTCTTGTGTGGCCATTTCCTATGGGTAATTTACTCTCTCTGGTTTAGCCTCCTTACTTTATGGGATAGGTTTTTTTTGTAGAATTTTAAAACAATTTTTTCTACATTCAGCAGTCTTTTCCCTCAGTTACATACACATGTACAATAATCACATCAAAAGAGTCAGGAATCTGGAATATTGAACTGTATTAGACATCTATTTTTTTCTGTCACACATTATTCAGGAAAAAGAAGTCACAGACATAAAGCAAATTCCTTTCTATTCTACTCTAGACTGGATTTTTGGTATTCAATATTTCAAAGTACTGTGCTTATTTACATTACTTTATGCTTAATTTTATGTAATTCTATAATTTTTATTATTTAATGTGTACATTTGTAGACATAATCATATAGGTACTTGACTATATATCTTATTTTTATTTGTAATTTTCTCTTCCGTGTTATAAATAGGGAGAGCTAATAAAATTACAGATGAAAAAATACATTTATGAAAGTGTATGCCACTCTGTTGAGAGAGGCTGGAGAGGAAGGTCCCACAAAGCAAGGCTAGATTGTTGGTCCCACAAAGTCTGAGGTGGGTGCCTGTAGCACAAATTCTAAGGTGCCCTGCTGGAAGGCAAGTACTAGAAGTGTTGTCCTGGAAGGTAAGCTGAGATGAAAGCTGGGAAAGCAGATCTAAGCCACACTGCCCATGAAGAAGACCAGGAGAAAATCAGAAGCTGAGGTTTTGAGTTGGAAAGGAGAGCATGAACAGGGCTTTAGAGAGGCAGGAATGCAGTTCCTAGAATTAGAGTGCCAGCGCCTGCATCCTGGGGCCATTTAAAGGGGCCAGAGAACTTGAATTTTTCCCAAGAACTCAAACTTGGTTTTATATTGTAAAATTGACCGATGTAAGTAAATATATCAGAAATCTAAATAAGAAAAAAACATGATCATCTCAACAGATGCAAAAAAGCATTAACAAATCCACATCCATTCCTGATGAAAGCTTCCAGCAAACTCACAGTAGAAGGGTACTTGGTCAACCAGATACAGTATATCTATGAGAAACCTACATCTAACCTCACACTTAATGGTAAAGGACAAAGCAGGAATGTATGTTTGAACCACCTGTATTCAACACTATGCAGGAGGTTCTAGCCAGTGCAATAAGGAAAAAAAGAGAAATAAAAGGCATTCAAATTCAGATTTGAAAGGAAGAAGTGAAACTGTCAATTCACTAATGACACAATGGTGTTGAAAATCCTAGGAAATCCACCAAAATTGTGTTTAGAAATAAAAGTGTGCATTTGATAAGGTTGTAGGATACAAGGTCAATACACAGAATTCAGTTACATCATCATATACTAGGAACAAACAATTGGAGATTGAAACATTTAAAAAATACTTTTGACAATAGTAACAAAAATATGAAATACCTTCCGATTCATCTTTGAAAAGATGTGTAAGATCAGTTAATTGAAAATGTCAAAATATTGCTGAAAGTAAACATGTAAATAAATGGATATATATATATATGTATATATATACACACACCATGTTCATGGGGCAGAAGACTCAATAGTCTTGTCTCTTAGGATAGTAGTGGACGTATAGTAATAGTACAAGGTGTCAATTGTCCCAAAATTGCAGTCCCAGTGTACTTTTTTGATAGAAATGTATAAGCTGATTATATGCTTTATAAGGAAATACAAAATGTCTGGAATAATTTTTTAAAACTTTGTAATGGAACAAAGTTGGGTGACTTACACTATTTGACTTCAAGACATACTCTAAAGCTAGAGCAATCCAAACAGTGCAGTACACAACAATAAACAAAGAGATCGGAATAGAACAGAATCTAGAAATAGACTCACACACATATGGTCATTTGTTTCTTCAAATTTTCAAGTTGAAAGGGCAATTTAGTGGAGAAAGGGTAGTCTCTTCAACCAACGGTGCTAGAAAAGTATATACCCATATGAAAGAAAAATTATCCTTGATTTGTATCTCACTATACATAAGCATTAACTCAAAATTGATGATAAATCTAAATGTGATGTAATAGAAAATGAAGACTATAAAACTCCTGGAAGGAAAAACATGGGAGAAAATACTTGTGACCATGGGTTAGGCAAAGGTTTTTTAGATACACAACCAATAAATGAAAAATTGTATATTATCAAAGATGATTTCTACTCTCAAAGAAACCTAAGATAATGAAAAGATAAGCCATAGTATCCAGATTACGTAAAGAATCTCAAAAACACAAGTGTAAGAAAAATAATCCGATTTAAAATTGAGCAAAAGATTTGGATGGAACAAAGAAGATATATGAATGGCAGATGAACATGTGAAATGATACTCCATATAATCAGTCATCAGGAAAATGCAACATAAAGCTACAATGAGTATGTGCACACATTTATCAGAATGTCCAAAATTTAAAAGTCTGAGAGTTGAGGATGTAGAAGAAATGGAAGAAATGGAACTCTCATTCACTGCTGCTGGGAAGGTAAATGATACAGTCAATTTCGAAACACATTTTGACAGTTTCTTAGAAAGATGAAAATACACTTACTGTATGATCTAACCATTCTATTTCTTGTTTAGCTAAAGAAATGAAAGCATCTGTCCATACAAAGATTTGGACACAAATGCATATTTCGGTTTTTATACATAATAGACAAAAACTGGGAACAAACCAAGTATTTATCACCAGATGAATTTGATTAGTAAATTAAGGTGTATCCATATAATAGAGTAGTACTCTGCACACAACTGAAACAAACTATTGATACATGCAACAACATGGCTAATTCCCGAAATGATTACTCAGAGTAAAAGAAGACAGACACACATACACATAAAGCGCTTAATGTAGGAGTCCATTTACATAAAATGCTAAAGATTGCAAATTAATCTATAAAGACAGGAAGCAGATCAGCGATTGCCTGGCATGTGGGGTGAAGTTGGAAGGAAGGGGCGGGAGAACACGTGGAGGTGATGAATACGTTCATTATCTTGATTGTGATGATAGCTTCATGTACACACGTGTCAAAATTTATGAAATTCTATAATTTAAACATATTCAAGTTTTGTGTATCAATAAAAAAAGTTTCTTTCACATGGAAAGATTTCCAAAATATGCTTTCATGTGGAAAAATTGGAAAGTTTATGGGAGCATTTATAGCACACCACATCAGTACAGGTTTGTTTGTATGTTGAGATCAATTAATCCATCGATTGATTGATAGATAGTATGGCCATTGAATGAAATTTCTGGAGAATTCACAAGACACTGAGTAAAGAGAAATGAGGGTTTTTTTTGGAGGGGTGTGGTACGGAGGACAAAGATTTCTTCATTTTGCACTGTTCTATACCACTTGAGGGTTTTATATGGTTTGTATACTACTTTTATTTAAAAAAGTCTTTTTCATCAGAAAACAGATCTGGGAAGAACTGGGCAAACAAGACGTATTTCAAGAGTACCCTCTGCCCAAGGTAAATGGAAGAGTGCTCAGCTTTCAATATTTATAGAATTATCTATAAAGCCTGATAATCCTGCACCAACTGGAAACCAAATTTTTGTGTTGCCAAATTGCAAGAAATTGTCAACATTTGCAAAAAACTGCTGTGCTGCTGCATCTGTATCACAGTTGAGACCGCGATTTGTCCCCTAATATTTGTTCTCCCCGTTTTGGAACAGCAATGGAATTTTAATAGCTCCAAATAATCAAATAACTGCCTTGCCCAGCTTCTCTCTCCCTCCCTGCCAGCCTGTCTCTCTCCTCTGCCTAGCTTCCCATCCACTCTCTCTCTTCCTTCCCCATGGACACCTCATAGTAGTCAGATGTCACGCATGATAGCTGCAGGCTACCAGGACAAATGTCCCACGAGAAGCTGGCTGAAGTTTCATGTCCATTTCTACCCACCTGGGAGGTCACATAGCATCACTTTTGCCACTTTCTAAAGGCCTGGCCAGGTTCAAGGGGAGGGAACGTATCTACACCAATTCTTGATGGAATGTGGCTTTTACCATCCTGGTCCATGAGGGGAGGCCAGGACCTGCAGAGCAACAAGATGGGGGGCTCTAGGCCATTGGGAACCATCACACCAGCCTTTACCACCTATTGGGACTCTTACTTTTGTCTCGTTTAAGAAAATATTATTTTGAATTTTCCATCACTCACAGCCAACCCTAACCTGTGGTGCTTAGCATGGTCAGCAGGACAAGCCATGAAAACCTTAAAAAGAACAGGTATTAAGAGCAATCCTATAAGAATGCAGGAAAAATGACATTCCACTCGCCTACCGCTCTTGGAAATTGAGTTGTTTTTAGGGCTTTGTAGGGGGACATCTTAAGTTCTACTTCAAGGCAGTCAAGGGGTCACCCTTAACCAGAGTATACATTTGCAGGATTCGAATTGAATTGTGCGTGCAGGTGTGTGGGGGTGGTGCACGTACCTTGAGGGAGGTGAGGCGGGGTGCCTAGTACGCATGCTCCTCTGGCTTGTCTCATTAGATTCTTTGACAAAAACTCACAAATTCTCAGATTAGACTACTTTCCACTGAAGCTGAAAATCACCTCTTCACCCAAAGCTGTGTTTAACATCCGTAAATGAGGTCTGGGGCAGATTCCAAGGGCTGCTTCATGTTAAAGAATTATTCAAACAAGCGAATTATACGGTAAGCGGCTCTATACAACACACACATGAGTAACACAGTGCCACCCACTCCCACCAGGACTGCATTTTGCTACATAAAATAGTCCTGCGGTCACCTTTTTTCAGAAAAACTTTGCAAAGCACCTGTGAAATTATTTTGTGAGTCGTCTGTCCCATGACCATTTCTCAATCAGGGGTTCCCTGTGTCTTACATCCTTTTGTGCGACTTTTTTTTTTTTAAGTCAAGGATCCTAGGAGACTTAATTCTGATGCATTTTAATGCCATTCTTCATTGTTAGTCGTTCTCAGAAAATTATAAATATTTCATGTTGGCTATTGCCAAATGTTGCACATCATGGTTCTACATGAATAATCTTTTGCTGATAATTGCTAGCGAGGCTTATGTTCTTCTGACTTGCTAGAGTTCATGGAGATTTATTGACTTAGAACTAATTAAATTGTTGCCTGCTGCTTTTGAAATTCTGCCACAGGAACATGCCTGTCATTAGCGCAGCCTTGGTGCGGAAGCCTGATTTGGATGGAGACGCAGCCGTTAGTTTCCTAAGTGCTCGCTGGGGATGGGGGTGGGGAAATGGGATGGCTTCACAGACATTAAGGTTCTACAGCACAAGAACATAACCATGGGCATTGTTTTGCTGTTGCTCATTTGGGCATTTATTTTTGGTTTCCTGAGGTTTGGGAACTGTATGTTTAAACTTGCTACATTTCCCTTCCAAAATTTCTCTACAGATAGGATTTCTATGTGCTGGTCATCTTGATTTCTTTTGACGTATGACTTTTAGGAAAAATTTTAAAACCAGTATATTTTGCTGCAAGACTGAGAATCCGTGAATTATTTGGGATAATTTTACCAAAAACAAAATACCTAGGCTTTTCGATTTAGGGTATGACTGAAGAAGCTTTAGGAGTAGAACTAACCATCCTTTGTGGTCACAGTAAACCTATGATGTCCTTGGGGCGCCTGGGTGGCACTGCTGGTTAAGTGTCTGACTCTTGGTTTCTTGGTTTCGACTCCGGTCATGATCTCAGGGTGGTGAGATTGAGCCCTTTGTTGGGCTCTGGGCTCTGCGGAGTCTGCTTAAGATTCTCTCTCCCACTCCTCTTCCTCCCTCCATCCCCTGCTCCTACATGGGCTCTCTCTCTCTCTCTCAAATAAATCAATTTTTTAAAAAAGCATATCATGTCCTTTCACTTTAAGTTTTTCAGATTAGAACTGATAGAGAAGCCAAACTATGGTCTGGAGTACAACTGCCTTCTGCTACCACCTAGTTGTGTGGCCTCTTTGTCACTGCCATGTCATTTAAACTCCTCTGCCTCAGTTTCCATCTCCAGGAAATGGTGAGAGTAAACATACTAACCCGAAGAGTTGGCATGAAGATTAAGAGACCCCCTATTTGGGCAGCCCGGTTGGCTCAGCGGTTTAGTGGTGCCTTCAGCCCAGGGCGTGATCCCAGGGATCCGGGATCGAGTCCCACATCAGGCTTCCTGCATGGAGCCTACTTCTCCCTCTGCCTGTGTCTCTGCCTCTCTCCTTCTGTGTCTGTCATGAATAAATAAATAAATAAAATCTTTTTAAAAAAGAGAGACCCCCTATTCACAGCCTGTGAGATGATCAGGAAATGTGGTTGGTATTGTTTATGTTTACTTTCATCATCATAATTATAGTAATAAAACTCACATACATGCTGAGGTTTGGGTTTTATGCAGTTTTCCCATCTGTCATTTCGTTTGACCTCAACCAGACATAATTTAGTTTTGTGTTATTTTTGTGATTTTGGTTTAGAAATGAGGAAACTGAGATTCAAAAGGTTAAGAATTGTTTTGAGACCTGAACCATGACTTCGTGCTAAAACTCACATCGAGCTCTGCTGACTCCAATCTTTCCCAATCGTTTTACAACATCACTGTGTTTTCCCATAGTATCGCTGAATTTAGAACAGGACGACATGCCAGAAAACAGTTATTCTGAGTCCTTAATTGTAGAGATGGGGATAGCAAGGCCCCCCCAGGAGTAAAGATTTGCCCAAGATCACAGGCTTTGGAGAAGACCCAGATTTCTTGCTTATCATCTAAAAGCCTTTTGCCCCAACCATCATCAGATAACAGAGAAATTCCAGGAAAGCATGAAGGATATGGTGATAACATTCCCACATGAAGAATAAGATTTCCTTTCAGTAACTTGAGAATTTTAATATCATGACTTTTCTACAAGCTAGCTGCTAACAAAAAAGGCAAATAACATCCTTCTCATTGGTGAATTATTGTCACACACCTTCAACTTCCACTTTGTAAGCACTTTGGTTTTGTCTTCTGGTAACTTCTCCCTTTATCATAGGAAACGAAGGATCCCATGGTAGCTGCCCTGCCTCACTGTGATTATGCTCATGTTTAGCACTTTCATGGGCTGGGATGTGTGGCTTCAATCCGGGTCAGTCTTCACATGCAGCTTCTGGAAGCAAAGAGGAATAAGGATGTATTGTAGCACACGTCATCTTGTAGCGTCAGTAGGATAAGTGCACGCAGAAAGGTGGTGGCAACTTTCTTATGCACTCCACAACAAAGGAGAGGTATCACATTTTGTGTGAAGTCAGCTCTCCAAGCTTGGCCCTGGGTTATGGGAGATGGAGGAAATGATTTAAATATAGGAAATATGTCTACTTTCATGCCCAAATTGAATTGCTCACTGGAATGGAAAAATTTCTGGAAAGGGCTTTCTCTCCCAAGTCCTTATCAGATCGCTCCCTCCTCTGACGCAGGAGAACTACGATTCTGAAACCCTGCTCTTGCCTTTCAAACGTGACCCATCTTTTCCCCCTCAGAACCTTCACACACACTCTCTTTTCACCTGTAACCCTCCTTCCATGCTGGGTTGCTCTTCATGCTCATTAAAAATATGTTCCTCGGCCACTGTATCTAAAATAGTTCCCCCAGCCCTGTTCTTCTCTATATCCTACTTGATCTTTTATGGTGCTGGTCACAATTTTAAATTATTTGTTTGTTGTTGCAATAAATATTCTCTCTCTCCAGCTAGACTTTAAGATCCATGAATCTAGGTGACATTGAACTCGTAAGTGCAGTTCCTAGAAGATGCTTAGTAAACACACACTGCTTGAATATATTTGGTTTGGCCAATTAGATCGATAACTGAGATCATTACTAAGGGTCAAACTGAAGTACAACATTTAGGGAAAACAAATGTAAGATGATATTAAGGTGTGACAAGCACATAAAAACTGGTGGTTTTAAATCAGAAAATTTGCTGATTAGCATTTGTCCTAGTAGGTGTAATTCCAGCGTAGCCTAATTACTTCTGTAATTCCAGAAGTAGCCTAACCTCTGAAATAAAAATAAAAGTGGAATAAGGCTACTCCACGTGCTGTGATTTCTCTGAGTCCCGCCAATTCTCTTGGGGTTTGGGCAAAGGAGCCCGGTGTTTGATCACCGCTGGATCACCTTCCATTTTTGCTGAATTATTTAGCTTTGGGGATCTATACTATATGTACTCTCTTTGCCTTTATCCTCCGCTGCCACAAACACACAATGCACTGCTCACCTCTGATGTCAAGTTCGTGCTGAATCCTTTCGGTAGCAGTGCAGCTTTTTCCTGTCAAGTTCCGTCTTAGATATTTTACCATAAATTCTAAGCTACTTTGGAAGGTATTTTCTTCTCAGGGAAAACAGTTCTATCCCTAAGAGAAATTCTGATGCTGTTAAAAATAATCTTTTGTCTCACCTTGCTGCATTAAAATTCATCTGAGTGGCAAAATCCAAATGAAACTCAGATAAGCAGATTAAGAAACTTATTGTAAGGATCGTGTGGTCTCTAATGGAACTCAAGGAAGAACTGAATAGCCAGGACTTGGGACGGTGTCTCATGGTAAAAACAAGTCATTTCTGAGCATCATAGACAATTCCCACAGAAGAGGAAATCCACGTGAGCTGGCCAGGGAACCCCCAGAAATGTCCATCATGTGAGCTGCTGAGTGAGTGCACAAGATCTGTGGCCATTTCAGGTGGGTCACTGAGTACACATAACGCTTTTACTTATAACTGTTTTTCAGATTTTTAAAAAAGACAATCATTGCTTCACTTGGGGAAAAAAATGGGGAAAAAAAAAACCCTTATCATTCAAGTGAGATAAGGATGAGAGAAGAAATAATTCATTTTAAACTAATGATGCCAGAAATTATGTTGCCCTTGAAGTGATGATCTTAAAGGCCTAATATTTACTCGGTGTTGCCTTTCCTAGCACTTTCTGTGCACCTGCTACATGCCCCTGTGAGATATGTAATAAATAATCAGCTCCTACAAAATATGAGCTGCAGGGTAGGAAGGCTCAGGACAGGGACTGAGCAGATATCGGCTCTCCTTGTTCTCCCCTCTGGCCCATAGAAGGCACCCCTTTAGATAAGGAGTAGCGATCCTCTGGTGCACAGGTGGTCTTTCTGTCTGTCTTTCTGTTTTTATCCATCTATCTACCAATCTTTTTAAATAGGCTTTAATTCCCTTTTTTAATTCTTGTATGAAACTATGTGGTGGCCACGGCTGCAGCCTGGGGCCTCTGCTCAGAGACTGTGGTGCGGTCTTCACAAGATTCACAAGATCGCCAGTGAGTCCCTGAGAGGGACACCTGGTGAACACTCTCTTTTTCTAGAGATTAGGGCAGAGGTATCTGTAGGTCTTGGAAGTGGCATCCTAAGTGGCCTTGGCAAAGCGGCCCACGGTGGTGGCACAGCTGAGGCGTATCAGTTGTCCACACCAGATGCCCGTGGCTTCCAGGGCTCGGGGCCCAGGTGCCGTCACTGCCCCAGGCACGAGCCACAGCAGCCGGCCACCCTGCACGGGACCCGCCACCCTGCACGCGACCGGCCATAAGGATGGGAGATAAATCTACAGGATCCAAGGTCTGGGTCAATTAGTAAAGCTCTTGGATGTCATTCTGGGGAAGACCAAAAGGATGCTAGAGGGGGTCGTTGATCAAATGTAAGCCCTCCCAATCCCTAAAACAGTAAGAGAATCATAGGCTTTTGTTGGTTAATTGGGTTACTGGAGACCTCTTATCCCATTCTGGCACAGATACTAAGACATTTATATGCCTTGGTTAAGAAGGGAAACCAAGGGGGTTGGGTGCTAAACAGCAAGAGGCTTTCTTACTGGCAAAATTGGTAGTAAAACAAGTACAGACCCTGGGGGGTATTAATGCCAGATGTGAGTTATGAATGTAAGTTCATACTCAGAGGGTTTGGCCAGGGCTTGTGGCAAGGACAAAATGGGAAATCAATTATAATTATTTTCATAAGTTCAATAAGAAACTGTTTTCCTTTTAAGATGACACCATTAGAAATATTAGTTATATTACCAAGGCTTTGATTGAAATGCTATATTTGAGAGAGAGATGCTTAGACTCCGTTATAACAAGATAGGTTTATGGAACTCAGGTTGACTTTATGCAGCCAGTGAAGCCCCTTGGAAAAAAATTGCCCTGGTACCTTGCTTACCGTGTTCCTGGGAGCTTTACCAGGTAAGTAAGGGAGGTCACTTTCGCAGGCTCAGGAACTTTGGGAGATTTGGGGGGACCTCGAGAAAAGAGGAAGCAATCAAACCTGTAGATATTGCTGGCAAGTCTGATGATGAATATTTGACTTGGCTCTTAGACTTGGAAGGCTGTTAAAGGCTCACTCTGAAATTCTTTATGGAAAGTTCTAGCAAAGCCAATTTAAAAGAATCTAAATGGTCAGTCACTATTCTTGCTACCCTTATGCAAATAGGCCAACTTTGTTAAACCTGACTTGTTTTACAGACAACTTAATTTTGCTACCTTTGCTAGAAATGGGGCCGACTTTAGTGAAGAAAGACAAAATTGTTTTCCTAACATACCTCTATGGGTGTTAGATTCTAGTTCTGATTAATTGTCCTTGAGTGTTTATCATTTATCTATAAAACCAGGCTGGATCCTGAATTCTGGTTTCTTTGCATACCTGGCTAATTTTCTATCTGATTGCTTGCACACAACAGGCCTGACTTTGAAAGCCCACCTGCAGGCCTGCCTCCTGAAATGAGACCGACCACTGCTTCATCGAACCGACCTAATTTACCTTGTTATGAAATGTGGAACAGGTGCTAAGACTCTCCAGGAGAGGTCCTAAAGGATGGCTCTCCGAAGGGTGGGGCTCAACTTACCACTAGGAACATCTGCAATTGGATGGAAGACAGTTTCATTGCTCAAATCACGATTGTGCCCCTTCTCAGCTGGAAGTAGCTAGAGTGATCGTCACTCCTACATGTCAAGAAGGAGGAATGGTGAAAGCCAGGGGTGGCACTGGCTCATGGAGACCAAACAGCGACTGTGCTAAAACAAGACTTGTCATATCTATTGCCTGTAAACATTCGTCTTCTGGCCCCTAGTCTCACGTTGCTGACATTCCTTTCTGGTGCATCAGGAAATGTCTCCCTGTCATGGACCACCACTTACATGGAAGCTCACAATTACTACCACCATTGAGTCAGAGGAAGGGATCACTTTACCAGGTCACTCATGTTGCTCTTTATATTGATGCTGTCAGGTAGGAAAGTCCCCTCCCCATATCTGACCCTAGGGTTCTTATGGCAGATTGACCTGCAAGAATGATAGTCGGTAAAGATGTTGACAGTGGGGTGGAGGAGTGCTGACAACACTGACTCCATCTTTGGCCCTCCATCTTACGCTCCCCTCTGGCATACAGATGGTGTCACTTTCTATCTTTCATTTTTAAAATATATTTTAAAATTTATTTATTCATGAGAGACACAGAGAGAGAGGCAGAGACACAGGCAGAGGGAGAAGCAGGCTCCATGCAGGGAGCCTGACGTGGGACTCGATCCTGGGTCTCCAGGATCACACCCTGGGCTGAAGGTGGTGCTAAACCGCTGAGCCACCCGGGCTGCCCCCTCTTCCACCTTCTAACAGAGTTATTTTGCCATTTCATATATGAGAGACCTGAGTCTGGGTGTTAAGAACTCATCTAAGTTTTCACATCTAGCAACGATTAAACTATCTTTCAGGCTACAAAGACTAGGATTAAAGTGTTCCCCCTGTAATACGGAGGATATTTTTAATAGAATAGTTCCTTAAAAACACTGTGGCCTTATCTAAAAGCAAATTTTTTGTCCAAATGAGAACAGTCTTGAGCACAGATCCGTCCAAATCCCTGGAAGGGGCCGGCAGGGGCTCGGCTCCTCATCTTTAGATGTGTCAGCACCATCTAGTGGTTAAAACAAAGAAGTTACAGACCTAGTGAGTTAACTTTCTTCATTGGACAACTATCCCCATTTTTCAGGGTGACTCAGACTACTTTGAGTCTTCCAATTAAAAACAAAAATGACAAAATGTGTTTATCTCCTTTTTACTTCGGAAAAAGTCTTCAAATACTAAGAAGACAGAGTACAAAAGGCGGGGCCTGACTAAGCAGAGGAAGCGAAGAGCAACAGCCCACTGGAGGCTGCAACTGACGGAAGCGGAGGCTCTGCACCGAGGCTTTATGATGTCTGAGTGCAGGCTTGAGGCCAGAGGCTGGAAGGGGGGGTGAATTAAAACCATCCTTCACCCTGCTACCCTCTAGGAGTCAGGAGGTTTACACTGGGGTGAATTTGAACTCAAGGACAGCAGGCCCTGCTTAGACCAGGAGGATACAGAAGGAAAATCCAGACCCCGAATGGTGCATCCTCAACTCCTTCCCACACTTGGCTCCCACGTTCTTTTCTGGAGGAACCAAAGGGCACTGGGGGAAAATCTGGCCATCCAGAAGTCCCTCCGGGAAAAGGCTGCTGTCTTCCATGAAGCCAGCGTTCACCAACCCATCCCTACTTGTTTCTGTCTCCCTCTCTCTGAAATGAGTGGATGGCCCAAAGTCATCACAAATTTGGAGAAAACATGCAATTTGAAAAATGAAGGCCATCTCAAAAAAAAAATGAAGATGAAAATCAACAAAAAATTAGTGGAAACAGAATCTACAAGGAGGGAGACAAAAGTTCCACTTAGTATTGTTGTTAACCTTAGAAAAGGGCCAGTTATTTCACCAGCAAAAGATGGGGTTTTTTGGGGGGTGGGGGGTGGGGATCAGTTCAGGACAATCTGCCACAAAGCTGGAGCCAAGTCTGGAGAACAAAGGAGAGGCTTGCTTTCTTGAGAAGAGGGGTCCGTTGGGAAGGCTGTTATAAGCTGAAAGTCCATTGGAGTAGCCTGGGAGCTCCGAGTGTGGTGGCTTCTCGTTGGCTGAGCTGTTGCCTGGAGGATGAGGAAAGCATCTCTTCCTCTGGCTGGAGTAGTAGAGTAGCATCCACTTACAAGGTCAAGTACATCTCTTGTTGGGTCTGCAATTGATTACAAGCCATACAGTATGAAAGCTCCCTTGCTGAAACCTTCCGACTCTATTTTAGTGAGGTTGCCCATTACTGATGTTTATGTTTCCCCCTTTTGATCAACATCTTTCCTTGAAAGCATTGCTGATCAACAGTCAAGTTCCTTATATTTCGTGGTTTTGTTCTCCATGTCGGGAAGGACCTTTCCTGGCTGCCATGTCTCACATGGAAGGGAAAGTGCAGAGTGGTTCCAACCATAAGCCCATTTGGGTAACAGGGAGAGTTAGGGAGAAATGCTCAGGAACTTCCTGTATCTTCCCCAGAGAGTGAGTGCTGAAACCAGTATCACTTTATTGCACATCCTCTCTGCAAAAGATTGATAAACAACAAGTCCAGAATCAAAAGCAATGTGGTGATTCCAAATTGTGTGTTGGTTCTAGACCAGGGCCCTAGATCTGAAAGTAGCCAACTGAGAACCTTTATTAGCACTTCCTTAGGGAGGAAAAGCTTCTCCTTGTGAAGGCAAACGTGGAGTCACCTATGCTTCCTGGAAGTCTCCTCTTGAAGTGACTATGAGGCAGAAGCATTGAATGAAATAACCAAGCACATTTGGGAAGATACAGCCCATGCACAAACACAAAGCAATAGTTAACAAACTTTTTGCAAGAATTGCAAAACTTCAAAGACATTTTAAAACTGTATTATTTCAAAAGAGCTGTTTAGAACCCTATGTGTGATCAGTAATAGTCTGTAGTTTTAAATTCAGAAACAATGAATTTGGATAGGGATCCAGAGTCCATTAGTAATTCAAGTAAAAGAAAATTTTGTGAATTCTGAACCTTGTAACTCTTCGGAAATGCTCACAGGATCATAAGCTGTTTTTGAAAATGTTATAAATCCAAAGAAGATTCCTCCTTTTGCAAGAGATTGGGAAATGCAGCTAAAGGGTATTTTCTTTTCACAAGAGAGCTAGAAGAATCAACAGTGAGGAAAAAGGTATATAGGCTGGTCTGGACATCTTGGGAAAGCTGTCTCTCCAGATCTTGTCTGTTTCACCAAGAAATCTTTAATCTTAGGTCACCAGATGGCGTGTGGGTCCAGTCAGGGTTTGGTGCTTTTTACAGATGTGCCATATGGATCCAGGTTATTCTCTGGAGTTTGGTGGCCAGGTTTTGGGTAGCAGTACCTGATGAGGGCCTTTCCAGAAAAATTGAAGATTGTCTTTCTGGAGGTATCTTTTCCAATAGGCAAAATCAGGTTGCAAGGTGTGATGCTTAAGATCATTGTTCCCTAGGAGTGCACTGTGAAAAGACTGCTCTACCAAAGCATGGTTATTTTTAATAGAAGTAACTAGACCTTTACGATATTGAAGTATCCTCTTTATCAACCTGGGTCAAAAGAGGAGCAGTCAAGTGCAATGGACATCCTGTGACTGTCTCAAAGGGTGAGAGTTTCTAAGTTCCAAAGTGGGTGGATCTGAGATTTAGAAGGCCCAATAGCAATGCCTTTGGCCAAAGTAGTTGGAGGGTCTCTATAAATATTGCCAGTTGAGTGTTAATAGTGCAGTTATTGTGTTCAACTAATCCTGAGAATGGAGGATGACATGCACAAATGGATGTGTTGTAATACTAGCCAAACAGTGTAGACTGGCCAGTGAAATGGGTTCCCCAATTACTATGCACTTCAAGAGAGGTTCCCCAGGTGGGGATAAATTTTTTCTAATAGAATTGGCCTATCTACAGGGAAAACTTTGGACCAGTGAGAAAACATGCAAACCATGACTAAAGCCTACTTCTGTCCATGAGATGAGGGAAATAGCATGAAACCCATTTGCCAAAACTCAAAAGGTCTATTGGACAATTAAAAATATCCACAGGTAGTATGGACAGGTTTCCCAGAATTGTATTTTGGACAAGTGTGACAAGCAAGGTAGACAGTCTTGTTGTAGCCTTCTTAATATTTCTCTACAAATATTGGCCCATGAATGCTATGATGGAGAGCAGTGATTTAATACATGTACAAAGTACTTACAAAGTAGTAGGAATTTTAGAATGTCAGGTAGAGCAAGATTGTTGTTTGGTTCAAATTAGAGTTCTCTCTTTTTATCGAAGCAACAGTTATGAGATTTCCAATATTGTTTCTCCTTTTCTGGGGCCAAGTGTTGGGCATCTCTGGTCAATTTTTCCAAATTATAATTTGGAAGAACTCCCTTTGGAGGATGGCAGAGGTTCGGCTATCGTCTCCCTGAGAGCAGCATTTTTGGCAGAAACATCAGCAGAATGGTTTCCTTTGGCCTCCAGAGAGTGGAGTCTCTAATGCCCAGGAACCTTAGTAATAGCTAGAGCTGCCGGCAAAAGTATAACATCTGGTAAATTTTAGACAAAGGAGCCACTTTGAATCTTATCTTCATTGGAGGTAAGGAGACCTTGCTGCTTCCATAACGTTCCAAAATCATAAGCTACCCCAAAGGCATACCGACTATCAATATAAATATTTATGGTTTTACCCGTGGCTAAAAAGAAGCTTGTATAAAAGTTAGATGAATAACTCAGCCTTCTTGGGCTGAACTGGCCAGAGGTAAAGGTGCTGCCTCAGGGACTCCCAAGGGAGTTGCAGTAGCACGCCCAGCATGATATTTACCATTTCCATCCTTTAAATAAGAACCATCAGTAAACCATGAAAAGTCTACATTGGTTAGAACTTTCTAAAAATTGTCACAGGGAACCAAAAGGTGATCTGTCAACATTAAGTAGTTAGCAGGGAGTTCATCCATGAAGGAGTAGGGAAGGGTGGCAGGGTTAAGGCTACCGTAATGAGAAAAAGTTAACGGGAGGAGCAGTTAATAGGAGAATGTCCTAGGAGGTGAGGCAGTAGGCTGGACAGGGTTAGGTGGGATGAGGCTTCAGAAGGGATTTGCTGTACAGGACACAAGGATGCTTAAAGGAAACCCTTGGCTGCTCCCTCAGTGGCCTTAATCCAAAAGGCGGTGGCAGGAATGGCTCTAAGGCAAGGTGGATGTCCCCAAGCCACCACAGGGCCTAGTTGTTGGCTACAATACCCTATGGGATGATGATAGTCCCCCAGTTTTAGTCAAGCACTCCAAGGACATTCCCTCCCTTTCATGTCAAAGAGAAGTTGATGATTAGGATGTCTGAGGGCAGGGGGCTTTCTTAGATTTTTCTTTCAGGTCTCAAAGACTGTGTCCCCCTCGGTTTCCCAATAGTAGGTTAGGCTTGTCCCTTTTTACCAAAGTATTCAGAGGCTGAGTCTAGAGAGAGAAGTTTGGAATCCAACTTTTAAAAAATTCCAGTATAGTTATGTATTCCAGTACAGTGTTATGTTAGTTTCCGGTGTGTAATATAGTGATCCTACAATTCTGCAGTCTGTGTTCCTCATGATAAGTGTACTCGTAACCCCCTTCACCTGTTTGACCCATCCCCCCCACCTCCCCTCTGGTGACCAGCAGTTTGTTCTCTATAGTTAAGAGTCTGGGTTTTTGTTAGGCTCTTTTTTCCTTTGTTTGTTTGTTTTGTTTCTTAAATTCTATATGTGAGTAAAATCATGTGGTTGTCTTTCTCTGGCTTGTTTCACTTAGCATCATTCCTTGTAGATCCGTCCACGTTGTTGAGAATGGCAAGATCTCATTGTTTTTTTTAAATGTGTAATATTCCATTATATATATACCCGGCATCTTTACCCATTCATCTCTCGGTGGACATGGGTTGCTTCCATAGACTTAGGTTGTTGTAAATAATGCTGCAATGAACATAGGAGTGCGTATATATTTTTGAATTAGTGTTTTCCTATCTTCTGGGTAAATAATAGTGGAATTACTGGATAAGATGGTAGTTGTATTTTTAATTTTTTAGGAACCTCCACAGTGGCTGTACCAGTTTGCAGTGGCACCAACAAAGCACACATCCTCACCTACACTTGTTTCTTGTGTTTTTGATTTTAGCTATTATGACAGGTGTAAGGTGATATCTCATTGTGGTTTTGATTTGCATTTCTCTGATGATGAGTGATGTTGAGCATATTTTCGTGTGTCTGTTGGCCATCTGTATGCCCTTGGGAAAATACCTGTTCATGTCTTATGCCTGTTTTTAAATTAGATTATTTTTGGGGTAGTGTTTTATAAATTCTTTATATATTTTGGATACTAACCTGTTGTTGGACATGTCATTTGCTAATATCTTCTCCCAGTCGGTCAGCAGCTTGTCTTTTTGTTTTGTTGATTGTTTCGTTTGCTGTGCAAAAGCTTTTTATTTTGGTGTAGTCCCAATAACTGATGTTTGCTTTTCTTTCCTTTGCCTCAGGAGACATAAGTAGAAAAACTTTGCTCTTGCTGATATCAGAGAAATTACCACCTGTGCTCTCCCCTAGGATTTTTATAGTTTCAGGTCTGACATTTAGGTCCTTAATCCATTTAGAGTTTACTTTTGTGTGTGGTGTAAGAGGGTGGTCCTGTTTCATTCTTTTGCAAGCAGCTGTCCAGTTTTCTCAGTACTACTTGTTGAAGAGATTGACTTTTTCCTAGTATGTATTCTTATCCCTTTTGTCATAGATTAATTGAGCATAAAAGCATGTGTTTGTTTCTGGGCTCTCTATTCTGTTCCATTGATCTATGTGTCTATTTTTTGTGCCAGGACCATACTGTTTTGATTACTACAGCTTTGTAGTATAACTTGAAATCTGGGATTATGACACATTCAGTGATATTGTTCTTCAAGATTGCTTTGGCTAATATTCAGGGTTTGTTTTGCTTTTTTTATTGTGGTGGTGTTTCCATACAAATTTTAGAATTGTGTGCTCTAGGTCTGTGAAAAATGCTTTTGGTATTTTGGTAGGGAGTGCACTAAATCTGTAGATTGCTTTAGGTAGTATAGATATTTTAACAATATTGGGTATCCCAATCCATGAGCCTGGAATATCTTTCCACTTGTTTTGTTTTCAATTTCTTTCAACAGTGTTTTATAGTTTTCGGAGCACAAGATTTTCACCATCTTCGTTAAGTTTATTCCTAGGTATTTTGTTCTTTTTGGTGCAATTGTAAATGGGATTGTTTTCTTAATTTCTCTTTCTACTACTTCATTATTAGTGTATTAGAAATGCAATGGATTTCTGTGCATTGATTTTTGTATCCCAGATTTTACTGAATTCATTTATCAGTTCTAATAGGCTTTTGGTGGAATCTTTAGAGTTTTGATATATAATATCATGTCATCTGCAAATAGAGTTTTACATCTTCCTTACCAATTTGGATGCCTTTTATTTCTCTTTATTGTTTAATTGCTGTGGTCCTAGCCACAGTACTATATTGAATGAAAGTGATGAAAATGGACAACCTTGTCTTGTTCCTGACCTTAGGGAAAAAGCTGTTTTTCCCCTTTGAGGATGACATCAGTTGTGAGTTTTTCATAATATTGTCATAATCTTTTTTTGAGTGTTGGTTGTTATTTCTCCTCTTTAATTTCTGATTTTGAGTCCTCCTCTCCCTCTTTTTGATGATTCTAGCCAAAGGCTTATCAATTTTCTTGATCTTTTCAAAGAACAAGCTCTTAGTTTCATTGATCTGTTTGTTTGTTTAGTTTCTATTTTTTTTCTGCTCTAATCTTTATTAGAGGCATACAAGATAGTATGCCTATAGCAGTGTGTATTAAGTTGATCTAGATTTAAGCTTGAACCCCTTTGTTACTCCTCTTCCTCCCCTTCCCACCAGGTTTTGAGTATATGGAGTCATACTTTACACCCTTTTATTTTGTGAATCTCTTGACTGATTTTTATAGATATACTTAATTCGACTGCTTTGGTACTTCCTACTTACTCCCACTCATGTTCTTTCCACTCAAACAGTCCCATTTAATATTTCTTGTAGGGCTGGCTTAGTGGTCATGAATGAAAAAAAAAATTTGTCTGGAAACTCTTTATCTTTCCTTCTATTCTGAATGATGGTCTTACTGGATAGAGTATTCTTTATTGCAAGTTTTGTTTTCTTTCAGCACTCTGATTACATCATGCCACTCCCTTCTGGCCTGCAAAGATTCTGCTAAAAAATCAGCTGGTAGCTCTATAGGAGTTCCATCCATTGTATGTAACTGTTTTCCTTTATCTTGCTGCTTTTAAAATTCTGTCTTTATCACTACTTTTTGCCATTTTAATTATGTGTCTTGGTGTGGATCTCCTTGGGTTGATCTTTGTTGGGGGCTCTCTGGGCCTCCTGGATCTGGATTTTTGTTTCTTTCCTCAGATTTAGGAAGTTTTCAGCTATTATTCAAATGTTCTGCCCTCTTTACTCTCTCTTTTCCTTCCGGGATCCCTATAATGTGAATGTTGCTACACTTCATGGTGTCATTGAGTTCCTTAAGTCTATTTTCATTTGTTATTGTTTTTTTTTTTCTCTCTTTTGTTCAACTGGATTGTTCTCCATTACTCTGTCCTCCAGGTCACTGATCCATTGATGGGCATCCTCTAGTCTACTGTTTATTCCATCTAGTGAATTTTCAATTTCAGTAATTAAGTTCTTCATCTCTGATTGGTCCTTTCTTATGTTTTCATCTCCTTGTTGAGGATCTCACTGAGATTCTCCACTCTTTTCTCAAGTCCAATCAGTACCTTTATAATGACAATTGCTCTAAATTCTCTATTGGGTATATTACTTATCTCCATTTTGTTTAGCTTTCTTGCTGTGTTTTTGTCCTATTCTTTCATTTGGCACATATTCTTCTGTCTCCTCATTTTGTCTAAATCTCTGTTTCTATGTGTTGGGAAAGTCAGCTATGTCTCCAGCTCTTAGAAGTAGTGGCCTTATGAAGAACAGGTCCTGTAGAGCCCTGCAATACAATGTCTGCTATTCACCAGATCCTGGCACTTCAGGGGTGTCTCCTATGTCTGTTGCATGCACCCTACTGTTGTGGCTGAGCAGTGTTTGCCTTCAGTCTAGTCATCTGCAATGGTTCTCTTTGCCTGTCCCTGTGGCATTTAGTGTATCAGTGTGGGGCTGCCTTGGGCTTGGATTGAGTCGGACCAAGCGTTTGCCAGAGCTGAGGTCACAGCAAACTGCAACGTGCTCTCCCTGTGTTGTCCCCTGCACAACAGGGGTGGTGGATGTTGTTGGTGGGTGGGGACAGTCAGGCCAGATGTCTTCCCCCAGCCCACTGCTGGGAGTGTGGTTATCTTTCCCTTTTCCCTTAGCAGGAATCACTCTGGGATGGTACTGACTCCTGTCAGAGCTGCTTGCACACTGCCAGGCTTTTGGCACCACTTTGGGTGGTCCCTTGCCAGACGTCTATTGGAGGGGTAGGTCCACAGGAGAATGCAGGGAGGGTGCTGTGGTGTAGTGGCTCCAGGTCCCCTCTCAGAACCGACCTGGAGCCACTTTAGAAAACTTTTCACACAGGTCTGGAGGGAGCAAGTCCTCAGGAGAGCACTGGGTTGGGATATGTGGTGTCAGCTAGGTGGGTCCTCTGGGGAAGGAAGCCTGCAACAGCCTGGGATGAGGTTAGCCAGGCTGAAGGGGAAAGGTCTACAGAAGTCTGGGGATGGGTCCTATAGTCTGAATAAGGTTTGCCAGGATGTGTCATGGGGGAAGGAGCCCCAGCCTGGTTGGAGGGGGCAGGAGAACATAGGGGCATTGGGCTGTTAGCAGGTTAGGTGGAGAGTGTTTGAGCTGCTCTTGTTCTCACAGGTGTCCATGTGTCTAGGCTGGGGAGTGAGGAGAGGGAAATAATGCCTTTCTGCCAGCCCCTTTGTTCTGGAGAAGTCTCCTAAAGTTCTCTGCTCCTCCAGCACATGTTCTGGGATTAGCTAATACCCCAAACTGTTGCTTCTATGCTGTCTCTTTAAGGGTGAGGACTCAGTTTCCTGTTGTCCTCCTGGCTGTCCCAGAGCAGAACCTGCTGATCTTGAAAGTTCTAGGTGTTAAGCCCTACTGATTGTAAGAACTCATGAGATTAGGCCCCCTTGGTTTTCACAGCCAAATGTCAGGAATTTGCCTTCCCCAGGTGAGTTCCCTGTGCCTGGGGGTTTCTAATGTAAGGGTCTGTTTCTCTCCACACCCACAGGTGTCCCTCCCTCCCATGGACAGTGCCGTGGCTCCATTGAGCTTCTCACTGTCTCTGCCCTTCCTACCATCTTTAATGTGGCCTCTTGTCTACATTTAGCGATAGAGCATCTGTTTTGCCAGGCTTTGGGGCATTTTCTGGGCTATGTACACTGATGTGGGCGTCATCTGGGTGTATCCGTGGGATGAGGTGAGCTTAGGGTCCCCCTACTCTGCCATCTAGCCTGGAAATCCAACCATGTAATCTTAGAATCCAATTTTGGCAATAGCCAGTCAGTCTAAGAAAGCCTCAAAACTGGCCCCTCCTTTTAGGTTTTGGGAAACTCAAGATGCCTTGAACTTGATCTGGATCCAAACCTAGTCCTTGTTCTGAGGTCAGATACCCTAAATATCTAACAGGAGTTTGAGCAAACCACAACTTTTCTTTGGAGACCTTGTGTCTCTTTAAGTCCAAAAGCTTTAACAGATGGTTGCTATCTTCCTATGAAGAGGATTGAGAAGGGGAGCAGAGGAGCAGATCACCTAAATTTTATAACAAAGTAGAACCTACAGAAAAGTTTCTATCATCCAAATCGGCCTTTAAGGTTTGTGAAAAGTTATGCTCCGTGTAACTCTGTGGCATTGCTGTTCTGTGATCACCGTTCTTTCCAAGTGAAGGCAAAAAAAATACTGGCTATCCTTATCAACTAGAATACTGAAACATGTATCACAAAGGTCAATTACAGTGAAAAAAAAATTTTTAGTGGGACTGGATGTCAGTATATGACTGTTGGGAATACTCATATTCCTGAGGAATAGCAGTGCTAGACAAATCCCCATCCTTGGCCACTGGGTTTTCTCACAGATAAAATAGGGGTATTACAGGAACTAGTACCAGGAATAATAAGGCCCTGAGCCTCGTAGTCCCCTATTTAGGGCTTGTTGCCCTGAAAGGCTTCCTTATAGGGTAATGATTAATTCTAGAGAGAGGTCTTGAGGTAGATACCTCCTGATGGGAGGTACACTGTAGATTCCGCCAATATCAGTTGAAGATTCCACCCATAAAGAGGGTGGTAGCTGATCCCATAGAAATAAATGATCAGGGCAGCCTGGGTGGCTCAGCAGTTTAGCGCTGCCTGCAGCCCAGGGCCTGATCCTGGGGACCCGGGATCGAGTCCCACATCAGACTCCCTGCATGGAGCCTGCTTCTCTCTCTGCTTGTGTCTCTGCCTCTCTCTCTCTCTCTGTCTCTCATGAATAAATAAATAAAATCTTAAAAAAAAAAAGAAATGATCAGCAATTGCAGACTCAGCTATAGTGTCATCAGAGACAGAACAAAGACAAGATGCCGAAGGGTCATTTATTTCCCCTTGTTCGCTATATTTTGGTTACAACTGTAAAATACTGATTTTTTCCCCCCTTTTGAGAAAACTTGTGGCATGACATTTTCCTAAGAAACGTCAGCCCAGTAAATGAATAGGGGCAGAAGAACTAAGGAAAAAAGAGTGTGAATCTCTCAAAGCATCTAGACAGAAAGGAATAGGTTCCTAGACAGGAACCTGGTGAGGTTTACCAGAGACTCCCACTATTTGAGCTGTTTTGGTGCTCTGAGGCCAGGGCTGCTTTAGAGCAGTGGGGTTAAGCACTGAGGGTGTCGCTCTAGTGTCAATAAGGACAGGGCCTTTCATTCCCAATCTGGAGAGTAGTGTCCCCAAGCTGATTAAGAGAGGATTCGGAAGAGCCTCCGAATTTCCTCAGAGACCCATCCTCGGGACTTACAACGACATTGAGAAGGTTGGCTACAGGGCTGAAGGCACCTGAAGCTCTCAAATTTCTTACAATCTTTTTTCCAATGTCCTGGTTTCTTGCAATAATAGCTTCTAGTTTTGTTGAGGGACTTTCGTTTGCTGGAGTTGGGCATTGAAAATGTTAGCAGTCCTTCCTCCAGGTGACTGATGGAGCGGGTGAGCAAGCTGTTTTGCCAGGTGAGTTAAATCTAGAGTGGACTGATCTACTTTTCCATTTTATCCTGGTCCCTCTAACTAAAAGAGAAAGATCCCAGTTTAACGCATTAATAAGTATAGTTAAATGCTACCTGGTTGAATTCAACATCTAAAGGGAGCCCAGAATTTTCTTTAAAGACAATTTGGAGTCTGTTGTAATAATCATGAATGGATTCAACAGGCTTTTGGGTATAAGCCTGAATTTTGTTCCAATCAACAGACTTAGGAAAAGCCATTATAATTGCTCAGTGAAGATCTCCAGCAGGTTTTCTAAGATCTTGCCAAAAGTTAGGGATCTGTTTCTCTAAATTCTATTCAGGGTATTCCCATTGGGCTAGTTTCATCCAACGTTAGCCTGGCCCTCACTATAAAGCATGTGGACCAATTGATATATATCTGAGAAACCGGGTTGGTAAGTCTGAATCACTATGTTAAATTCTTTAGCAAACGTATGGGGGTGCTCCGTCACTTGAGAAAGCTCTTTAACTTGCAATTCAGCCTTAGACCAGGGAACATGAGAACCTTGGGTTCTATATAGATTTTCAGAAGACTTAACTTTAAAGGGGCAGGTTTTAATAGGTTCAGAAGAGGAGGTAGCAGAGGGAGTTTCAGAGACAAGGAAGAAGTGAGTCCAAATGAGCTCCGTGGGTACTGCACCTGTTTGCTCACCCGCCCTGGAGCTGTTGGGGTCTACCCTGAATCCCTTCTCTGATCACCTAGTAAAATAAGTTGTGGCAAAACTCTAGGCAAGTCTGAGGAACAAAGGAGAGGCACACTTAAGGAGAAAGAGTGTAAGTTGGGAAGGCTGTTATGAACCAAATGGCCTAGTGTTTACCAAAACCCAAGTTCAGTTGCTTGCCAATGGACAGCCAATACTCAAGAACCAAGCATTGGTAGGAAAGGAAAGGTTGTCTTATTTAGGAACGCAGCAACCTGGAAAGATGGTGGGCTAATGTCCAAAGACCATCTCCCAAGTCCCAGACAGAGCAGGGAGTTTTTAAGGGAGAGACACAGAGGAGTAGGGAGGTTTTTTGTGCAGGGGAAGCATTCTTGATGTGAACTCAAGCACACATGTGACCATCAGGGAAAGCTGTTTTCTAGCATGGTCAAGCTGAATCTTCTGGAACACCCGGGTCCTTGTTTTCCTAGGGTTAGTGTTCTGTCAAAATCTCAAGCTATATTTAGTCAAATTATAAGCTCTAGGGACCCCTGGGTGGCTCAGTGGCTGAGCATCTGCCTTCAGCTCGGTGCATGATCCTGAGGTCACAGGATCGAGCCCCATATCAGGCTCCCTACAGGGAGCATGCTTCTGCCTCTCTCTCTCTCTCTCTCTCTCTCTCTCTCTCTGTGTGTCTTTTATGAATAAATACATAAAATCTTTTTTAAAAAGTTATAAGCTTTAGCTTATATAACCTGGCAAAGGTTAATGGGTTAAAGACATGTAGGGTTTATGCTACTTGGAACACAGTTATAGGAGTAAGCTGGGAGTTCAAAGTCTGGTGGCTTTTCATTGGCTGAGCTATTGCGGATGAGGAAAGCATCCCTTCCTCCAGCTGGAGTAGCAGAATAGTATCCATGTGCAAGGTCAAATCCATGTAAGGTCAAACATGGCTCTTCCTGTTGGGTCTGCAACTGACTACAAGTGGTGTGGTGTGAGAGCTCCCCCTGTCAGGACCTCCTGACTGTTTCAGTGAGACTTCTCATTACTAATTTGGACAGTCAGAAGAAAATGTGTGTTTTGTTTTTTAAAGAAATCAGAAAAAATAGAGAATTCATTGAAATTTATAAAAATGGTCATTTAAATAATAAATTTGGAAGGTTAAGATTGAGGAAATTCTAGGAATTCCACGAACATAAAAAAGTAGCTAGAAAATTAGAAGACAAAAGAAATTAGAAGTTGAGAGCAAAGCTAAGTGGGGAAAATGTGTCTAAATGGGATTTTCAAAAAAAAGAAGAGAAAGCAGATGTGTGATTTCAGTGATGTCCCTGGGTGGGGCCTTTGGATCACTTATTATGGTGAGTGATGTAGGAAGGACGTTAGAGTTCGAAGCCAACAGCCAAGAAAGAGTTCTTGGGATGTCTTTGGTGCAAAAAGGTGATTTTAGTAAAGCACGAGGACAGGACCGTGGGCAGAAAGAGCTGTACGGGACCATAAGGAATGGCCCATTATATCCTTTCAAGTTGGGAGGGGGTTAGGGAGAATGTAAAGTCTCCCAGGTATTTTGGAAACAAGGTTTCCAGAATTCTGAGAAGGCTGGCTATTGTTAGGAAAAGATCATTTACTACGGCTTAGTAAAAACTCAGTCACAAGCCCCTTCAGATGTATATCATGGGTCATTTGCTTGGGGGATGATCGCCAACATGAATTTTGGGAGGTAGAGATAAAGGAAGTTTCCAAAGGAATTTTTATGTGAAAGTGGGCTTACAGGGTCCTGAGGGTTGGGCTAAGATTGCCTTTTGCTCCTAGCAAACTATTAATAGTGAGCAGCTGAGTTCCTAGAGGAATGTCACTCTGCCTGTTTCAAGGACTTGTCAATGGGCTGTAGGTAGTAAGGAGATTTAATAATTTTTCTTCTGCCTTTGTTTCCTGCATCAGTGGGTACTTGGTAAACCTTTCAATAAAGCGACTGGTTATCCCACTCTGGGAAATGTTCTCGCAGAGCTTCCCACGTCAGCAGAAATAAAGCTCATTGTCATTTTTAAAAATGTATTTTTTATTTTAGTTCCAGGATATTTAACACAGTGTTATATTAGTTTCAGGTGTATGATATAGTGATTCAACAATTCCCCAGATCACCTGGTGCTCATTTGACAAGTGCACTTGTTAATCCCCATCAGCTATTTCACCCCCCACCCCCCACCTCTCCTCTGGTAACCATCACTTTCTTTTCTATAGTTAAGTCTGTTTCTTGGTTTGCCTCTCTCGCGCTCTTCCCCGCCCCCCTTCACTCATTTATTTTGCTTTTTATTTTCCACATAGGAGTGAAATCATATGCTGTTTGTCTTTCTATGACTTATTTCACTAACATTATACTCTCTCGCTCCATCCATGTCATTGCAAACAGTAAGATTTCGTTCTTTCTTTTTGGTGAATGATGTTCCATCGTGTATATATACCCATTCATCAACCAATGGACACTTGGGCTGCTTCCATGTCTTGGCTTTTATAAATAATGCTGCTATAAACATCAGGGTATCCGTTTAAATTAGTGTTTTATATTTAGGTAAATATCCCCTAGTATGATTACTGGATTGTAGGGTAGTTCTATTTTTCTTTTTGAGGAACATCCGTACTGTTTTCCATAGTGGCTATACCAGTTTGCATTCCCACCAACAATGCAGGAAGGTTCCTTTTTCTCCACATCCTCCCCAACACTTGTTTTTTTTTTTTTTTTTTCTTGTTTTTTAGTCTAAACCTTCTTACACGTGTGAGGTGATATCTCATTATAGTTCTGATTTGCATTCCCCTGATGGTAAGTCATGATGAGCATCTTTCCTTTTGTCTGTTGGCCATCTAGATGTCTTCTTTGGAGAAAGGGCTGTTTATATCTTCTCTCATTTTTAAATTGGATTATTTGGTTTTTGGGTGTTGAGCTGTGTATGTTCTTTATATATTTTGGATACTAACCCTTTATTGGATGTATCATGTAAAAATATTTTCTCTGATTCGGGAGGTTGTCTTTTAGTTTTTCTGGTTGTTTCCTTCGCTGGGCAGAAACCTTTTATTTTGATGTAGTGGCAATAGTTTATTTTTTTTATTTCTCTCGCCTCAGGAGATGTACCTAGAAAAATGTTATGACCAGTGTCAAGATCTTACTACCTAAAAAAAAAAAAAAAAAAAAAAAAGATCTTACTACCTGTGCTCTATTCTAGGAATTTTATGGTTTCAGGTCTCACTTTTAGGTCTTTAATCCATTTTGAGTTTGTGTTAAAAAGTGTACAGTGTACAGTGTACAGTGTTAAAAAGTGATATAGTTATATTCTTTTGCATGTAGCAGACCAGTTTTCCCAACACCATTTGTTGAAGAGACCTTTTCCCATTGGATATTCTTTCCTGCTTTGTTGAAGATTAATTGACCATACAATTGTGAGTCTATTTCTGGGTTTTCCATTCTGTTCCATTGATCTATGTGTCTATTTTTGTGCTAGGACCATACTATTTTGATCACTACAGCTTTGGATTGCATAGACATCTTAACATCTTGGTTCATCCAATCCATGAGCATGGAATGTCTTTCCATTTCTTTGTGTCATTTCAATTTCTTTCATCTGTGTTTTATAGTTTTCAGAGTACAGATCTTTCACTTCTTTAGTTTTTTTTTTCCCTAGGTAGTATCTTATTTTTGGTACAGTTGTAAATGGGATTGTTTTCTTAATTTCTCTTTCTGCTGCTTCATTATTAGTGTATAGAAATGCAACAGATTTCTGCACATTGTTTTTTTTTGTTTTTAATCCTGTGACTTTAACTAAATTCATTTATCAGTTCCATTAGGTTTTTTTTGGTGAAGCTTTTTGGGTTTTCTATATAGAGTATCAGGTCATCTGTAAATAATAATAGTATATAGTATAGTTTTACTTCTTTAGCAATTTGGACACCTTTTATTTCTTTTTGTTGGCTAATTGCTGTAGCTAAGACTTCCAGTACTATGTTGAATTGAAGTGGTAGAGTGGATATCCTTGTCTTATTCCTGACCTTAGCGGGGAAGCTATCAGTTTTTGCCCATTGAGAATGATGTTCACTGTGGGTTTTTCATATATTATCTTTATTATGTTGAGGTATGTTCCCTCTAGACCTACTTTGTTGAGAGCTTTTATCTTGAATGGATATACTTATTTATTTATTTATTTATTTTATTATTTTTTTAAAAGATTTTATTTATTTATTCATGATAGTCACACACACACACAGAGAGAGAGAGAGAGAGAGAGAGGCAGAGACACAGGCAGAGGGAGAAGCAGGCGCCATGCAGGGAGCCCGACGTGGGATTCGATCCCGGGTCTCCAGGATCGCGCCCTGGGCCAAAGGCAGGCACCAAACCGCTGCGCCACCCAGGGATCCCGGATATACTTTTTTAAATGCTTTTTCTGTGTCTATTGAAATTATCATAAGATTTTTGTTCTTTCTCTTGTTGATGGGATGTATTATATTGATTGATTTGTGAACATTGAACCACTTTGCATCCCAGGAATAAATCCTACTTGATTGTGGTGAATAATTGGTTTTAATGTATTTTTGGACTCAGTGTGCTAATATTTTGTTGAAGATTTTTGTACCTATGTTCATCAGAGAGATTGGCCTATTCTTGTGGTGTCTTTATCTGATTTTGGTATCAGGTGATGCCTCATAGAACGAGTTTGGAAGTTTTCTGTCTTCTATTTTTTTGGAATAGTTTAAGAAGAATAGGTATTAACTCTTCATTAAATCTTTGGTAGAATTTACCTGCGAAGCCATCTGGTTCTGGGCTTTTGTTTTGGGCGAGTTTGTTGTTGTTGTTGTTGCTGTTGCTGTTACTGTTTCAATGTCCTTGCTGGTAATCAATCAGTTCATGTTTTCTATTTCTTCCTACTTCAGTTTTAGGATTTTATATGTTTCTAGGAATTTCTCCATTTCTTCTATGTTGTCTAATTTATTAGCATATAATTTTTCATAATCTCTTACAATTGTATTTACAGTGGTGTTTCTTTCATTTCTGATTTTGAGTCCTTCCTTCCTCTTTGTGGTGAATCTGGCTAGAGT
Source organism: Canis aureus (assembly GCF_053574225.1). Lineage (NCBI taxonomy): Eukaryota > Metazoa > Chordata > Mammalia > Carnivora > Canidae > Canis > Canis aureus. The sequence continues at coordinate 30,576,980 of NC_135625.1, read as the reverse complement.
TTTATCAATTTTGTTGATCTTTTTGAACAAAGCTCCTTGTCTCATCAATATCTTCTACTGTTTGTTTTTGTTTTTGTTTTTTTAGTTTCTATGTCAGTTTTTTCTGCTTTAATTTTCCTCCTTCTGGTTTGGTGTTCCATTCGTTGTTCTTTTTCTAGCTCCTTTAGATGTAAGGTTAGGTTGTTTATATTAGACTTTTCTTGCTGCTTGAGCTAGGCTTATAGTGCTATAAACTTCCCTTTAAGAACCACTTTTGCTGCATCCCGAGGTTTTGGACTGTTGTGTTTTCATTTTTGTTTGTTTCCATGTACTTCTTGATTTCTTCTTTGATTCTTGGTTGACCCTTTCATGTTACTGAATATCCATGTATTTGTGGTCTTTCCAGATTTTTTTTTTTTTTTTTTTTTTGTGGTTAATTTCTAGTTTCATAGTGCTGTGGTCAGAAAAGATGCATGATATGACTGATCTTTTTGAATTTGTTGAAGCTTGTTTTGTGATCTATGTGATATATTCTAAAGAATGTTCCATGTATACTTGAAAAGAGTGTGTATTCTGGACAAAGCTCATATTTAAATGCTTCATAATACTCTATTGTCCATAACTAAATAGCATATTTAACTATCCCTTCTTCTACTGGTGAGCATTTGTATTTTCTATTTCTTGGCATTATAAATAATGTTGCTATAAACATTCTATAATCCTTGTCCTTGTCTCTAAGAAATATACCTCAAAACAAAATTTCTGGATTGCAGACTATGAACATTTTTAATTTAAACTGCAAAGATTCCTTCTTCCCAACACACTAATTTATACTGTCACCAGCAGAGTTCAAGGGTGCCATTTCCCCATCCCTTAGTTAATACTAGATGCTAATGATCTTTTAAATTGTTTTCTAACCTAATAGGTTATAAAAATGATGTATTATTATTATCTTAATTTGCATTTTCCTGACAATGATTGAGGTTGAACAATTTATCATTTGTATTTCTTGTCCTGTATTCTGTGGGTTGGCCATTCATATGCTTTGAAGATTTCTATTGGATTATTTTTTCTTACCAATTTATAGGAGCTATTTATGTGTTCTGCATAGAGCCTTTTATCTTACAAGTTATCAATGTTTTATTCTAATCAGTTCTGTCTTTTGGATTTAGGATGTCTCAATTATACAGAAGTGTATAATAAGTATGTAGTCAAAATTATCTAAGTTTTTGTGTCTTATCTGCAAGGTTAAAATATACTTTTTAAAAATAAAAAAATAAAAAAAAAATAAAATATACTTTTATATATTTTCCTACAAATCTTTTGTTACTTCTTTATGTTTAGCACTTTATTCTTCAGGAATTAACTCTGGATAGAGTAACAAACAGTCTTATTTTCCTATGTTTTCCTAAGTGAATTAACTGGCAGCAACACTATTTATTGAATAACCTAAGCTTTTCTCATTGAAGTGGAATGACTGTATAATGAATGGTATGAGAGTGATCTGACCCATTGTTCTACTTGTCTATTCTAGGCCAATGACATGTTTTTCTTATTACTCATCATAGTTTTATGTTATATTTTAATGCTGGTTTAAGATATGCTCCCTCTTCTTTTTAAAACAATTATAAATTAACCTAATTTATATTTTTAGTCCTTTTTTTTTTTTTTTTTTTTTCTTTCTGGAGTGTTGAAAACCATTTCAATCATTTTAACCACCCTTCCTGTTCTTTTCTCTAGGATTGCTGTAGAAGCAAGGGGATGAGATGGCCACAGGGCACCATCTCAGGGACCTATTTATGTAAAATTGTGGTATATTCACTGCATTACATTCGGCTTCTTTCCTAGAAAGCCTGGAGTTTTACTTTTTTTTTTTCTTTTTTAAATTTGTTGAGCCATTTTTTCCACTAGGGCTACTATCCAAAGGAGGAGAATCACAGCACAACAGAAATAAGTAAAAATACAATGATATATCGAACTATTTATCACAAAAGAAGGAAGTCTATGTTCTTTATTGAGAGTTTAGATGGGTTTTTCCAAGACTGTTGGATCCTTCACATTTAGTGAATCTTATATCTGCTTTATATTTCCCTTCCAAATGTTAGATGGCCCAGTCTACTCAGTGAATGCCTATATTCTATTAACAAGACATTGAACAGATTCCTTGTAAACTATAACCCTGGTTTTACTGTGTCAAAGAGTTTTTGTCCTTTTTCCTGAATTGGCTTTCATTATAAAGAGTTCTTCATTTATCTGATAATACCTTTTGATGAGTCATCAAGATTAAATAGCACCACTCTGAAAATTCCTCTTGCCACCCAAACACAGGGTTTTGCCCATTTGACTCAATCATCTATCTGAATTTGGTAAACAAGTTCTCTTAGGTTACTAGAGATGAAATCTTCATGATTTGTCATTTAGGTTTGCCCTAAAACAAAGGCATTAACACCAGACATTCTACAAAGAAGACAAACTGATTACTAGTTTTTTGTTCTCATCATGTTTAACTCCTAGCATTTATTTTATCAATACATAAACTAGTTTGAAGCAGAGATAAATATATGTATTTCTTTGCATTTATGGGGTAATCAAACATTATACGTGTCGATGCATGGAAGCTTATGAAATTTCAGATGGTATCTGAATCATTTCTCATCTAGGAGGTTGGCAGACACATCCCAGGCTAACAGTGAGCTTTTGTGCCCAAGTGTACCTGTCTTCCTCAGTAATTACTGTAGTTTATAGAGAATTCTAGGTTTCTGTTCATGCTGCTCCGAGTTCATTCCTCTTCACCATTTAAACACATTTCATCTTTAAGACAGGCTAGAGTCCCTGATTCCAGGAGCCTTGCACAACACCATAGCCAACCCAGCACTCCAGAGGATTAAGTGACCATCTTTATAATTTACATAATGCTGGCAAATCGAAATTCAATAAAAAATAATAATAAAAAATTTACATAATGCCCCGGGTGTTTCTCCATTCATTGTTTCCACTATAAAGAGCTCTCCCTGAGGGCAGGGATTTGGTGTTATTTTTGTTGCCATGCATTTGGTGGGACAGACTAGGTGATCATTGCATGAATGAATACAGAAAACACAGTTGGGGACGCCTGGGTGGCTCTGTGGTTAAGCATCTGCCTTTGGCTCATTCTAGGCTCTGTGGTTAAGCATCTGCCTTTGGCTCATTCTAGGACTCCTGGAGTCCTAGAATCGAGTCCCCCATCGGGCTCCCGGTAGGGAGCCTGCTTCTCCCTCTGCCTGTGTCTCTGCCTCTCTTTCTCTCTCTCTCTCTCTCTCTCTGTCTCTCATGAATAAATAAATATAATCTTAAAAAAAATAAAAAGAAAAGAAAAAAAAACCACTTTCAGTTGCCCTGAAAGAATATTAAAATGTGGTTCTATAGCCAAAGCTCTCCTGGACCTCTGTGATTTCTCAGATTGTGGGGTCAAGGACTGGCTTGAATTTAAGATGTGATGGATGTCAGAGTGGACCACAGCAATGACCGTGTCAAACACAGTCATTAAGAGGCATAAAGAACAATAACATGGTAATAGATCATTGAAGGAGAATCCTCAGGTAATTTCCTGAGCCTAAAAGCAGGGGTCAACAGTATCAATGAAAGGAGAAAACCTGCCAGCTCAGCTAGCTCACAGAAATGCAGATGTCTTTAGGATCAGACAACTGTTTTAAAAAGTTCAATTTGAACATGGCTCAGTCGATTAAGCATCTGCTTTGGGCTCATATCATGATCCCAAGGTCCTGGGATTGAGCCTGAGTTGGGGAGCCCGCTCCTCCCTCTCCCTTTGCCCCTCCCCCTGCTTGTGCCGCTCTGTCTCTAATAGATAAAATATTTTTTTAAAAAGTTCAATTTGACAACTCACTGCAATATTTCATACTTTACACCGTCAGCAGCAAGAAAGTATCAACCAAATGAGGTATAAACTAGTAAGATTGGGTTAAGGATGAAAATGTGCCTGCCACATCTTGTCTTTAAATGGTATCATTTTAAGAGACAGCATGAAGCTTGAGATTTGGTTTTTATTCATCTATTAGTGTCAATTGTTACGAATTTTGGATCTTTGAAAGCTCATGGGGGAATTTTTAGATTTATTAATATTTATTGCTACAACTGAGGAAATGTGGCAGATGGTGCTTCCTACCGCATTGTTTTTCTTCCAAATTTCTACCAATTTAGTATGAAGAAACTTCCAGTGAGCCTCTTCTGTCTAAAAACATGTCCAAACAGTGAACAGAGCGCTTGTAGGGTTGGATAATTGGAATGATGGGAAAATTCTGCTTCTTGTTTTTTAAAATTCTATATTTAATTTTCTTTTAAAGATGTGCATTATACTTAACACAAATGACTGAACAATCATCTAAATCAGCGTATGGTGGATAGTCCACCTAACCCTCACTTTTCAGGGTTTAGGCAGTATTCTTCACTGCATTTACAAGTCTTTCTCCCAGGGGGGAGGAGTCGTAGCCTTGACACCCACCAGCAAGTCCCCTTATTTCCTCTTATTTTCCACCCCTCAAGGGACTCCTCAGGAAAACAGGCTAGAAAGAGCTCTGAAAGCTGGACATTTCAGCCTGCAGTTGATCTTCCTGAACACTAGGTGGCATTTGTGTGTCTCTATAGGGAAATCATCTAGGCAGAAATTTTTAGAAATTAGAAACATTTGACAAATCAACAGATTAACCCAAGGAGAAATGGAGTATAGGTGTTTTTTTCACACACTTTTGTGAACAGATCAGAAAATTTTATCTTGGTAAGAAATTCTATTTTCTCAATTAGGAAAAGAAAATATTCTAATTTCTGTCTGAACATCCCCATATTTAAACTCTAAATTCGTATATAAGATTACGGCCATTGACTTAACAATCAAAATGTATATAGTATATGCATACTTATCTCCTTCCAAATCTTTCGGTGCCCCTATGTGGTAAAAAAAAAAAAAGTCAAGACCTATCTTGGACTTACCCTCCCCCACAGAGTAACTGAAAAACAGATTTCCTTCCAAATTTTGGGTTACGTTGCAAATCAATCTTCCATCAGTTTAACACAAGACAGCACAAACCTCAGCCCTAACCAGTTCCTGGGTTTTCCCAATAGTTGAAAGTGATGCCACCACACTTAGATTCAGGATCTTTTTTGACCTTCCTAATGTGTGTGCTGGGTCCTCTTAAGACATACTCACAAATGCATTACTGATAAGCGCAAAAAAAGAAAAGATGTAACACACATGTCTACTAACAGGAGAAGAAAGAAATTGTGGTAGGTTCATAGAATGGAATGCTATACAGCAAGAAAAATGAACAAACTATAATGTTGATTGAAATAAACTGGACAAAACGATATTTCATTTTCATAAATTCAAAAATAGGCAGAATGAATCAAAGGCATAGAAGTTAAGGAAATAGTTAAATCTGGGGAGGAGGTAAGGTTAGCAATTCACAGTGAGTACAAGAGGAACTTCTAGGTACAAGTTATGTTCTTATTCTTCAACCGGATACCTTCATTTTGTTATCACAAAATGTTAAGCTATACATTTATGGTCTGTTCACTTTTCTACATATCTGCTATACTTTGAATTAAAAAGTTAAAACACATATAAATTTTTTCTTACCACTTCTGAACAACCCAGAGATTTAAAATCAACAGGAATGAGATTTTATTATCTAAAAGCTATCCAATAGCAACAAGTTCAACAAACGGTAGATTGGACGGCTGATTTCAACTACTACTTAAAGCTATTTTGATATTCTGGCTGTGGATATTTTTCTTATAAACTTTTGAATGCAGAAACAACATGGGGTCAGTCTAATGTGAGCAGCTCTTTGTGGTCTATTATGCAGGGTGAGATGAATAGATGAATATCTGATAAGGGATGCTTTCTAGGAGAAGGTCCTAGTTCTTTCTAATGCCTTTATAATTTGACACCGCTGCCCCTTCAACCTGGCTTAGGCCCCCATCACCCCTCCCCCATTCTCTTTTTGGCCAAACTATAAGCCATGAAAAACTCCCCGTAGTTTTGCTGACCCTTTTATGTGGACAACCCCCCCCCACACACACACACACACCTGTCCAATGCTGGCCTTTATCACTTACCTGCTATGCTCTCTTCATCTACTTCACAGCTGCCACCTACTCCCCAGATAGCACAGCCAATCCTGGCACATTAATTGGGCACCTAACTCATCTATAGACTTTTTTCCTACTAAACTATAAGCTTCAGAAGGCTGATACAAGTAACGCAAAAACCTGTCCCAACGTTGAGCACAAGGTACATGTTAATGCATATTTTTAGAGCCTAAGTGATAAGTGTGTCACTTACAGACTTCTAGATTTTCTCTATTTGGCATTCCTAACCTTCATAGTCAACAATATGAAACACAGGTAGCATTAGAATCTGCAAAATTAAGAATGAAAATAACTTAAGGACTGCATTGTCCTAATAAATACAGATACCTATGACTTCATAAAGTTTTTATTTCCTTGTAGATCCCATTGTTTTAATTTTGAATGTTAAATTTAAAACGTTAATTTCAATGTAATTAACAGAGTGTTATTAGTTTTGGGTATACAGTATACTGATTCAACTCTACATTACTCAGTGCTCGTCATGATAAGTGTACTTCATCCCCTTCACCTATTTCACCCACCTGCCTCCCCCTGGTAACCATCAGGTTATTCTCTATAGTTAAGAATCTGTGTTTTGGGGCGGGGTGGGGGGGGGGGCGGGCGCCTGGGCAGGTTAGTCAGTTGAATGTCAGACTCTTGGTTTTGGCTCATGTTGTGATCTCATTTGTTGTGGGATGGAGCCCAGTGTCTGGCTCCACACTCAGCAGGGAGTCTGCTTGAAGAATCTCTCTCTGCTCCTCCTCCCACACATATATGCATTCTTTCTCTCCCTCTCTCTCTGAAATCAATAAATCTTTAAAAAAGTATTTTTTGTATCTTTTTTCTTTGTTCATTTGTTTCTTCCACAGATGAGCAAAAACATGATATTTGTCTTTTCCTTACTGATTTCATTTAGCATTATACCCTCTAGATCCATCCATGTTGTTGCAAATGGCAAGATTTCTTTTCTTTTTACGGCTGAGTAATATTCCACTGTCTGTATGGGGGTGTGTGTGTATACCACTTTTTCTTTATCTGTTCATCTATCAATGAACACTTGGATTGCTTCCATAATTTGACTATTGTAAATAATTTTGCAGTAAACATTGGGGTGCATAAAGCTTTTAGAATTAGTGTTGTATCCTTTGGGTAAATACTCAGTAGTGGAATTACTGTATAATATAGTAGTTCTATTTTTAATTTTTGGAGGAACCTCCATACTGTTTCCCACAATGGCTGCACTGGTTTGCATTCTCATCAACAGTGGGACCCATCAAGGGTTCCTTTTTCTCCACATCCTTGCTTGTTTCTTATGATTTGATCTTAACCATTCTGACAGGTGTGAGGTGATAGCTCATTGTGGTTTGAGTTTGCATTTCTCTGATGATTAGTGGGAATTAGCATCTTTCCATGTGGCTGTTGGCCATCTGTGTATCTTTGAAGAAGTGTATCTGTTCATGTCTTTCGCCCATTTTGAAATTAGATTATTTGGGTTTTTTGGTGTTGAGGTGTGCAACTTCTCCATATATTTTGGATACTAACCCTTTATCAGATATGTTATTTGCATTAATCTTCTCCCATACAGGAGGTTGTCATTTAGTTTTGTTGATTGTTTCCTTTGTTGTGGTGAAGTTTTTGTTTTGATGTAGTTCCACTAGTTTATTTTTGCTTTTCTTTCTCTTAGGGAACCTATCTAGAAAAACGTTGTTATGGCCAATGTCAGAGAAACTACTGCTTGTGCTCTCTTCTAGGATTTTTATGGTTTCAGGTCTGACATTTAAGTCCTTAATCTTTTTGGAATTTCTTCTTGCATATGGTGTGAGAAAATGGGTCAGTTTCATTCTTTTGCAAGTTAGCTGTCCAGTTTTTATGATACCATTTGTTAAAGACATTGTCTTTTCCCCCATTGGATAATTTTTCCTGCTTTGTCAAAGATTAATTGACCATATAAACATGGGTTTATTTTGAACACTCAGTTCTGTTCTATTGATCTATGTGTCTATTTTTGTGCCAGTACCAACTGTTGTGATTATTACAGTTTTGTAATATAACTAGAAATCTGGGGTTATAATATCTGTTTCTGTTGTTCTTCAAAGATTGTTTTGGCTATTTGGAGTCTTTGTGAGTCCATACAAATAGAAAATTGGGATTATTTGTTTTAGTGTGCTGTGAAAAATGTTAGTATTTGATAGATTATTTAAATTATATATAAATTATATAAATTATATATATAAAGATATATAAAGTTTATATATAAAGATTGCCTTAGGTAGTAGGGACATTTTTACAATATTTGTTCTTCCAATCCATGAGCATGGAATACCTTTCCATTTGTTTGTGTCCTCTTCAATTTCTTTCATCCATTGTTTTATAGTTTTCATAGTACAGATCTTTCACTTCCTTGGTTATGCTTATTCCTAGATATTTTACTCTTTTTGATGCAATTGTAATGGGGACTATTTTCTTAGTATCGCTTTGCACTGCTTCCTTATTAGCATATAGAAATGAAGAGATTTCCACACATTGATTGTACTTTGTCAAATGCTTTCTCTGCATCTATTAAAATGATCTTTTTAAAAATACATCACAGCAACAAGAGAAAAGATCATGTTGATTGATTTGCAAATATTGAATCACCCTTATATCTCAGGAATAAATCCCACTTGATTGTGGTGAATGATTTTTTTTTTTTAATGTGCTGTTGGATTTGGTTTGCTAATACTTTTTTAAAAAAATTGGCATCTGTGTTCATCAGAGATACTGGCCTGTAGTTCTTTCTTTGTAGTGCCTTATCTGGTTTTAGTATCAGGTTTTTTTGTTGTTGTTGCTTTTTAAGATTTTATTTATTTATTCATGATAGAGAGAGAGAAGTAGAGACACACAGGCAGAGGGAGAAGCAGGACCCCATATGGAGTCTAATATGGGACTTGATTCCAGGACCCCAGGACCCCAGGACCCCTGAGCCGAAGTTAGAGGCTCAACAACTGAGCCACCCAGGTGTCCCTCGGTATCAGGTTAATGCTGGCCTCATAGAATGAATTGGGAAGCTTTCCTTCCTCTTCCATGTTTTGGAAATAGTTTCAGAAGAATAGGTGTTAGCTGCTCTTTAAATGTTTGCTAGAATTCACCTGTGAAGCCAATTGGCCCTGGACCTTTGTTTGTTGGGAATTTCTGATTACTGATAGAATTTCATTGCTGGTAATTGTTCAAATTTTCTATTTTTTCCTGATTTAGTTTTAGGAGCTTCTGTTTGAGAATTTATACACTTCTAAGTTGTCCAGTTTGTAGGCATATAACTTCTTTCTGTGATGTTGGTTGTTACTCCTTCATTTCTCATTTTGAGTTCTTTCCCTCTCTCCCTACCCCACCCCCCTCTTTCTAAATGAATCTGGCTAAAGTTTTACCAATTTTGTTATATTTTCAAAGAATCAGCTCCTGGTTTCATTCATCTGTTCTACTGAGGTCTTTTAGTTTCTATATCATTTATTTCTGCTCTAATCACTATTATTTCCTTCTTTCTACTGATTTTGGGTTTTGTTTGTTATTCATTTTCTAGCTCCTTTAGGTGAAAGGTTAGGCTGTTTATTAGAGATTGTTCTTCAGGTAGGCCAGTATTGCTCTTAACTTTCCTCTTAAAACAGCTTTTGCTGCATCCCAAAGATTTTGTACCATAGTGTTTTCATTTTCTTTGTCTGCATGTGTTTTTTTAATTCTTCAGTTTCTTGGTTGACCCAGTCATTGTTTAGTAGCGTGTTATTTAACCTCCATCTATTTGTTTTCTTTCCAGATTTTCTTGTAGCTGATTTCTACTTTCATACCATAATCAGAAAAGATGTTTGGTATGATGTGAAACTTTCTGAATTAGCTGTTACTTCTTTTGTGGCCTAACATGTGATCTTTTCTGGAGGATGTTCCATGTACACTCGAAAAGAATGTGTATCCTACTGTTCTAGGATGGAATGTTCTGAATATATCTGTTAGATCCATCTGGTGCAATGTTTCATTCAAAGCCAACGCTTCCTTGTTGATATTCTGTTTGGATAATCTATCTATTGATGTAAGTGGTATGTTAAAGTCCCCTGCTGTTATTGTATTATTAATGTGTTCTTTTATGTTTATTATTAAATGCTTTGTTTTGGGTACTCCCATGTTTGGTACGTAAATATTTGTAATTATTGTATCTTCTGTGGGATTGTTCCCTTTATGATTATGTAATGTTATTCTTAGACTCATGTTACAGTCTTTGTTTTAAAAATCTCTTGTCTGATATAATTATGCTATCTACTTTCTTTGCACTTCCATTTACATAATAATTGCTTTTCCATCCCTTTACTTTCAGTCTGCAGGTGTGTTTAGTGCTGAATGAGTCTCTTATAGGCAGCATATAGATGGGTCTTCCTTTTTTTTTAAATCTATTCTGTCTTCCTGTGTCTTTTGATTGGAAGAGTCAGAACATTTATATTCAAAGGTAATTATTGATAGGTATGCTCTTATTGCCATTTTGTTACTTGCTTTTGTAGTTCTTTTCTGATCCTGTCTTCTCTTGCTCTCTTCTATCATAGTTTGCTGGGTTTCTTTAGTGAAATACTTGAATTTCTTTCTCCATTTTTTACATATCACAGAGTTTTCATTTCTGGTTACCATTAGATTTATATATAACATGCATATAGCAGTCTATATTAAGTTGATGGTTGCTTGTGTTTAAACCTATTCTAAAAGCACTAAAGGAGCTTTTTACTCCTCTTTACTAGAGGAACATTTTTACTCCTCTTCCCCTGATACCATACTGTAGGTATGCAGTGTTATAGTTTACATCCTTTTATTTTTTTTGAATCCTTAGACTGATTCTTACAGATATACTTAATTTTACTGCTTTTGTGCTTCCTACTTTTCTTATTGCTGCTTATGGTGTCTCTATTCCACTTAAAGACTCCCCTTTCTCATATGTAGGGCTGGTTTAGTGGTCATGAATTCCTTCACCTTTTGTTTGGGAAACTCTTTATCTCTCTTCCTGGACTGAATGATAGCCTTGCTGAATACAGTATTCTTGGCTACAGATTTTTCTCTTCTCAGCATTTTGAATATATCATGCCACCGCCTCTGGCCTACAGAACTTTTGAAATACCCACTGATAACCTTATGGGGTCTCTTGTATGTAACTGGTTTTGTTTTTGTTTTTATTCTCTTGCAGCTTTTAAAATTATCTTAATCCCTTTTTTTTTTTTTTTGGCATTTTAATTACTATGTGTCTAGGTGTTGACCTCCTTGGGTTGATTTTTTTTTTTTTTTTTTTTTTGTGGGAGGACAGGGTGGGGGTGCAGGGGTGCAGGGAACACAGACTGTGTCTCCTTGGATCTGTGTTTCTGTTTCCTTCCCCAGATTCAGAAAGTTTTCAGCTGTTATTTCCTCTGGTAAATTTTCTGCTCCCTTTACTCCCTCTCTTCTCCTTCGGGATCTGTATAATGCGAATGTTGCTATACCTGATGGTGTTCCTGAGTTCCCGTCATCTATTCTCATTTTTAATTTTTCTTCTGTTCAGCTTGATTGTTTTCCATTACTATCTCTCTAGGTTGCTGATCCATTCTTCCTCTAGTCTATTTGTTCCCTGTGGTATGTTTTTAATTTCAGTTACTGAGTTCTTCATCTCTGATAAGTTCTTTTTTTGTGTTTTCTATCTCTTTTTTGAGGGGCTCACTGAGATCTACTTTTTTTTTCAAGTCTAGTGAGTATATTTATGACCCTTAGTTTAAATTCTCTATCAAGTATATTTATCTCCATTTTTTAATTTTTATCTTTTTTATTTTATTATTATTATTATTATTATTATTATTATTATTATTATTATTTTAGCTCCCTTGCTGTGCTTTTGTCCTGTTTTCATTTGGCACATATTCTTCTGTCTACTCCTTCTGTCTAAATCTCTGTTTCTGGGCAGCCCGGGTGGTTCAGCGGTTGAGCATCTGCCTTCAACCCAGAGCCTGAGCCTAGGGACCTGGGATCAAGTCCCATGTTGGGCTCCCTGCATGGAGCCTTTTTCTCCCTCTGCCTGTGTCTCTCATGAATAAATAAAATATTTTTTTAAAAAGTTAAATAAATCTCTGTTTCTATGTGTTAGGAAAGTCTATGTCTCCAGTTCTTGAAAGTTGTGACCTTCTGAAGAAGAGATCCTGTAGAGCCTGCAATGCACTTTCCCCTGTTCACCAGAACCTAGCACTTCCAGGGTGTCTCCAATGTGTGTTGTGTGTGCCCTGTTGTTGTAGCTGAGCTGTGTTTTGCCTTCAGTCCGATCATTTGCAATGGCTCTTTTTACCTGTTGTGGGTAGAGTTTGATCCCTGTGTTGGCCAGTCTGGGCTTCAGACCAGGTGTTTGCCAGAGATGCAATAGTACCTCCTTGCAGGTACCTTCCCTGTGTTGTCCCCAGAGCAGATTTTGTTGGTGGGTGGGGGCTGCAGTGAGACCATTTGACTGCTCCCAGCCCATTGCTGGGGCAGCAGTTGAACTGGTGTGTGTGGTTTTCTTCCCCTCTCCCTGAGGCAGGAGTCATTTTATGGTGGCACTGACCCCTGTGGCAGCTGCTTGCACAATGACACACTTATGGTGCTAGTTTGGATGTATACCTGTGGAGGGCGTGCTGGAGGGAATGAGTCCACAGGAGAACTTGGGCGCAAGGCACACTGTTAGCAAACTAGGTGGAGAATGTTGGAATTGTGTTCTTTCCCACAGAAGTCCCTGTATATAGGCTGGGGGGCAGGTGAGGGAAGTAGTACCTGCCAGCAATTCTGTTCTTAGAGAAGTCTTCCAAAGATCCCTGCCCTTCCAGGATACTCTCTGAGGTTAGTAAATAAATCTTACCATATACTCCAGGCATCTTTCAAACTGCTGTTTCTATGACATATCAGAGGTCCATTTGTTGTGCAGTCTCTTTAAGGGCAGGAGCTCAGTTTCCACTCACTCTTCTGGCTCTCCAGAGCCACACTCACTAGTTTTTAAAGTTCTGGGTGTTAAGCCTCACTGATTGTAAAAACTCATGAAGTTAGGCATCTCTGGTTTTCAAAGCCAAATGTTATCAGGGATTTGTCTTCTAAATGTGGGTCTCCTGCACTTGGGGTGCTTGCTCTTAGGTCTACTCCTCTCCCTTCTGTGTGCCTACAGCATTCCTGCCTCACATGGACCTTCCTGCAGGTCAGTTTGGCTGCTGACCATGTCTGTGTCCTCCTGCCCTCCTTGATGTGGCCTCTTCTCTACATTTTGCTTTGGAGAATCTTCTGTCAGTCTTTGGGGCATTGTTTACACTGACTGGGTGTTACCTAGGTGACAAGGTGTTATCTAGGTTACCTCCATGTAACAAGGTAAGCCTAGGATCCTCTTCTGCCATTTCCCCTAGTCTTAATTTTGAAAATCTTACCAAGTTGATGGTAACATAAATCATTTATTCTTGTATATCCAGATATCTAGTCATTCTGTACATGCTTATGGAGTAACTAGTATAGGTATAAGGTGCTACAACCATTCAGATATTTTGACTTGGGATGGAAGGATGGGTTTTCCTGTCTACGTGTCTCATATTTACCAGCTAGGCTGAGTGGATTTATAGATAGATATTCTTGGATCCAAAGGCATGATGATTATTTTGAGTACGACCTGCTGATTTATCTCTAAGTTCCTTCCTTTCCTCATGTTTGGCAATTTTATCTCTATCTACAAATTTTCTACCTCTAGCGACTAGAATCAGTTATAATCTGAGAAAGGAAATTTTCAACCAGTTGCAACCATGCTTCCACATGGCTTTTGCATCATAATCCTTGTCAGTCTGAAATGAAGGCTGTAGTAATGTCCTGAGGCCACTATAGCAATGTGCACCACCTTGTTTCCTACAGCTTTGTAGTAAATCTTGAAATCAGGAAGTGTGAGGCCTTCAACCTTTTTTTAACAATTGTTTTTAGCATTTCCATTCATTTTAGCATGGTTTATTCAATTCTTCATAACAAGGGCATCTATATGCCTAAGGAATATTGGTCAGTAGTTTCCTTGTGGTTATTTTTGGCAGCTAGGAATAAAGCTGATTTTTTAAGAAACCTATGAAATAGAGAAAAACTATAACACAATACTGTGAAATGAATTTCTTATCATTGAAGTAGCATTTGAAAAGATTAAAGAACACTTCAGATCAAGACATTAAAAATCAGAGTTAACATGGGGCCTGCATGGTTCAGTGGGTTGGGCATCTGACTCTTGATTTTGGCTCCAGTCATGATCTCAGGGTTGTGAGACAGAGCTCTGCATTAGCCTCCATGCTGATGTGGAGACTATTTGAGATTCCTTTCTCTTAAAAAGAAAAAAAAAAATCAGCATTAACCTAGGGGCACCTGGGTGGCTCAGTGGTTGAGCATCTGCCTTCGGCTCAGGTCATGATCCTGGGGTCCCGGGATCGAGTCCCCACATCAGGCTCCCCACAGGGAGCCTGCTTCCCCTTCTTCCTGTGTCTCTGTCTCTCTGTGTCTCTCATGAATGAATAAATAAATAAAATCTTAAAAAAAAAAGATTTAAGTGAACATATTGATTGCCTTGCAGAAGAACAAAAACAGCCTAGAGAACTGAAAACAGAGGTAAGGATACAAGAGAAAGTAAGAGATCTAGAAGATAGGGGAAGAACAGTCAATAAAAGAAAATAAGCAAATTATTTTTTTAAATTATATTCAGGAGAACTTTTTAGAAATAAAAAGTCTGAGTCTACATATTGAAAGAGTCCACCATATACCTATGAAAACTGAGGTATAATGTTTGAGTCCTTGACTTACAAACTATTGGCCTCAAATGAACTTTTGTTTTTAAGTTGGAGGCTCCAGGTAAAAATCTAGATCACTTAAAAAAAGAACAAAAGCCAGTCTGGCATTATACTTGCAGCAGATATATATATATTTATGCGTGCGCGCACACACACACACACACACACACACACGTCAGCTGTGGTGTCTGGTACTTAGGAGCAGTTTGGTTAATAGCAACTATTGCAACTATTTCAGTTGCCACTTGCCTGTTTAGGGGTTGAGCATTTGACTGCAAGAGATAAGCCACAGGTCTGTTCTAATTCCACTGATGTGGAAATATTCTTGGAACTAAAGGTATGTTTTTCTTTCCCTCCCTGGGTTGCATAAGGAGTTCTTAAAACCTTTCACCTTGCCATTTTGTTTCTTTTTGTCCTTGCTTAGACATGTTCTAGCATGTACTACTGCTCAACAATGATTTACTCTGTATGCTGCTACATCTTTATTTCTTTTCCTTCATACTCAATTTGTTGCTAATAGTAAAATTCACTTCAGTAGCTCCACATACACACACCCTTCCCCTCCCTTCTTCTTCCTCTCTTGTCTTTCCTTCTTTGCCTTTTGGAAATATCTGCTCTGCTTTTGTTTCCTTGGCATATCTTGACTAATTTCAGTGGCACTGGTTTATAATGAATCAAGTGGATTAAAGTTTGGCAATTATTCATTGGGTGCTCAGCAATAAGGGCACTTCAAAGAACACAGAAGCTGGGTAGCCCAGGTGGCTCAGCGGTTCAGCACCTCCTTCAGCCCGGGGTTGATTCTGGAGACCCGGGATTGAGTCCCATGTCAGGCTCCCTGCATGGAGCCTGCTTCTGCCTCTGCCTGTGTCTCTGCCTCTCTCTCTTACTCTCTGTGTCTCTCATAAATAAATAAAATCTTTAAAAAAAGAACACAGAAGCTATTTTAAAAACAGGGCACATAATTGTACAAGATTTTCCTTATTTACATGTTATATACCATTATTCTATTGTTTGCTTTGTTTTAATTTGGATTTCTGCTATTTGAAATGACATGAAGCGATAAGAATATCCTCCATGAAACTGAGTGAACAATATAAAACATGGAAAAAGTACAATACATAATGGATGTTATAATCAGGACTGATTCACATTTCTCCACTCTTCTGAATTTCACTTCTTCAGGACTGCTGCAAGCTGCAGAATTGTAGCAAACCCCTGAAAGCAATGACAATTCCCACTCTTCTTTTGTCTTCTAAAATGAGAGTTGAATCTTTGCTGTCTTTCTTGCTTTTGGTCCTCTTTAAGGATAAATCAAAAATTTATTCCGTGAATATCAAATCAAATGGCCAAAGACTGATTTTGGACAATGTCAGATCAGACATTTTTTTATCAATCAATCAATCAATCCCAGGTTGTATAGCCTAGAACATTCTCCACTTAGACACTTCTATATTCCTGCCGTTCCTGAGTATACCTGTTTAATGATTTAATAGAAGTCCATCTTTAGGAGTTCACTGTTATACATTTAGTTATAGTAATAATGGCTATTTCTCATTTGAGTAGCTGCTCTTCTGTTGCATGTTTTATATACATTGTCTCTAATCCCTATTTTGAAAAGGAGGAAACTGAGGTTTATATATGAAAATACCTACCCAAGCCCAAATGGCTATTTTAAAAAAATTTTTTTTTGGAGTTCAATTTGCCAACATTTAGCATAACACCCAGTACTCATCCTGCCAAGTGCCCCCCCTCAGTCCAAACAGCTAGTTAGTAAGGGGGCCTGGACTTAAACTTTGTTCCCCTACTGTTTCTTAAAGTGGTATCCTTTGAAATATAGCCACTTGAAGAATGTGCTACAGTCTATGAAGTTCATGATAGGCTGTAAAAGTGTCAGCCTGAAAAAGTCATTTAACTTTATTTTCTATATTGTTCCCATTACAAAAGAAAAAAGCCGTATTAGAAGAATTCTATGTTTTTAAAAATTAATTTTTAAAATTCCAGTATAATTAACACAGTGATATATTAGTTTCAGGTGTACAACATAGAGATTCAATAATTATATTACTCAGTGCTTATCATGGTAGGTATCTTAATATCCTTCACCTATTTCACCCTCCCCTACCCCCAGCCACCTGCCTTCCGGTTATCATTAGTTTGTTCTCTATAAGTCAAAGTCTGTCTTTTTGTTTGTCCTTTTTTTCTTTGCTCATTTGTTGCTTATATTCCACATATGAGGGAAATCATATGGCATTTGTCTCTGACTTACATCACTTAGCATTACACTCTCTAGATCCACCCATGGTGTTGCAAATGGCAAGATTTCACTTTTTTTTTTCATTGCTGAGCAAAATTCCATTATATATATATAATTGGGTCAACCAAGCAATCATATATATATATCTTATTTATCCATTTATCAATCAATAGACAATAGGGCAATAGGGTTGGTTCTCTATTTTGGCCACTGTAAATAGCCAAATGCTTCAACAAATAGAGAGGTGCACATATATTTTCAAATTAGTGTTTTTGTATCCTTTGGGTAAATACTCAGTAGTGGAATTACTAGATCATATGGTAATCCTATTTTTACTTTTTGGGGAATCCCCATACTCTCTGTCCGCTTCTATTTTTTTTGGAATAGTTTGAAAAGAATAGGGGTTAACTCTTCATTAAATATCTGGCAGTATCTGCCTGTGAAGCAGTATGGTCCTGGACTTTTCTCTGGTTGGAAGTCGTTTACTTATTCAATTTTATTGCCAGTAATTGGTCCATTCAAATTTTCTATTTCTTCCTGCTTCAGTTTTGGGGGGTTATATGTTTCTGGGAATTTATCCATTTCTTCAAGATGGTCCAGTTTGCTATATAATTTTTCATAATCTCTTATAATCCATTGTCTTTCTGTGGTGTTGGCTGTTATTTCTTTCATTTATGATTTCCTTTGAATCCTCATTCTCTTTCTTGTTTTTGATGAATCTGTCTCAAGGTTTATCTGCTTTATCTTTTAAAGAACCAGCTCCTGGTTTCATTAATTCATTCTATTGGGGTTTTGGGTTTTTTAGTTTTTATTTCACTTCTGCTCTAATCTCTATTATATCTTTCCTTCTACTGGTTTTGGGTTTTGTTATTCTTCATAGAATTATTCTATGAGCTAGCTCCTTTAGGTGTAAGGTTAGTTTGAGATTTTTCTTGCTTCTTGAGGTAGGCCTGTATTGCTATCAACTTCCCTCTTAGAATAGCTTTTGCTGCATCCCAGAGATTTTGGACCATTGTGTTTTCATTTTCATTTGTCTTCATGTGTTTTTTGGAATACTCTGATTGCTTGGTTGACCCATTTACTTTTCAGTAGCATGTTATTTAACCTACATGTATTTGTGTTCATTCAATTTTTTTTCTTGTGTTTTATTTCTAGTTTCATTGTGGTTGGAAAAGATGTGTGGCATGTCTTCAGTGTTTTTGAATTTGTTTAGACTTGTTTTGCATCCTAATATGTGATCTATTCTGAAGAATGTTCCCTGTGCACTTGAAAAGAATGTATTCTGCTGTTCTAGGATGGAATGTTCTGAATATATCAGATTCATCTAGTCCAATGCGTCATTCAAAGTTGCTGCTTCCTGGTTGATTTTCTGTTTGGAGGATCTATCCATTGATGTAAGTGAGGTGTTAAAGTGCTTTACTAGTATTATATTACTTATCAATTACTTTCCTTATGTTTGTTAATACGTGCTTTACATATTTGGGTGCTCCCGTATTGGGTGCATAAATATTTACAATAGTTATATCTTCTTGGATAGTTCTCTTCATGATCATGTAGTGTTCTTCATCTCTTGTTACATTCTTTGTAACACAGGTCTGTGTCCTGTGTGAAGTCTTGCTACCCTAGCTTTCTTTTCACTTCCATTTGCATAGTAATTGCTTTTCCATCCTTTTACTTTCAATCTGCAGGTGTCTTTAGGTTTGAAATGAGTTTCTTGTAGGCAGCATGTAGATGAGTTTTGCTTTTGTATCCATTCTGCCCCCCTGTGTCTTTTGATGAAATGTTTAGTTAATCCATCATCTACATTCAAAGTAATTGTTTTTTTTAGTTGAGAGAAAGCATGAGTGGGTGGTGGGGGGGTGGGTAGGGGCAGATGGAGAGGGAGAGAGAATCTTAGGTGGGCTCCACGCCCAGTGCAGAGCTCTACATGGGGCTCGATCTCACAACCCTGAGATCACGACCTGAGCAGAAATCAGCAGTTGGACACTTAACAAATTGAGCCACAGGCCTCCCTTCTGCCCCAGGTAATTATTGATAGGCTTGTTCTTACTTCCATTTTGTTACTTATTTTAATGATTGTTTTTGTTCTGTTTCTATCTTCCTTTTCTGCTCTTCTTTCATGGTTTGTTGGCTTTCTTTAGTGAGATATTTGTATTCCATTTCTTTATTTTTTGCAATGCTATTACCAGTTGTTTTTTTTTTTTTTTAATGGTTACCATTAGGTTTACATGTAACATCTTGTGCAGATAGAAATCTATATTAAGTTAGTGGTTATTTAAGTTTGAACACCTTCCAAAAGCATTAAACTTTTATTCCTCTCCTCCCTCTTCCCCTCTCCATTTTAGATATATAGTGCCATACTTTATACCTTTCATTTTGTGAAACCCTTGACTAATTTTTATAGATCTACCTTTTTGCTTTTGCACTTCCTAGTTTTCTTGTTCCTGCTTGGTGGTTTTCCTTTCCACTTAAAGAATAATCTTTTAATTTTCTTTTTGTGAGGCTGGGCTAGTGGTGAAACATTTTTTTTTTTTTTTTTGCCTGGGACACTCTCTTCTATTTTATTTTTTAAAGATTTTATTTATTTGAGAGAGAGCGAGCAAGAGCATACAAGTAGGGGGAGTGGCAGAGGGAGAGGGACAAGCAGACACCCCCCACCCCCCAGCAGAATGCCTGATGCAGGGCTCGATCCCAGGACATTGAGATCATGACCTGAGTAGAGGGTTGATGTTTAACTGATTGAGCCACCCAGGTGCCCCATCTCCTTCTATTAAACGATGGCCTTGCTGGATCTATTATTCTTGGCTGCAGGTTTTTCTCTTTCAGCACTTTGCATATGCTATGCTCTTCTGCTTGCACAGTTTCTACTGTCTTGTGGATCTGGAAAGCTATTTCTTTCTCCAGATTAGGGAAATTTTCAGCTATTCAAATTTTTGGCCCCCCGTTTATTCCCTCTTCATCTTCTAGGATCTCTATAATGTGTATATTGTTATGCTTCATGGGGTCACTGAGTTCTCTTAGTCTCTTCTCTTGATTCCTTTCCATTACCATATCCTCCAGGTCACTGATCTTTCTGCTTCCCCTAGTCTACTATTCCCTGTAGTGTGTTTTAATTTCAGTTCTTGAGTTCTTCATCTCTGATTGGTTCTTTATTTTCTATTTCTTTGTTGAGGATCTTGCTGAGATCCTCCATTCTTTTCTCAAGTCCAAGGAGTATCTTTATAATCATTACTTTAAATTCTCCATCAGGCATATTCCTTAACTCCACTTCATTTAGGTCTCATGATTTTGTTCTTTCATTTGGGATCTATTCTTCTGTCTCCTTCTTTGTCTAACTCTTCATGTCTGTTTCTCTGTGTTATTTAAGTCAACTATGTCTCCTGCTCTTGAAAGCAGTGGCCATAGGAAGAAGAGGTCTTGCAGTACCCTGCAGGGCAACATTCCACTTGCTAGAACCTGGTACTTCATGGGTGCCTGTGTGTTGCATGTGCCCTACTATTGTGTCTGAGCTGTATTTGACTTCAGTCATCTGCAATGGCTTTCTTTGCCTGTTGTGGGCAGGACTTGGTGCATGTGATATTAATGTGCCAGTTTGGGGCTGCTTTGGGCTTGTGTTGAGTGAGACCAGATGTTTGCCAAAGCCGCAGTAGCACTACACTGTGGAGCTCTTTTCCTGTGTTGTCCCCTGCGAGGTTTTTGTTAGTGGGTGGGGCCTGCAATCAGACCAGATGTCCGCCCCCAACCTATTGCTGGGACAAATGTCAAACTGATGTGTGGTTATTAACCCCCTTCATGTGGCTCAAGTCACTTTAGAGTGGTCTTGGCCCTGTTGGGCTGCTTGTACACTGCCAGGCTTGTGGCCTCATTTTGGGTGGTCTCCTGCTGAGGGTGGGTTAAAGAGGGCAGGCCTGTAGGAAACACAGGAACTGGTTTCACTGTTAGCAAACTAGGCAGAGTGTGTGGGAGCTGTATTGGTTCCTGCAGGTGTCTGGGTATCTAGGATGGGGGGTGGGGGAAGGAAATGGCGTCTGACAGTTCTTTTGTTCTTGGAGAAGTCTCTTAAAGATGCCTGCTCCTCCAGTGCATGTTCTGAAATTAGTAAGTAGATTTCTTTCCTGTATCGCCCCCAACCACCACCCTTTCTTCTTTCAAACTGCTGCTTCTATGCTGTGTCTGTGGATGTTTGTTGTGTTGTCTCTTTAAGGGTGGGGACTCAGTTTCCTATTATACGCCTGATCTTCCAGAGTGGGGTCTGCTGGTTTTTAAAGTTTTAGGTGTTATTCCACTAATTTTATGAACATGTGATGTTAGGTCCTCTGGTTTTCAAAGACAAATGTTAGGGGGATTCCTCTTCTGTGTGGGTCCCCCCAGGCCTAGGGTCCTTGGTGTGGGGTCTGTATTGTTCCCTTTTCTGTGCTTGCAGTGGTCATCCCTCCTTCCCTGGGACAGTCTCATAGGTCAGCTTGGTTCCCGATCTCATCTCTGCTGTTACATGACATCTTTATATTTAGCTTTAGAAAGTTTGTTCTGCCAAACTTTGTCATTTTCTGCATTATTTACAGTAGTTGAGTGTTATCTAGGTGTGTCTGTGGTACAAAGTGAGTTTAGCATCCTCCTACTCCATCTTTCCTGGAAGTCCTGTGGTTACCATGGTTTAACATCTTTATCACCAAAATGGTTTTCACATTTACTTCTCTTCATATTTCCTAATACTGAACAGTGAAAGGACAATGCCAAATACCCTGAGAGGTTTTTTTTTTTTTTTTTTTTAAGATATATGCCTATACAATCATTCTTTACTACTACTATTTCCAGCCTCCAAGCTTTTGTGTACTTGAAACAGAACAAAGTTGATCAGTGTAACCGTGATGTTCATAAAGGTTCATGTGGTCACAATTTCAAATAGTAAATCCCAAGAGTAACGTAGCTGTAGGTTGAACAGATTAGGTGGCTGGCCATCCCTCTAAGACCTACAGGATTTCTAAAGAAAATATATTACCTGTTGACCTTATCATTTTCATTTTTACCTAGTATCTTCTACTTTTAAAAACATTTTTTATTTAAGAAAGAGCACAAGGGGCAGGCAGAAAGGAGCAGAAGGAGAGGGACAAGCCGTCTCCCCACTGAGTGGGGAGCCCAATGTGGGGCTCAGCCCCAGGGCCCTGGGATCATGACCTGAGCCAAAGGCAGACACTTCAATGACTGAGCCATCCAGGTTCCCATGTCTGCTCTTTAATATACCATGTTAATTGTGGCATAATTATACTTTTGAACTATGCTTTTTCACACAGTCTATTTGTTACCAATAGTAGGCACTGGTTGGTTCTAAGTTTTTGCTGTTCTAGAGACATTAAAAGAATATCATCATTCATGTGGATTCTATTTTCTTGAATTAAGGTACTTCCTCTAAAATTAGACTGGGTCAAAGAATATGACCATTTTAATGATCCTTGATATATACATTGCAACATAACTTTCTAAAAAGATTGTTAGCAATTTACACTGCTTCCAAAAATATATGGCTAAGCTTGATTTGGCCATCTCACAACCTTGGTGAGGTGCTTAAAATCAAGTTCTAATTCCATAGCTGTAAAATGTACTCCCTGTCACGCATAAAGCCTGCTATGTCAGAAAGTCAAGTGAATCATTTCCAGACCCTTCTTTACACATTGACCTTCTTAGATGTTTCATAACTTGATATGGCAATAAGGTCGAACAAGATGCCTAGATTCAAAGTCAGTTTCACCACACATTAGCTGTGTAAATCCTTTGACAATTACTTAACTACTTAGTCTTTCAGTTTTCTCATCTGTACAAGAATGCCTGCCTCACAGGATTTTTCTCTGGATTAAATATGGTCTTACTACATTTTCAAAGTAAGCCTATATTCTTTTCAATACTCTAAATCATGCCCTGCCCCCAAACCCTTACAGATACATTGAATTTTGGTGAACAGACAAAAGCTATTTGGAGGCAGGTCTGCAAGAGAACTCATTTATTAAACTGAGTTATAAAGGTTTTATCTGTAAAAATGCTTAACATTTTGAAAATGTTGGCATTTGAACATTGGTTTATGAAGAAAATTCACACTAGATTCATATCATTGGGCCAGTTCTCTCATTGCAGATCAATGCTAGACAACGGAGTTATTGCTATTCTGTTTGTGCTCAGTCTAAGTTTGCCTTGTTCCCTTTAGATGGATGAATCTGGTCCCTGAGAAAGCAAGTAGATTATTCTTTGTCTTGAAGTCTGAGAAAATTACTTGTACTATTTGCTGCTTCTCTTCCACTCTCAAGACACTTCTAGTAGATGGATGTAAAAATTTTGAATCTATCCTCCATATCCCATACTTAATGGATCTATCATTGTGTTCTGGAAGGGGTCCCAATTCAACCTTCCTCCTCATTAATTCATTGCATTCAGGCAGCCCTGGTGGCACAGCGGTTTAGCACCGCCTGCAGCTCAGGGTGTGATCCTGGAGGCCCAGGATCAAGTCTCACATCGGGCTCCCAAATTCATTGCATTCATTCTTTTATTTAGCTCACCTACTTATTTTTATGATTCATTCACTGATTCAATGAACTTCTATTGAATGTTTTTGCAGTACCAGGGATGGTCTAAAAACATTTCTTAGATTTCTAGAGCTTTTTTGAAATTAAAAAAAGATAATTTTTCTTTTTTGAATCCTCAAATCTAAAGATACTGATTTTGGTGTCTCATTTAGAGGTTTTCCTCAAATTTCTAGAGTTTGTCTATCTTTGTTGTTTGGAATAACAGTCACAGGAAGCCTGCTTCTGTTGATTGTGGAAGAACACTGGAACGCACTACCACATGAGGTAGATCAGTGGTTTGCTCTCTTAGTGTGGGGACTTTCCATCCTACTGGGGATCTGTAGCTAATGTTTCATGGGTCTTCTCTTGGCCCAGTGTCCACATTCTGTGATTTGGCTAGAGAACAGCTGCTGTTGCTACCTGTTACTCAGTCCAAGTAGGGAAGAAGCCAAATGATCTACCTTTGTCAGGTATTATCTCCCCACAAAATCCTCTTGAGTTTTCCAAGACCCTCCCCTAGTTGCGATACAGTCTTCCTCTTCTGCAAAGCTGTGTTCTCAGTCTTCTCTATCAAGTCCCGTTCCCATAGCTCAGAAATTCCTCAAAAGCATTTGTCAATTGATGGATTTTTGGTTTCACAATGTCATTAGATTTTTCTTCCTTTTTTTTTTTGTGTCATTTTTGTTGGATTTGGGGAAGAAGGCAAAGTTATTGCTCTAACCATCTTTATGCAGTCTCTCTTTCTAATTGGCACTTATTTCAGTTGAGTGGTCAGCCTATTAAATCTGTCTAAACTGCTAGGCACCAATCATAATACTCATGAGTGGGTTTATGCATGATTGTTATCTCCTGTAAGTGCCATTAGCAAAGCACAAGGAAAGTACTATGGAGTTCAGAGTTTCAGTTGAGTGAAGGTGTTAAGAGTCTCCTTTGACCAGGAAGATATATGGACATGTAGAGTCAGGTGTATTAAGAGCACCAACTAGCTACTTTGACTTGAAATGTTGAACAGGGACTGAATTTAGTCACTTAGAATAATAAGGGTAAGAATCAGACCTTTTTTCCCCTTTCTGGATAAATGTTATGTAAGATGTAGTAGGAAAATAGCTGTCCAGGGATCCATGAAAATCTACAGACAGAATAATGAACATTCATCACAAAATTAAGGTCAAATGATAAAACTCATGAATTTCCATTAGTATGTATATGTACACAGAGATCATTTAATGCCCATTTGTGTGTCTGCACACACGTGTCACAGATGAAGATTCAGCACCAGGTAAATCCTACTTCCTATCATATATAGTTTAAGAATTATAGGTTAACTTTGCATGTATATTACTACCCAGACACTACTTAACAGGCATTCAATAGTTTATTATAAGAAAGTTTAACACTCCAGGATTGTTGATAAAGTGCTTTCGGGGAATGGCCCACTCTAGATAAAATTCTCAATTAGCATAATCATGGAGGCAAAGGATGGTTCACTAGGCAGTCATTTCCGAATATATTTTATATAAAAAATCTTCACTGTTAAATGATATATTTATGTTTGGAAAATGCTACTGGGGAATTGGGTCCTGATGTTTAATCAGGGAGTCTCAAATGGGGGTAAGATGAAGAATTTGGTCTTTATCCTAAAGGGACATGGCTTTTTTAAACGCTGAAAAATCGTACTTTAAAGGATTGTTTTAGGGCCTAAGGCCATGTTAAGACACTGCATTGTTTGGTCAAAAAAATGACCCCAAAAAATAGTTTGAAAACTATAAGCTTATATCTCATGTTACAAAACAGTAAGCAAAACTAATCTCATCTTTATGACACTGACCTAAAATTTAAGAAAAAAATTATTATGAATTTAGCTTTTATTCAAAATTAAATAAGCAAAAGCAAAAGTTTAAGAAACTTTTACAAAGTACTTACATAAAAGAAAGTTAATAGGGACAGTCACAAGTTTGCAACAAATAATTACAAAAGTATCTAGGGCAGCATGAATATAAACCATGTCACAGCATGGTGATCTAATTGTGATATGAATAAGGCATAACTAACATTTGCACCAAGACCAGAATTAAAAAATAAAACATACTTTAAAAGCTTAGTTCTACATTAAGCTTCTTCTCTTCCCCCAGATCCATGATCCTTAATGGATTTATACTATGTAATTTTTTTTAAACAAACACATCATGTCAAACTATAAATTATATAGATGGGCAGTTAATGTGGAAAGTCCCCTAAAATGTACAAACTAACTGGTACTGAATTGAGTTCTCCATTTACCTTTATGTACAATTAAATGTAAACCATAGTTTCACAGTTTTAAGTGTTTTATGAATAGATGCACAGTACCATGGCAGGTTTGCAATTGTTCCTGAAAACTGGCTCTAGGTCCTGCATCCAAAGCCTGTTGGCCACTAGGATGCAAGTATTTACATAAATAAGAAACTGTGTCATAGTCAATGGTCAAGACAGTTCAGCAAGAGCAGTATTTCCAACAAAGAGTGATACTCAATACCATAGTTTACATACTTGTGCAAATAGAAGCATTAGGACAGATTTATCTGAGGCAAATTCAACTCGCAAAAACTTGTATCACTACTGTTGTAAACTTGGGCAATAACCAACCCTCAGCAAGGTCTGCTCTCTATGGCTTTTTTTTTTTTTTTTTAATTTTAAAGCCAGAGAAAATGCACACACGCGCGCGCACACACACACCCCACATACACACAGTTCTCATTTCGTTTTAGAATATGGTACATAGTGCAACTTCATCACAATGTAGAGGTTTGACACACATTCAGTGCGTGTTTTTCTGTGCAAGTTCTTAGTGGTCTAAGTCCTAGTTGAAGGTATTCATTTGCAGAACCACATGATTCAGGAGGTTGAAGGGAGAAAAAAAAAGGTTTCATTACATTTCTCAAACCAGCACTGGATGTGCAAAAGGCAGCAGACAATCTGGCCATCAACACAGCCAGATTAGGGTAACTTTAAAGGAAGATCCAAGCAGTTAGTTACTTAGATTGGTCTCTAGAAAAATAAGTCAGTATATGCTGTATCTTTGTCAACCGTTCTTTCAAAGACTTCATTGACAAAACTGACAGCTGGTATCGGGGATCTACAGGAAGAACTGCAAGAAGCCACCAACACCATGCAGGTCCATTAGGGGTTGCCTAAAAATAATCAACAGTTTATAGTATTAATAAAATACACATCTATGTAACCAACAAGCTACTTTTCATTGAGCACTTTACTATGTGTCGGCTCCTACCTCAAATTCTTTTAACAATCATGTAAGGAAGGTTATTATACCCATATAAACCGGGGAAACTGAACACCAGAAATATAAATTGCCTAAGACTGAAACCAGTCCTGACTCTATGGCCAGGACGTTTCCCTCTGCACCGCACCGCCTTAGAGCAGGGTCTCTCAACTTCAGGCCTGTGCCTTCTAGCATGTTCAGCATTATCTCTAGCCTCTATCCAATAAGATGCCAGTAGCAGCACCTCAACTGTGACAGTGAAAAATATCTCCAGTTTCATGAGTGAAGTATTAAATGTGAAGAGACAAACATGAATTGAAGTAGCAAGAGAAAAAGTTGGTGAGCTGTCACTGCCAAATGTGCTACGGAGGCAAAACCATCCTAATTAAATATCAATTAAGTTAAAAATGTCTTCAAAGAACTATGAAATTCTAGGCAACATATAAAAGGTCTCAGCCTCCAGTTTTGCTTGAAAAAATAAACATTGCCAGCAAAGAAGTCCTTCTGATGTTATAAGGGTTATATCTGATGGCTAACGAAAGAACTTGGAATTTATACAGAAGAATTTTTAAGTCACTTCTACTGCACACTGGATTGCTTCTTATTGAACCTGAAACCTGGTTCAAAATGACAAAAACCGCTCCTGAGATCAATGTTGTATCCCTCCAGATTCTTCGAGAGTCAAACCAGAGTTGCTGTATTTTTGGACTATGTTTTCAGGTCAGTATCACTACCACCTCCTTCTTGCATTTCAGAGAGGTCAGAAACATTTCCCAGAATCCCCTCTCTCAGACAGTTCTTGGTTAGACTTGGCAAAGGAGAGGCATACTTCTGTGAGATGTGGAAGTTGGAAGAGAAGAAACCATTGTTCTCCAGAGACTGTTGTAAAGTGTTGGCAGATCCGCAGAGCCTTCCTGAGAATACTTAAGAACCACCTGCTACAGTGTTACAGACTGCTGCTGATAGGTGCCTCCCTGGGATTCCTAAGAATTACAGAAACTTCCCTGCATGTTCTGGAGGAGATGGTGCTTTACTGGTGTCAGGCTGAGATGAGAGATCTATGGTGGCAGCTCCCTGTCTCCCATCAGTGATGTCCCTGATCTTCACTCTTGCAGCTCTGCCAACAGCTGTGTCAACTCTACATCCTACAATAAACTTTTCAGCCTGGATTATACAGAGTGGCTGCTTTTGTTTTCATGACCAAATACTGATCTACAATAATAATACTAGAAAGCAAGGGCAGAGGACTGAATAATAAAAGGGGAAGGTGGTGAAAGGAATGTTGAGTTTTTACATTTAAAATTTACTTGCTCAATTTTATGATCAAAGGCTATCTCTATCAAGTTTACTCAGATTCTGGTAGCCTGGATAAAACAAATGTGTGGCAACTAGTCTGTAAGACACACAATGAGTACCCATTTGGAGATGGTCTGATGTTAGTTCAGGTCCAGGTGAAGGATTCAACTGGGAATCAGACAGACTTGGACCATCCTTTGAAAACTAGGATGAGAAGCAGTGTCCATCACAGTGGGATCTATTCTCTCTCCCTCTTCATATATTTATTTATAGCCAATACATTATGAAATCTGCTAACATAACCATGTTATTCAATTCAAAATGCTTAGGCCTAAAAGTTGGTGTTTGGATAGGTCTATCATCAGACTTTTCAGAATGGGGATACTTCTTCTTGTGCATCTTATGGTACCCTACTGCACATGTTTGCTTGCACAGAAAGTGCCTCAGTACTTGAGCAAGACCATCAGAACAATGGTTTCATGAGGAGTGAAGTATGAAATGTGAAAATGAATTGAAGTAGGAAAAAAGGAATTGAATTGAAGAAGGAAAAAAGTTGGAGATGAAAGAAGACTTCTAGAAAGTATATAAAATGATGCATCTCCCAACTGTCAAAGAAGCTGACTGCTCCCAGGCCAACTAGGTCTCTTAATCACGATTTACTAGGTGGTATTATTTTACCAGAATGTTCCACTATTAATTCCTTATCTCTCCTTCGAGCAAATCCTCGGGTAAGAGCTTCTTCCTTCTATGCAATGACGGCTACAGCTACCTCAGCTGACAACTCTGTCCATCCCCTTCCTAGACAAACTGTAGTGGGTACCACTGATCTGGAGACTACGGTCATGATTTTAAAGACAGCAGGGACAAAGGGAATGCTGTGCCAAAGGGGGAAAAAAACTTAAAAATCCACTAATTTGAGTTTATTTAAAAAAAAGTGAGACTTTTGGAAACAATATCAAAGCCATCATACCTGAAGGTTTTCCTCCCTCCCAGGCATTGAGCCAAAGTGTTGAAGAATTTGGCTTCGAAATCTGTCTCTTAAATTCTGAAACCAGCTGCAGGCTTGTGAGTATACCAAATCATGAAGCTGTCTGAGATTCTTGATCTCTTCTTCATTCTCAACCTAGAAGGTACAATAGTCAGTAAGACTTGTGTCTATCTAGTCTTCCTACCCATTACCACTAGCCTTATAGAAATGAAAAAATAATTTTAAAATAGGCAATACCTATTTCATTGCTGGATCAGAGTATTATGCAATACGTATTATGTACTTCTGCCTCACACAGTGCCAATGGCCAGACTGAAACATCAGCTGAGCACCCCACCTTGGCGGTGGAGCAATGTAATACTGCAGAACCCTACCACCAGCCCCCAACTGAGAGCAGTACCACTGAGAGTGAATTCTTGGGTAAAGGTCTACATGAATTTGGAATTCCTTTTTGTCTTTATGGATTAATGGCTTTTGAAAACAGTGAACAAAAAAGAATATAGCTGCTACAATAAAAGGGAAAACGGGGGAAGTTTAACGCAGAGATAACATGGCAGAAAGCATTAACAGGATGGAGAATAAGCATAATTACACCTTTTAGCAGGGAACCGGGTCAAAACAACAAGAAACTAAAGCCAGTATATCAAAAGATAGAGAATAAATTATGCCACGATGAACTGCTTGCTGTTAAGGCCAAGGCTGTGGCTACTTCCTGAACCCCTCAGACTACTGGATCACTAAACTGCAAACACAAAATTGAATGCATCAGTCTTACAGTCTAAGATCCAAAAGGAGTAGCTTCACAGAGCACAGGAGAGAAAATGGGAGCATTAACACATCCATCTTACATTGATTTCTTTAGCACACACTTCTATACCACTTGCTACGTGCCAGGGAGTGCTCTATTTCACATACATTAACTCATCTGAACAAATACCAGCCCTGACTCAGCCTTTCATACTTCAAGAATGACTCACCATAAAAAACAACAAAGGAACTCTGAAAACATTTTATTTTTGAAAGATTTGAAATGAAAAAACTAAAAAGCACTTGCTTTTTGCATAATGTGAATGTACTTAATGCCTCTGAACTGTAGACTTAAAAATGATTAAACTGGTAAATTATGTTAATAAAAAGGTAGAGAGAAGCCATACAGTTGAAGAATTCTGCTTTTGGAATGACTACACAAGATTCAGTCCCCTGCTACCACACATTGGTCTTGATATAAGCTAGAAATAAACTTGTGACTTGTTAAAACTATTAAAAAAGAAAACTGCTACTTTGCACCCTTACAAAATTCAAGGAAACAAACCACGAGCTCTAGAAAACAAGGAATGACAAAAATGATAAGTGCCTGAGATGGAAAAAGGAGCTGGCTAAAAAGCAAGCCGAACTTTAAATCTTCATTAGAAATCACAGAAAATAGAATTACTACACTAAGGAAAAAAAGAAAAGATTTTGCTATAAGAAACAAATTTGAGAGGCTCTTCCAGAAGAGACATCATTATATAGATGAGGCATTAAGACCAGGAAAAATTATTAGACATTCCTAAGATTACAAAGACAACTGTTTCTAAACATCAAATCTATAATGCTTTCAATATGCTATTCTGTTGTCCCATATTTACATTTAATCATATGACTGGCAATACACTCAAGGGATTTTGTCATCAAATCCAAATGTGAAGATGTAAGCTTACAAAAAGCTAAAATGAGGCATTACTTTTACGAAGAATATTGCCTTTAGCAAATGATTCTATTAACCAAGCATGCCTGAGGCACAGACAGTATCATATCAAAATTTAAACTCACACAATCTGTTTGGCCCATTGCACAAAGAAAAGTGTCCCCATGGCATCTTAATAATAGGATAGGCAATATCAGACTAATCGAGTTTACCAGAGAGGCAATATGGCATAATGATAAAGCACAGCACTTGGGAGCCAGAGAGCTAGCTTTAAGTCATTTTCATTACTCTACCTAAAGGATCTTAGGCAAATTAACACTTTTTTGTTTTTTTACCTTCCCTCATCTGCTGAGTTTTGAAAATTCAATGAGCTAATGTTTACAGAAATGCCTAATGCCAATATTCAGTAAGCAAATAAAAGGAAAGGCCCAAATAAGTCAGTGAACAGCAAAAGCATAAGATCAATGGTTTTATAATGCCCTTCCAAAAGAAACTGCCTTTAATTTGATATTGATAGCATCACAAATCCTTTTTCTGGTACTCAAACTAATCACAGATGGTGATTAGATACTGGAAACATCAAAAAGGCCACATAACCCTGTCCAC
This sequence comes from Canis aureus, assembly GCF_053574225.1. Taxonomy (NCBI): domain Eukaryota; kingdom Metazoa; phylum Chordata; class Mammalia; order Carnivora; family Canidae; genus Canis; species Canis aureus. The sequence goes on along the minus strand of NC_135625.1, from coordinate 30,545,451 downwards.
GAAGATTATCACAATAAGCCTCCCTAGGTAAGCGGTCACCAACAAGTATGGTGATGGTATTTTCTCTGTGATGCCCTGGATTTTGAACACATCCCCCAACTGTGTCTCTTTTATCATTAAGGTTATGTCAGACACATATATAACAGTTTTTAAAGGATTTTATGTGTTTTCCTTTATATCACACTTAAATCTGATATTAGTTTTGATGATCAACTTTAATTAAAAAGGGCAGAGATTAGCAGCTCTCATAACTCAGATGGATTGAAAGTTCAATTAACTGCTGTTGTTAAGTGCTCACAGTGTCCACCTACATTCCAGGCACCATGCTGGTTGTGGAGCTTGTAGAAATGAAGATGATCTACGTTCTGGATACCCAAGTTCTCCTGGAACTCTCAGTAAGTAAGAGCAAGATAAGAAAAAGGTAACTTGGAGCTAATTTGTATTGTCTATATTCTGATAGAAGAACCGTTTTATGTGCCTGGAAAAAGATCAGCCTGTATGCCTGTACAGTGCCTAGGGTAGAGTATACCAAGGTGGGCTAAAAAAAGCATTTTTTAATACCTTAACATCTTCCAGATATTCAATGTCTGCAGTGCAATATCCATCTTTCATTCCTCTTTTTAAAACCCTAAACCGCTTTCCTCCAACTGTATCAACCACAGACCTTCCATCAGGTAAGAAATGTACATTCCTAATTTGTAACATACAACCATAATCTGCAAAACTAAAAGAAAAATTCTGATTAATAAAGTTCAAGCAACAAGCATGCAAGTTCTCAAAATTCAAAGCAAGTTCTAACATAAAAATATTCATGTACCAAAAAAGCATACCTATTTTGTGTATCACTGACACACATCCCAAACTGTTTAGTTCCAGTTTGTATACTTCTTCGAATCATCAATCTGTATCTTGGCTCAAATACATGAAGAGGGCAAGGCACAGTGGGGTAGGCCATAGTGCAAACAAATATTGGAACATTCTTGGTCAAGCTGAAAAAGAAAAAAGTTTCATTATCACACATCAGAACATAAAACAAAAATGAAGTCTGCAACACTGATAAATTAATATAAAAAGTCGGCAAAAATAAAAGTCATCTTATTTAGAGCTAAGAATTAGAATCAACATCTCCTTCATTAAGCTCACACAGATGCAATGCTAATACTAAGTCTGTGATCCTTTTATAAAAGTAAATCTGAATTTAAGATACCAGGTTATCATACAGAGCTAAATTATCTTTACAGATAAGAAGTAGTGTTAGTATTATGTATTAAGAACCTGTTTAAAATATTTGTAACATAACAGTTAACCTTTTATCCATAAAATACTCTTACTTATAGATAAGAAAAAATGAACTCCCACAGTCAAGAGCAAATTGTTAAGCTTCTTTGTAGGGCATTAAAGTATTTTCAAATGCACTATCAAAAACAGATAACTTGGTAACTTTTTCTTCTGCTAATTAGAGAATATTTCTCACTGCCAGATTGCCAGGAAATAAGGATAAAGGCAACGCCCGGTTCTGGCAAGGGTATGGGGGAAAATCTGGCAATGCAGAGGGCAATTTGAAACAGAACCATGCTGAAGAAAAATTCGACTACGTGCATCAAAAACTTTAAAAAGTTCGTATCTTTTGAACTCCTAGAAATAATCCTCCAAGGATGTTTACTGTAACACTGACATAACCATAAAATGAAATACCGTATTTTCATGAAAAGATGTACACTTGTTGACTTGGGAAAAAATGAGATTATAGACCAATATGAATAAAATGATCCCATTTTTGTTTAAAGTGTATTTATAGATATTAAAATCTGGAAGGAGATGTGCCAAAATGCCCACATTGATTCCTTCTGGGTTATAGATTATGGCCCCTCACCCTGCTCATTTATAATATTTTCTAGTTTTTCTTCAAAAAGACATATGTAAAAGTAGTATTTAATAACACAAGTGCTAGTTCCTCTTTTAAAAATGTGTATTCTACTATCACTGAGCACTCTACATGTCAACATAAGAACTGATAGAAAACCAAACAGTATATCTATTAGCAAAACTTTTTAAGTACCAGGGGATGAGCTATCCTTAAAAAAAAAAAAAAAAATAGCCTGTTAGTAAGCAGCAAGACTCTCTCAAGCAACTGGGCATCACGCTCAGCCCCCCTCACATTACTACTCCATCTATTATTTGCAGATTCCACCCTTCTGCAGAGTCTCTATTTTTCAGATTTCAGAAGTAAATCTACTGCTTTCTTATATCCAGGCTTTTTGTAGTGTTGATCAAAAAGGTTCATAATCTTCCTATCAGAATATTTTCTATCATAAGATCACACTGAGTTCCATTGAAGACAAATCAGTATCGGCTTCAGTCAAGAGAAGATTGGAAAGCATTCTACTGAAGGCCACTGGCCCCGTGAAAGACAGTTGGTGGACATGTATTAAGCTTGCAAGCACAATTTTTTCTTAGTAAGAAAAAATAATGGAGACAAAAAAAAAAAAAAAAAAAAAAAAAACAACATAAACCAGCATGTAAGATTTGCAATTCTGTCCTTTAGTGTGTCCAGTTAAAAGAAAGGGGGCAAAATAAAAGTTAAGAAATGAAATACCTACGTAAGAAATTTAAAGAGATTCGTGTAGCTGGAGCAAGAGGGAAAGACACGAAGGTTAAAGAAGGGAAGAAAAAGACAAGGAAGAAAGAATACAGAGCAGCAAAAGCAAGTCCAACCTACCCATCCCCACCTAGCCACTGGGTGCTCACCCTTCAGAGTGGTCTGTACCACTATTGCCCAAGTTACCTCCTGGCACTAAATCTACCATTCAATAATCTTCACTAATTGAGAATTTGGCCCCTAAGTCACTCCTTCCGATTTCAGGCTCAGGCCTCAAGGGCCCACCTGCTTCCCAAGCTCTAATTGGCTGATGCGCCTGCCAATCTGGGCCATTTCTCCTCAACCCTCCTCCTGCCCTGCCAGGTACCTGAGGCTTCCCTTCCCAGTTCCACTGCCTGATGTCACTGCAGGAAATCCCTCCTCCTCCGCCTAAAAGCCTGCTAACGGGGTGAAGAGCTGAGTCGGCAACCCCCAGTGGAACATCTGGAAGTTACTAAAGAAACTTTAAAAAAAAACTTTTGTCTGTTGAGGAGAGGGGGGAGCTGACCAGTTATTTGTTTAAAATACGCCTTTGGCTAGACTGGGTTGAACTGCAGACAGGATCCAGCTTGCTGGGAGGAGGTCGCCTTACTGTGTCAAAGGGTGGGGATTACATTAACTTTATGAGAAGAAACTTACTGTGAGAGCTCAGCAGTTTCTTCATCATATATTTTTTTTCTCTCAGACAGCTCATCAGGCAGATACTTCACTATCAATTCTTCCAACAGCTGTGTGACACAGTACCTCCTATCTGCTAGATACTAAAAGACAATATTATTTACATTCCAGTACTTTTCCTATGGTATAAAACAGGCAAAACAGTTGAACTGAATAGAGTAAAGCCTTTATTACATATTTATACAGTCAATTCTGAATTAAGGGGTGAGGGGGGGAACATGACAACAGATGGTGCTAAACAGGTCAACCTGTCCAGGCTGTGCTGAGACCAATAAAGGTACACGGTTGCAGTGGAAACCGTGCCCTATACAGAAGACCCTTGTCTTGCTGTGGCCACGAATCCTCTATTAGCAGCACTCAGGCCTGCCCTGCCCTCTCCCACACCAAAGGCCAACTTCTATCGGGCAGCTTCTGGGTACTTCAAACTAGCATTTTAACTGAGGAACAAAAATAAGCTAATAAAATAAAGGCAAGTGCCTTATTTAAGAAAAGCAAAACTATTCCCTTTCTTGTTCCATTTCAGTGGCAGAGTTTCCAGATAATTTTTCTTTCAGATTTTTGCTTCCCTCATCACCTACTATCAATCACTCAGACCCTCAGCGAGAGGTTGTGTCGCTCTCCATATAAAATGGTGCATTTGTACTGCTCCCTCAATACTCTGCAAAACTGCCACTCACACATTTCTGTCATTCTCTAGTAACTGCTAAAAGCCGTGCCTCTCTCCCTCCTGCTATGAGAAGCCTGCCTATCCTGCAAGGCTTGGCTACATCTTTACCTTTTTCGTGAAGTCTGCCTTAATTATCTTTCTGGCTCGCAAGAAGCCCGTTTCTACCGCCTTTACCACATAAAAGGCAGTTACCACACCCTGCACCGTATTTATTACATGGACAAGGAGACATTATATTTCTGTAGATAAGTTTAAAAACTGCCTAAGGCCAGGGACCGGGTCAGAGGGTGTGTACAGAATTTTCGAACACAAAAATGACCAATATAAATTTCATAAAAGTAGTGAGGAATGACTTTTGGGAGACAATCACAAGATACAGAGAAGCCATACTTTTAAAATCTGCAGATGTAGCAAAAATAAGGGTTTGTCATTATCCAATGAAGAACAGAGGAGGAGGAGGGAATGTGGGAGGTTGGGAAACGGGTAACAGTAGTGGTTTTCAAACTTCAGCACGAATCAGGGCTTGTTAAAATGCAGATTGCTGAGCCCTAGCCCACAGAGTTTCTGATTTAGTGGCTGTGGAGTGTAGGGTCTGAGAATTTGTATTTCTAACAAGTTCCCAGGTGAAGGGGAACACATTTTGAAAACCATGGGGCTATATAATAATAATATATAATGTAATACTCTTATATTAAATTTGGGGAAATACCACCTCTCTTACATTACTGATAGGAAATTAAATCTGTACAATATTTCTGGGGAATGTAGGCAACCCAGTAATTGGTTTTAAGAGTCTTATGAATATATGGCTTTTGGTTAATAATTCACCTTCCAGAAATTTTATCTTAAGGAAATATAGTCAAAGACACAAAGTGTAGTATATATAAAAAAAGAACAAAACAACTTACAACAGGGAAATGTTAAATCAATGAACTATTATGTTGCTATAAAAATCCTATCTTTAGAATACATTCAAATGAAAAAATGAGCAAAAGAAAATGACAAGTAGGAAAAGAGTAAAACTATAGAGCATATCAATTTGTTTTTTAAGATATATATTAGATTTTACCTACTATACAGGATATCTTAAAGACACAGGATAAGGTTATTTTTAAACAGTGTGTTAATTGTATCTTTATTTAAAGCCACGTGTCTAATTATTAGAGAAAAAGTGTGATAAATGTGCTACAGAGTATCTAAAAACCTGGAAACACAAGAAAAACAGCATGATTGGAGTACTTCACCTGAAAACATTAAGTATATCAGCTGAAATGTAACTAACAAACTCTTTAAGAATGAGTTTATCTTGTTTCTGGACAAAATTTGTATATGGTTTAATGTTTTACATACAAGCTTATTATATATCAAATTAATAATACACATATGGTATCATATCTGTACAGAGCTGTGTTTTCTATATAGGAAATAAATACACACATTCATTTACAAAATGTCTTATCAACTTTTTATTTTTTTTGAGCAATCCTATCACCACAAGAAACAGGATCACTCTCCCTAATCAATGCCATCCTTGCAGTTGGAGCTCAGAATTATGATGCCTGGGCCTCACCTTATGGGGGGGGGGGGGTTCCAGTCACCCAAGCAGGATTGGTAGAATGTTGTCTTTCCATTGGTTACAGAAGGATATGCACCTGAGATCTAGCTATTTCCTTAACACATGGGCTATACAAGGGCTATGGGAAGCTCTTCTGTCCATATACCACTCTTTAGAGCTGTGCTGCCCAAATGGTAGCCACAGTCACCTCTGCCTACTTAAATGAGAATTAAAATTTAAAATACAGTTCCTCAGTCACACTAGCCACATTTCAAGTGCTTAATTACTACATGTGACTAGTGGCTACCATGCGGACAGCATAGTATAGAGCATTTCCATCAAGGCAAAAAATTCTATTAGAGTTGGTCCAGATGTTAAAGGGGGCAGAACTGGGGCCAAAATCTAGCCTATTACTGAGGAGGATGGAAGGCAGGGCAACTGGGTTTCCCCAATACTGTCATTAAAATTGAACCCATTCTACACCAGGTACTTGATCACACCAGATCTTGTTAAAAAAAAAGTACATGGGGCTTGGCCTCCAGGACCACCTAACTTTCCCCTATGCTCTCTAAATTCTTCTTTCTCCACCACTAGCATTTGGGTAATGAAACGTTATCCTTCCTGGTCACTTAGCATACATAAAGTAACTTATTCTGAACGTGGTAATCACTATTTCTATGGCCAAACAGAAATCAATGTTGCCAAGCTTAAGACCAATAAACAGATAAATATACAAATGTTTACCTCTTTTAAGCTTTCTTTGCAAAGAGGACAATATGGTGTATGATCTAAACAACGCTCAAGGCAATTCTTACAGAATGAGTGTCCACAAGGGGTTGTTACTGGCTCAAAAAACAACCTGAAACCAACCAAAATGCATGTTAGTTTTCACGTTAAACTATACATTGGAAAAAGTGAATAAATAATAGACCTCTCTTTGAGGAAGAAGGAGGATCTAGTGAGCAGGAGAGGAAGGAAGGGGCAGTGATAAATATAAGTACAATAAATGTAAAATACATAACAGATTTCAGAGATGTGAATAATATAAAATATATCATTAATAATCTTAGTTTTTGTATAGATTATTTTTTCGTCACTTTAAAATGACTTAATATGCTTATGAAAGCCTTATTATACAAAATTAATTAAAACCTTACATTTGAGTCTTAAATATTAGGCTTAATATCATATGTAATAAACAATACAGAAAAACTAGTTTTATTAACATTCTAATTCTTTCCTGAAACATGATACTTCTGAATTTCCTAGAAGTATTATTGTTAGATATATAGGTACTTCAGAAGTCATCTGGCCCACTGCCCTTTCCTTACAGATAAAGAAGCCTAGGCTCAGAGGTAGGGCATCTGCTTGGAATTCCGCTAATTCCTACCAGCCTGTGGCAGCACCAGGCCTCCTGACTCTCCATTCAGTGTTCCTTTGACCCCACCAAAACTCAAGTAAATGAAAAATGTTCTTTCAAAACTATTAGTCTTCTAGAATTACAAGCCTTCTTCATAATGGAAATATTTATCTAATTTTACTTTTAAAAGATTTTATAGTTGAAATATAAAAACAAGATAGAATCATATACATATAACAGGTGGTTAGAATTTTTACCCAAATCTAAAACCAGAGATGTATCTAAATTTCACTAGTATGGGTAACTTCTTTAGTACTTTCCAATTTCCTAGACACTTTTTTATATTTAAGTCATGTGATTCTTATGACACCTGCAATGTAGGTTCTGCAAATACTGACCCCACTTTCTAACTAAGGTAAATCCAAATAGTGTTCAGAGATTTATTTGCCCAAGGTGTGCAAGTTAAGCCTAGAACTAAAATTCCTATCTTTGATTTAGTCCAGTAGTCTGTCACTTTACATTGCCTATTAGAGTAGATTACTTTTATCTATTATGTATTGTATCTGTTAATATAAAATATTCATAATTTGTAAAATGTTATATACTTACCTCATGCAGAGAGAACACTCAAAATCTGAGACATCTATTAATTCTTCTGGGATGTCACCAGAAGTTAATGAAAATGTACAGACTTCATTGCGAGTTTCTATTAAAACAAAGAAATAGGACTATAGTCTTTAGGGAAAAGTTTAAAGACCACTTTAAATAAATAAATGTGTCCTATAAGACTGTAGTGACATTTTTACCTCCTTGTTTTTTAAGCTTATTTCTTCCGTCTTCATCTACAACCACATCCTGGTCTAAAAGAGACAACTTTCTTTTCAGCAGAGCACCTTTTTCTTGAACAGAGAGTAAAGGTTCTGAGGACACTCTTTTTAAACAGTCCTCTCTGGCAGGCATTTCTGCTGAATTTATAGCCTGTGCTGACCAAGCCCGGTTTAAGCTTCCTCTGATAAGCTCTGATGTGACCTCTGGTACTTCTTCATTCTACAAAAATATAATAAACAAAAATAACTCTATTTCTTCACTATCTTTTATTGCTCTCACCAAGAATCAAACTGAAATGAAATTCCAATGTTTCATAATCTTCATTTTAGTATTCACTTAAAAACACCAACTTTTAACTTTAAAACCTTGATAAATAAATGACTTTTATTTATAATCACATAGCCCTAAAAGTCAAATTGATACATGTTTATAATGAGGTTTACACAGGCTAATTTATTTGTTCCAACCCTGAAGAAACTAAAATACCATGTTCTACATTTTCCACAAGACTAAAAGTTTTCTGATATGCAGGGTGACCTAAAACTATGATTAATGAACAAATATTTTACATAAAAGTTTAGTGTAAAATAAAAAAGGCTTCAGACAAAATCTAATTAAGACAATGCTTAATAGATTAAAAGTGCCTCAATAGATTCTTAATACTTGAAATAAGAAAGTGAAAATTTTAGTCAAACAGATGCACTAAATCCATAAAAAATCTGTTCTCACCCCTTACCTGCTCTGGACTAAGCTCACTGGCAGAATGAGACTCTTCCATTACTGAAGGAAAACCAAAAGGCTTGTTTTTAATACATGGCAATGAACTCCAGGAAGAGTCCTTCAGGCCTTCTTTTAAGTTTTCAGGTGATAATAAATCACATAAAATCTGTAAGAGAAATATTACAAAAGTAATGGAAAAAATATTTGCTTAGGGATAATTTAATATAAAGTTATCTGATATTTAAGAAATTTTAGAAAGTTCGTAGCAGACATTGCTTTTAATGAGCAGAGGAGGAAGGGATTAAGTAATAAATAGAACTGCCAAATTCTCTGAAAGTCTTGTAAAACCAAGATGTGTCTTAATGGGGGTCAGATCACTTCAAAGAAATAATTCAAAAGGAATTATCGGAGCAGCCAGATTACTAGCCTGAGAAGGTACCCAAAATAAAAACTGACTTTTTAATGAACGATTGCAAAAAGAAGAGACCTTAAGGGAAGTAGAAAATACTTATGTCTGAACTTTAGTGAGTACTATTCTGTCAGAATGGTTCACAGTTCACCCCAAAGTGTACTGTAAGGCTGGACTCAGAGTGTTTAAGTGAACTAAAGAACTAATAATAACTCTAACTACAAAAGTCTTAAAATTCCATGTGTTTATACTGAATTTAGCTTCTCACAAGCACGGGCAGCTACCACTGCCCAGCTCTGGAATGGGAGCACACCATATGGCAGCTGTCCCATAATAGCTGGGAGTTAACCTGGAAGGCAGCTGTTGTATCAAAATTTCCAGGTGCTTTTATCAGGAATACATCTAAACTCTAAAAAAAAAAAAGGTCAAGTTAGGGGAAGAGCCTGGCTAGAAGGAAATGAGAAAGGCTCAAATGTTTTTGATTGTCAAATAAGCTGCATTAAATGAACAGCAGAACATTTCTTAAAGTCTAAATCTGGAAGTTTGGTTTTTCAGTTGTACTCTCTCAAACAAAAAATGAGATTACTCAGGACGCCTGGGAGGCTCAGTGGTTGAGCATCTGCCTTTGGCTCTGGGTGTGGTCTTGGAGTCCTCTGATTGAATCCCACATCCGGCTCCCCTCAGGAGCCTGCTTCTCCCTTTGCCTATGTCTCTGCCTCTACCTCTCATGAATAAATAAATAAAATCTTTAAAAAAATGAAATTACTCATAAATCACTACGATGCAAATAAAAGTGCATATCTGGTAGGAGCTCAAGCAATACCCCCTTTAATGAACAAACATTGTAAAATTTGTATGTTTTGGGACACCTGGGTGGCTCAGTGGTTGAGCGTCTGTCTTCAGCTCAGGTTGTGATCCCAGGTCCTGGGATGGAGTTCTGAAGCAGGCTCCCCGCTTCTCCCTCTGCCTACGTCTCTGCCTCTCTCTCTCTCTGTCTCTCCCATAAATAAATAAATGATCTTAAAAAAAATATAAAATTTGTATGTTTTTATGTCTCCTGGTTTTTTAAAAAAAAAGTATTAAACATTTATTTACCTATCCTAGAACCCAGCAACTCCACTAGGAATTGACCAAAGAGATATAAACATATCCACAAAACAACTTGTACAAGAATGTTAGTTCAGAGTAGCAACTGGTAACAATCCAAACGAAAATCACTAATACCATAAACTATGGTATGCTTCTACAATGGAATACTTAGTAAACCATAAAAAGGAAAAAAAAATTGCTGATCACAAAACTATTATGTTCTGCAAAAAAAGCCAGACATGAGTACACGTTGTGTAATTCCACTTGCATGAAATTCTAGAATAGGCAAAACTACTCTATCATAGTATAAAAATCTAAACAGTAGTCGCCTCTGGGAGCAGGGATATAGGGGATTTGCTGAAAAGGGGATTTCTGGCATGAGGGAAATATTCTACATCTTGACTGGTGTGCTGTTACATGGATAATTTCTCCAAACTCCTTGAACTATAAAATCCATGCATTTTATTATATGTTAAATATACCACGATTTATAAAAAGCATATCAGGAACAAATATTTCAAAGCATCAGTTATTTTGCATTCACCTTACCTAATTAAAGGTCAATTTTTAAATATTTACAGAAATATAAGGATATCTAGTAGCATGGAAGATACAAAATTATATGCCCTTAAAAAGTCTGCACTCTCCCCGGGGAGATACCACTAACAAACAGAAAACACACAATAGCAAACAGTGTGTTAAATCCATGGGCTAGAATGTATATGCAAACAAGACTCACAGAGGGTTCACTGATGTTAGCTGTATTCATGAGGCACTGGAGAGCTGACAAAATTTTCAAAATTCTCATACTTCAAAGTGCACGAGAATCTCCCTGGGTGCTTGTAAAACTATGCCCGAATTCCAGAGATTCTAACTCCAAAGGTCTGTGGTAAAGTCCAGGAATCGTTACACTTGACATGCACCCAAGGTGATTCTGACTACAATGTAAAAAACTCCTATAAAGTGATAAATAAGATGGCATGTTCTGAAGACACTGAAAACATTATGAGTGCAATTATATCAGGGTAGATTTTCCAAAAGAACTTTTCAAAGATTCTAGTCTTTCTAGATGCTATGTGAATTAAGTTTGACAAAAGTTGAATGCTACTCATGCTAGCATAGCAAAATCTCTGAGAACTTCTGAAGAAGTCTGTTTAACTTGGTTGAACCCAATATTCCCCAGTCATTTGACCAGAGAACTACTTCCTTTTTTTTTTTTTCTTTTATTTAAAACCTACTAACACACTGCAAAACAAACTCTGGAAAGTGATATATGGATTACTGAGTAAAGGCAGGTAGAATAAATTGAGGCAATACTATGGGCAACTATGAAAATAAGCAGAACTTAGGCTGGAAATTAAAAGCTAAAAGCAGACCAATAAAAATTCTTGAGTAGTGGTCCCAAAGTGAGAAGAGAATGGGCCAGAAAACTTATTTGGAGAGATAATGGCTGAATACTTCCTTAACCTGGAGAAGAGAACAAAATTTCCAGGTCCAAGAAGCACAGAGTTCCAAAGAAGATGAACACAAAGAGATCCACACCAAGACACATTATAATTGGAACACAAAAATTTAAAGAGAGAATCCTAAAAACAGCAAAAGAAAAAACTTATTATATGAAAGGGAAACTCCACAGGGCATCAGATTTATCACCAGAAACTTTGCAGGTTAGAAGAGAGTGGCACAACATATTCAAAGGGCTGAAAGGAAAAAACTTCCATCCAAGAATTCTCTACCAAGGCAAGGTTATTATTCAGAACTAAAAAAAAAAAAAAAAAAAAAGATTAGGAGTATTCCAGACAAACAAGGGCTAATGTGATCACCACTATACTGGCCCTACAAGGTAAGTTAAAGGGACTTCTCTAAACTGAAAAGAAGTGGCACTAATTAATAAGAAAATGTATCAAAGTAAAAATCTCAGTGGAAAACATGTATTAAAAGTAAGTAGATCAATCACTTATAAAGCAAGTATGAATGTTAAAAGACAAAAATCATAAAATTAACTAAAACTACAATAATTAGTTAAGAGATGCATAAAATAAAGAGATGTATAAGGTGACATTAAAAAACTAAAAGATGAGGGGGGGAGAAAAAAATGTAAAGTTTTGGAATGTGTTCAAATGTAAGTTGCTATCAACTCCAAACAGACCACTGCATACAAAGGAAGTTACATATGAATGTTATGGTGGCCACACAGCAAAAACTGATGGTAAAATATGCAAAAGAAAATGAGAAAAAAACTAATCATAACACTAAAGAAAGCCATTAAACTACAAGGTAAGAGAGAAAGAGAAGAATGGAAGAAAAGAAAGATGAAAACGGCCAAAAAATAATTAACATGGCAGTAAGTACATACCTATCAAGACTTACTCTAGGGATCCCTGGGTGGCGCAGCGGTTTAGCGCATGCCTTTGGCCCAGGGCGCGATCCTGGAGACCCAGGATCGAATCCCACATCGGGCTCCGGGTGCATGGAGCCTGCTTCTCCCTCTGCCTGTGTCTCTGCCTCTCTCTCTCTCTCTCTGTGTGACTATCATAAAAAAAAAAAAAAAAAAAAAAAAAAAGACTTACTCTAAATGCAAGCAGACTACACTCTCTAATCAAAGACATAGGGTGGCTGAATAGATAAGAAAACAAGATCCATCTATATGCTGCTTACTAGAGATTTCAGAAGTAAGGACACACACACTCTGAAAGTGAAGGATGGAAAAAAGATGCTCCAAGCAAATGGAAACGAAAAGCAAGCTGGTATAGCTATACTCATAGCAGACAAAATAAACTTTAAAACAAAGATTTCAATAATAGAAAAGAGCATTACAGTGATAAGATCCAACAAGAACACATTTTACAAACATATAATACCCAACATAGGAGCACCAAGATATATAAGGCAAATAAAATGGACCTAAAGGGAGGGACTGACAGTAATACAATAATAATGAAGGACTTTACTACCCCCTTTACATCAATGGATAGATCATCCTGGCAGAAAATAAGGAACCATTGGCCTTAAATGACACATTAGACCAGATGAACTTAACATATACAGAACACTGCATCCAAACATTTCAAGTATACATGGAACACTCTCCAGAATAGATCATGTTAGGCCACAAAACAAGCCTCAAATTAAAGAATACTGAAATCATATCAAGCATCTTCTCCAACCACAATGGTATAAAACTAGTCACTACTTACAAGGAAAAAAAACCCCAAAATGTGGAGATTAAACATCATGCAACTGAATAACAAATGGTTCATCGAAGATACCAAAGAAATTAAACAATAAAAGCTAGAGAGAAATGAAAATAGAAGTACAATGTGCTAAAATCTTTGGGGTGCAGCAAAAGATGTTCTAAGAGGTCTACTTCAAGAAACAAGAAAAATCTCAATCTAACTTTATACCTAAAGCAGCTAGGAAAAAAAAGGACAAAGCCCAAAGTCCTAGAAGACAGGAAATAATAAATATCACAGCAGAAATAAATGAAATATAGACGAAAAGAGGGATGATCAAAAAACTAAAAGTTGGTTCTTTGAACACATAAATAAACAAATGTCAAGACACCCAGACCAAAAAGACCAAAAAAAAGAAAAAAAAGGGCTCTTGCATTCGAAATAGGAAATTTGGACAGACCAATTCCTAGCAATGAACTAAACCAGTAATTAAAAACATCCCAACAAACAAAAGTCCAGAAGCAGATGGCTTCATAAAGAAATTCTAACCAAACATTTAAATATCTAGAGTTAATATCTATTCTCAAACTATTCCAAAAACCCAAAGAAAGGACAGATTTCAAATTCATTCTATGAGGTCAGCATTACCCTGACATCAAAACCAGATGAAGATGATACCAAAAAAAACAAAACAAAACAAAACAAAAAAAAAAAAAAAAAAAAGAAAGAAAACAAAGAGCTCTAGGCCAGGCCAGTATCTCTGATGAACAGAGATGCAAAAATCCCCAACAAAATACTAGCAAACTGGATCCAACAGCACGTTAAAAAAAATCATTAATCACAATCAAATGGAATTTATTCCTGGGATGCAAGGGTGGCTCAATATTCACAAATCAATCAATGTGATACATCAACAAGAAAAAGGATAAAAACCATATCATTTCAATAAAGGCAGAAAAAGCACTTGACAAGGTATAACAACCATTAATGATATTCAATGGGAAAAAAAACAGTCTCTTCAATAAATGGTGTTGAGAAAACTGGTCAGCTACATGCAAAAAAATGAAACTAGGCCACTTTCTTACACTATACTCAAAATTAAATTCCAAATGGCTTAGAGACCTAAATGTAAGACCTAAAACCATAAAAATCCTAGAAGACAGAACAGTCAATGATTTCTTTGACACTGGTTATAGCAACATTTTTCTAGGTAGGTCTCCTGAGGAAAGGGAAACAAAAAGCAAAAATAAACTACTGGGACTACATCAAAATAAGAAGCTTCTGCACAGTAAAGGAAATCATCGACAAAACCAAAAAACAACCTGCTGACTGGGAGAAGATATTTGCAAATAATATATTCAATAAGGGGTTGATATCCTATTTGGATAGGATATATATCCTTTATATATATAGGATATATAAAGAACTTAAGCAACTCCCCCGCCCCAATAAGCCAATTAAAATGAGCACAGGACATATATAGATATTTCTTCAAAGAAGATATACAGATGGCCAACAGATAACATGAAAAGATGCTCAACATCACTAATCATCAGGGAAACGCAAATCAAAACCACGATGTATCGCTTCACACCTGTCAAATGGCTAAAATCAAAAACACAAGAAACAACAGGTGTTGGCCAGGATGTGGGGGACAAAAGGAACCCTTATTCACTATGCGTAGAAATGCAAATTGGTGCAGCCACTGTGGAAAACTTTGTGGAAGTCTCTTAAAAAACTAAAAACAGAAATACCATATGACCCAGTAATTCCACTACTGGGGATTTACGCAAAGAACACAAAAACACTAATTCAAAAAGATATATGCACCTCTGTGTTTACTGCAACATTATTAACAATAACTAAACTATGGAAGCAACAGATGAATGGATAAAGAAGATGTGTATGTACACAATGGAATACTACTTGGCCATAAAAAAGAATGAAATCTTGCCATCCTTCAACGACATGGACATATCTAGAGGATATAATGCTAAATGAAATGTTAGTCCAGAAAGACAAGTACCATATGGTTTTACTCATATGTGGAATCCAAGGAACAAAACAAATGAACAAAGAAAAAAAGAAACAAAAGCAGACTCTCAGATATAGACAATGGGTGACTGACAGAGGATGTGGGTGGGGTTTACGATGAAATAGATGAAGGGATTAAAAATACACTTGGGTCATGATGAGCACTGAATAATGTACAGAACTGTTGAATCACAATAGTATACATGTGAAACTAATATAACATTATGTCAATTATACTAGGATAAAAGAAAAGGTAAAAAAAATCTGTCAGATAAAAAAAAGAGGGCTCTGATAAACAAAATCAGAAATGAGATGTTATGACTGACATCACCAAAATATAAAGGAATATAAGACACTACTACAGTTATAAGCCAACAATTTGAACAACCGAGAAGAAATGAATAAATTTGTAGAAACATACAATCCACCAAGACTGAATGGTGAAGAAACAAAAATTTTGAATAGATCATTTACTATTAAGAAGATTGAATCAGTAATCAAAAACCTCCAAACAAACAGAAGTCCAGGACAGATGGCTTACTGGTGAATTCTACCAAATATTCAAAGATTTAATATCTACCCATCTCAACTCTTTCAAAAAATTAAAGAAACACTGAAAATTTTGAGGCCAGCAGTCTGACAAGAAACCACAGGAAAAGAAAACTACAGACCATTATCAGCGACTACATTACTGCAAAAATCCTCAACAAAATATTACCTAACTGAATTTAACAACACAGCAGAAGTTCATACATGATGATCAAATGGGATTTATTCCAGTGACACTATGGATTGGAAGAATACTATTAAAATGTCCATACTTCCCAAAGCAACCTACAGATTCAATGTAATCTCTATCAAAATCCTAATAGTACTTTTCCATAGAACTAGACTAAATAATTCTAAAATTGTAGACAATCACACAAAAGAATCCAAATAGCCAAAGCAATCTTGAGAAAAGAGAACAATGCTGGAGTGTGCTCCTTGATTTCAAACTATAGGACAAAGCTACAGTAATCAAAACAGTATGATAATGGCATAAAAATGCACACATGCATTAATGAACCAGATCTGAGAACCCAGAATTAAACCCATACATAAATGGATGATTAATTTACAACAAAGGAGCCAAGAACATACAATGGAAAAATGAGTCTCTTTAATAAATGGTGCTGGGGAAAGCTGAAGAGCCACATGTAAAAGAGTGAAACTAGACCAGTATCTTTCACCATACACAAAACTCAAATGGATTCAAGACTTGAAGACCTGAAACCATAAAATTCTTAGAAGAAAACATACGGTTTCCTCAATATGGGTTTTAGCAGTATTTTTGTGGATCTGATTCCAAAGGCAAGGAAAAGAGCAAAAATAAACAAATGGGATTGCATCAAACTAAAAAGCTTCTGCACAGCACAAGAAATCATCATCAAAACAAAAAGGCAACCTATTAAATGGGAGGTTTTTGCAAATCATGTATCTGACAAGCGATTAATATCCAAGATATATATAGAACCCTTACAACTCAACAACAACAAAACCTAATTAAAAATGGGTAGAGATCTGAAAAGACATTTTTTTCCAAAAAAGATATACAGATGGCCAACAGGAACATAAAAAGATGCTCAACATCACTAGTTAGGGAAATACAAATCAAAATCACAATGGGGTATCATCTCACAGTGGTTAGAATGGCTATCATGAAAAAGACAAGAGATAACAAGGCTCTGAGGATGTGGAGAAAAGTGGATCCTGTGTACTGTTGTTGGTAAAGCCACTATGGAAACAGTATGGTGATTCCTCAACAAATTAAGACTAGAACAATTATATCGTGCAGCTATCGTTCTGGATATTCATCTTTAGAATGCAAAAACACCGATTTGAAAAGACGTGTGCATTCCTTTGTTCAGTGCAGCATTATTTACAAGAGCTGAGAAATGGAAACAGCCTAAATGTCCATCAATGGATGAATGGATAAAGATTTTGCTATTTGGGACAACATGAAGGGACTCTGAAGGTATTATGCTAAGTGAAATAAGTCAGATGGAGAAAGATAAATGTGGTATGACTTTACTCATATATAGAATCTAAAACAAAAACAAAAAAAGAAATGAATAAACAAAACAAAACCAAAACAAACTCACGGATATGAAGAACAGATTGGTGGTTACCAAAGAGGAAGGGCATTGAGTAAAATGGGGGAAGGGTGATGGATGGTAAATAGCCTTTTAGTGGTGATCTCTTACAATGTGGTACATGGAAACATAGTGTTATGTATCTATTTTGTTTCAATTAAAAAAAATTTTAGCAGGAATATCATGACAAGGATGGTTAGTTTGGTTCCAATCAAACTAGTAGAAAACACCTAAATTTACCCAAAAATAATAAATTTAAATATCTGCTAATGAAATGTTTTGATTTCAGTAAAAACTCTATACGTTAAGTATACAGACCTGAAAACTACTTGTCAAATTGATACTAAATCTGACTCACTGGACTCTTTATGTTCTTTTTTTTTTAAAGATTTTATTTATTTGAGAGAGAGAAAAAGCATGAGTTGGGGGGGCAGGGTGGCAGAGGAAGAGGAGAAGCAGACTCCCTGCTGAGCAGAGGGCCAGATGTGGGGCACAATCCCAGAACCCCAGGATCATGACCTTAGCTCAAGGCAGTTGCTTAACCGAATGAGCACCCAGGCACCCCTGGATTCCTTATGTTCTTATCTCAAATTTCTAATTAGCATTTTTAAAAAGACAACGTGTCTTAGACCTGCCTTCAACTATTATAATTGGTAAACCGATTACCTTTTCTACTTCTAGTTTTGCAGGTGCAAAATCCTCATCAAGGGCTAAGCACTGAAGAAATAGTTGTAAGGCATCACCTAAAAAACCAGCATCCTGGAGTACTTTTCCTTTCCTGAAGTAGACCTTCAATGGAAGCACATATATACAACTTTTACTGACAGAATTATTTTTGAAAAATCAGTTTCAAGAAAAAAAAATACGGTTTGCTTGGAAATGTGCATTTTAAAATTCTGAATGACTCTGAGAAGCCCAAAGCATTTCAAAGGTACAGTTACACACTTCCCCCAGAGAAGTGCTTATGGAAAAATGACTTCAAAACCAAATTCCTAATTATATCACTTCAGTAATCCAGAGGATTCTTTCTTTTTTTAATAGTTTTAAAATTGTCCATACAAGATCATTTTCCATCTTCTTAATATATATTTGCCTTGTGCTAACCAGTCAGGCCATCATGGGATTCTGTGTCATTTTTCTTATTAATTTATAATTTTTAGAGCATCCTTACTATTTTGTCCTCAAAGGCATGGTTTCAAATGGGCAAACAGTCATATAAGACAGTAACTTCTAGCTTAAAGAACATATATGGGACATGAACTGATTTGCCTTGGCAATATGATACAAAGGAGAATGAGTAAACTTATTACATAAGATATATTTGCCTCAAGTCTTTTTTTAAAAGCATATGGGTAAGGCAACCTCCCTGGTCCCCACTGACTGTATTAAATCACTGCCTCATCAGGCCTCCATGATGATGCCTCCATCTTCCAGCCTAAAGGACCTCGTCTCTTTGCATCAACAGACCTCCTCCATCAATTTTCAGCTTGGATACATTTTCAGTGTGACCAGTTTCATCTCTTTGAGGAAATTTTGATTATTCAAGTCTCTTTGTTTGTTTGTTTTTCTCTATGCCTTAAATTCAGGTTGTTCTTAGTTAGGAAATAAAGGTACCTTTTAATTAAAAAAATTGCTAGATAGCCATCCACACAAAATACTAACCCCAGATTTCTAAAACTCTATATATTTTAAGAGTCAACAAATCTATCTTGGTAAAACTTGTAACCATAACTGAATTCATGTTCCCTACAGGTGAAATTATTAAGTGTATATAAATGTAAAACAATAATTTTACCTCAGGCCAATTTGGCAGTTGAAAGAGAACTGCATTTAAATCTTCTATGGCTGCTTTAAACTCTTGAAGACCAGCATATGATTCTGCTCGGTAAATTTTTAGAGTCACGTCACTGGGCTCTGAAATAAATATTTTGTAAAGGGTTATTTTAAAAATATTATTGTATAACCCATAAAAAATACACTAGATTAAGAACTGCCTTAGTGATGCCAGCCAATAACCACTAAGCAAAGTACAGTATACAAGCAACCCACTTATGTGTTGAATATTATCTGGAAGTTTTATCACATGACTCTAAGTGGATAATTTTAGCACAAGAAATGGTGGTTTTTAAGTACTGGAAATATTTTATAATATGAATAATCACCTTCAAGAAAACAAATGTTTTCTTAAAATACGGCATTCTATACAGATTTGAAAAACAGGTGCTAGAGGTTTAGAAAACCTGCCTCTTTATGGTAAATCTTATTTTTTATACCTTAATTTCTAAATCCTCACTTATAAACAAGCATATGTGCTACTACTGCACACTGATGGGTTAATTTAGGAGGTCAAAATTCATCAATTGTTACAGGTACATAGTTTCTAAAACGGAAGCCTAAGCCAAAAATTAATTTTCAGTACATCTAAAGGACAAAATTAATCTGACTCGTCTTTTAAAGCTATTCATCTTAGAAGCCTTCAAAAGCACATGCTTAGAAAATAAAACATTGATCGTGAAAAGGGTATAAAGACCCGTAATTCCTCATTTAAAAAACAATATATAATAAAACTCAACAGTTCCCTAGTTTAGTTTTTAAATGACTGCCTTCCTACATATAACTCTCAACAATGACATTGGATTTTTTCAGCTGATGCTTCAGAATTGGAACTACACTGTTCCTTCAAATTTGTACCAATGAAAATTTCCAAAGGAGAATGGAATCTTTCAGGAAAATATTTCATGCTTCCTAAATAAAAAAGACATGTCCAGAATATTTTGTCTTTTGTTTCTTAAAGTAATATAACTGGAAACCATTATCTCTGAATAAAACCACATGGAAATTGAAAGCTCTATATGATTCATCAATCAAGAATGAAAAGTCCTGGCATAAAACTTGGCCCTGTAGGTGTTCAGAAGATTTTATTTTATCCCTGTCTTTGAGGAGCTTACAATCTAATTAGAAAATTTTATTTTATTGTGAAATGGGATCATGTAATCTTGATTTGACAAAAATAACTAGAGTTTAGAAAATTGAGAGCAGCATGTGCCAAAATAGTCCAAGAATGAGTAGTCAATGCAAAAGCATAAAAAAAACCAAAAAAAACAAAAAAAAACCCTGACCCATAAAGGACTGCTCACCCAGAGCTGGGGTGCTTCCAGCAGCATCCTTGGACCCCCGCCCCCCTTCTCTGCATCTCAGATACAGGGAGTTCACTGTTGCAGCACGCAGCCCATTCCCCTCTTGGGTACCTGAAGGGGCCTTTTTTTTTCATTCCAAATTTTTTCTTTTACAGCAGGTCCCCATTGCATCACACTTGATGCAAAATTTTAGAATATCAAACCCTTTTATCCATGCCTTAATTACTCAATACACTTCTGTAGTTCAGCACTGAAGCAAGTGTCCGAGAATACCTCTGTCATTGACAACAGCCAGACAATGTATCACACTTCTCCACTCTGACCAAAATAAAAACAGACTCTTTCCCCACTTCTCCCAACACAAAAACACCAAGGCTCTTGGGATTCCCTAAAGGTGAGCCTATAAAATTAGTATATATAGGGAGAACAGAAGAGGTACATATAACAGGACTAGATTTTAAAAGTCTTGTTCCCGGGATCCCTGGGTGGCGCAGCGGTTTGGCGTCTGCCTTTGGCCCAGGGCGCGATCCTGGAGACCCGGGATCGAATCCCACGTCGGGCTCCCGGTGCATGGAGCCTGCTTTTCCCTCTGCCTGTGTCTCTGCCTCTCTTTCTCTATGTGACTGTCATAAATAAATAAAAAAAATTAAAAAAAATAAAAATAAAAATAAAAATAAAAGTCTTGTTCCCTAATTCCTCATAGGTAGCATTTATATTAAGAACTTCAAATGTTAATGGAATAATTATTTTAAATGACTTTATAAAGGGAGAACTTTATCCAGTGAGTTTAAATTGCCCAAAATTGAGATTAGGGCCAATCCACCCACTTATTTCAAACTCTTAATTCTAAAAAAGAGCCAAATGCACTGAGACCCTCAAATTATCAAAGCATACAGTGTCTGCCCTCCACGTAAACTTCTGCAAAATGCAATTGTGACCATCTCCCCCCGCCCCCCGCCAAAAAAAAAAACCCACCCAAAATACAACTATCAGCCCAGCTGTGTTAGTAATTCAAGTTTGAAAGAGTCAAAACAAATGTTTCCAGTATGTTCTCTACCTGGCCTTGAGCACCCTAAAGAGAAAAAGTCACCTCAACTGAGCATGGCCTCAGGGAGGGACCCCTCAGACCACTACCACAGGTACCCTAGTGCCTGGCACATACAGACCCAATTTGTGAAAAGGTAAAGAAATACAAAGATCCCATTCAGGCTAATTGTACTAAAACCATGACTCACCTCTCACATATTTATCTTCAGTTCTGAGCTTTTCTTTTTAAAGATTTTATCTATTTACTTAAGAGAGAGATAATACAAGTGAGAGGAGGGGAAGGGATGGAGGGAGAAGCAGACTCCTTGCCGAGCAGGGAGCCCAATGTGGGGCCCAATCCCAGGACCCTGGCATCATGACCTGAGTTGAAGGCAGATGCTTAACTGATTGAACCACCCTGGTGCCCCAGTTCTGAGCTTTTCAACTTGCCTTCAGATTCACCAAATTTCCAACCACCCGCTATAATTTCTTCAAACTCAGTATGTTTCCATTTTTTTTAAAAAAAGTCTTTTTTTCTGTATTCTCTACTAATTATACCACTGGACCCCCCAAGTCAAATCCTTAACTGTGTCAATTTTACCTCCTATAATAATTCTCAAATCTGTCCCTGGTCTTTTCCAATCTTACTGCTAACAGCCTTGGTTAAGGGTTTGGACTCAGATCTCTTAAGATTTTTGCAACAACTTGCTAACTGCTCTCCCTGTCTCCAATTTTACCCCACTTCTATCCTCACCCTCCATAAGATGAGATGTGTATTTCAGTACAACATACAATTCCCTAAACTCCCGGCTCCTGCCCAGCTCTCCAGCCTTTCTTCTGGTTATTATCAACCTCCTACTTAACAAGGCTCCAGTAATTCCTAACCTCACCCTGCCCCACATGCCATTCTGTTTCATGCCTCCTTCCTTTGCTTACAGAACTCCCTCCTTGTCAGGGCTCTACTTTAATCCTCCCCTTGGTCTGGGGAACGATTTCTCATCCAACAGGACTCATCTTACTGATCTCTTCTCAAGATGCTTTCTTCTGAGTCTACCCTCACTTGGAACATCAGGAGGATCAAGAGCAGGAGCTCTTAAGTCACACTGAGTGACTGTGGCAAAGTGCCAAACACCTCTCTACCTGTTTCCTCAGCTACAAAATTGAGGGTGTTTTCTAAACATTTATTTATTTTTAAAGAAACACCACTTACTATGTACTATTCTAAATGATTTACAACCTTCAGTAATCCTACGTGGGTCTAGCACTGTCCACATGTTCATAGATGAGGAGACTGAGCATAGAGTGTTTAAGTAACTTGTCAAGATCAAAAAGCTAGGAAGTGGTGGACTCTAGATTCTCCCTCAGGCAGTATGGCTCCAGAGTTCTTTCTGTTCACTTTGGCAAATAATAGCAGTTACCTCACAGGATTACTCAAGAGTAAGTTAATGTATGCAAAATACTCAGAAGAGGGCTTGGTACATTGTAAATGTTGGCTATTATGACTGTTCCTTCACTGTATGTGCACTGCATTCATTCTAAAATCTATTTTTGAGCTCCCTCCATTATTTCCTGTCTTTGTGTCCTCAAATCCTGGCTTTGCTAAATGTTTGCTGAACAAGGGGAAACTCATTAAAATCTGTCCCCTTATGCTCCTTAATTCATGCTCCCATTTTCTCTTCTCTTAGACCCAGTGGTATTGTCAGGCATCAGGCAAATAAAAAAAAATTTAAATAAAATCGTGCTACACATCTGAGGAAACCAGGTCTTAAGCTGCTGAGGCATTTCATGGGCTGAGCAGAGTTCCTCAGAATCCCAATTACTCATCTTTGTTCCAATCCTAAGGTGGTTTCCTTAATTCATCTTCAAGAAACTTTTTTTCAGATCATAAAAACTATGTTTACTTGCAAAATCTGTAAAACCTGAATATTAATAAAAATCTTTTTCCCTCTATAAAGAAATAACCAGTGTTGGCCTATAACCTATGCCATTTTCCTATATGTGTAGATTACATTTTTAATTTTACAGTTTCATGACCTCTACCCTAAATACAGTTTACAACCCGCTTTTTTGTCAATGCAATTAAATCCACATGATTTTTAATGGTTGCAAAGAATCCTACCACATTCGCAATCCATTTTAAAATATACTATTCAGCAGTTTTTACTTCCAGCATTTTCTACTACAGAGGCACAGACTCTCAATTTCCACTAAGGTCAGATCTCAGGGTCCTGGGATGGAGCCCTGCCTCCAGCTCTGAGCTCCATGGGGGGTCTGCTTGAGATTCCCTTTCTCCCTCTGTCCCTATGCCCTCCCCACTTGTGTGCTCTCTAAATAAATAAATTTTTAATAAGTACTTCAATGAACACCTATCGTGTATGCCTTTACATATCTGCTTATTTCCTTAGTCACTGTCTATATAGTTGAATGGCTATGCCAAAAATTACATGTACAATGCAGTGTATTACATTACAGTAAGCTTGTCCTTTAAAACTATGTATTTATTGCCTATTTAGATTGTTTATGCATAAGAAAAAAATTCCATGTTCATAATCTTTTACTCATTTTTCCCAATGTCTTTTTCTGAGATTTATATGTTGCTCTATTTCAACAATCTCAATGGCTAACCAAAATGCCAAATTTCTTTGCTTCTGTCAAAGAACTTTTCAAGTTCAGTATGATAGGGCTTGGTTATCACAGTTAAACTAAAAGCTGCCTAGATGGCTCGTGGGTTAAGCAGTGGACTCTTGATTTTGGTTCATGATCTCAGGGAATCTGCTTGGGATTCTCTCCCTCCCTCTGTCCCTCTCCCTCCGTGCCCCCCCCCCCATCCTCTGCTCCAGCTCATGCTGTCTCTCTCTCTCTCTCTAAAATAAAATAAATAAGTCTTTAAAGTAAAAGCTGTCAATGGAGAAGTTATTAGTGATTAATAAAGTCCAGGAATAGTAGTCTGGCATACTTAAGGTGATAACTATTGGATTCAGAACACCTGGGTTTAGATCTACTTTGGACAGTTTACCTTACTCTTTAAACAGTCTCCTCACCTATACAATGCTGGTGACACCTACATCTTAAGACTTCACTTAAGTTGTGAAAACTACATAGACAATGCCTGTTGACAGTTAACACAATCCCTGGCACAAAATGCTCAATAAAAAATAGATGTTGTTACTATTACAAAGTATTTCAAAATAAGTTGAATAGCAATGAGATTAGCTCTTGATACAAGGTATTAGAGTATTTTCTTTTCTGTTACCTAAATAAAACTTTACCAGGTGAGAAACATCTTCAGGGATAAGTAGTACAGACTGGATAAAAGGAGAGGAAGGAAAAAAAAAAAAAAACAACAACAACACTGATCCCATCCTACCAAAGGGGTTGAAATTTGAACAGAAGCTTCCGTCTTGCATTTTAGAGTCTAGGTCATTCACCTTCTACAGTAAAACATATAACAATTTAAAAAAATATCTACAACGCAAATAGTAGAATACTATATAAATGCCTTTAAAATTTCACTTAAATATATCTAAGACTTATAAATTTTCTACTAAATAGAAAAACAATTCTGCATACACCAAAGGTTAATATACAAATAACTAGAAATCTAAGATAATGGAGTTTTGATAAATTTTGCATTGTTTTATGAATAAAGAACAGATAAAAGACATGGAAATTACTTAAAACACCACTTACCATTTATATAACCCCTTTTCCCATCCTCTATAT
Source organism: Canis aureus (assembly GCF_053574225.1). Taxonomy (NCBI): domain Eukaryota; kingdom Metazoa; phylum Chordata; class Mammalia; order Carnivora; family Canidae; genus Canis; species Canis aureus. The sequence goes on along the minus strand of NC_135625.1, from coordinate 30,520,282 downwards.
CAGTAAGACTATGCCAGTGTGACTTCTTTTTGTAGTGACCCTGAGGCACTGCAAAAATCCTTAAAGTGCCTTCTGACTCAAAGGTGAATCAGAGATCTATTGCATATAGGCTGTTTGTTATGTCAGTTAAGCAATAAACTCCTTTTCTTTTCAATAAATACCAATTTACTGCAACTTTAAAAGAAATAAAAGAAATACAGACTCTATAAGGACACAGTCTGTATTTTGTCCACTTCTATATTTCTAGCCATGTATGTAGTAAGTACTCAGTAAATACCCACTGAATAAATAATAAGAATACTTGAGATTTATGACTTATATGCTAATTTTTAAAGTGAATTTTAGTCTTAGAAACAGGATCCACATACCTGGTGCTTCTGCTTTCAGTTCTAACTTATTTACTTGCCTCAATAAAGTCACTTAAAATTCTTGGAGCTCTCTTTTTCAATCCGTGAATTAGGAATGCTAAAGCTGCCCTCCTACCTCATGTGATCTTTTGTAAGGATCAGTTAAGGGAAATGAAAATATTTTGTAAACTATGAGACACCATGTAAATGTCAGTGTATACTATTTCAAGTGTTTTACAGATTAACTTAGGGCATACAAAGTTTACTGATTAAATAAATTTAAATCTCTTCGCATTAACCTAGTTAAGATATTAAACACCTCTACATTGTCTTTTTTTTTTTTTTTAATTTTATTTAAGAGAGAGAGATAAAAAAACACAAAAGCAGTGGGGGGAGGGGCAGACTGAGGAGAAGAGGACTCCTGGCTGAGCAAGGACTCTGAGATCCTGATCTGAGCCCAAGGCAGACACTTATCGGCCTAACGGACTATGCTACCCAGACACCCCCAAAACACCTTTACATTCTAAGTGTATTTAGTATTTACCTATAATTTGACTAATCTATTTATAATTAAAGCCTTTCAGTATCTCTATTTTATTGATGGGTGCTAAAATGTTACTACTAATTCACATACATAGGCTAGAATCAGGAGTTAACCCTCACTCTGGTAATACTAATGTGGGAGAGAGAAAAGAACAGGACTGACATCATAACATTTAGATTTTCATTTTAGCTAAATCATCTTCTAGTTGTAGCACAACTTTTACATTTAAAAAATTTTTTTTAAGATTTTATTTCTTTATTTGAGAGACAGAGCAAGAGCGTGAGAGAGCACAAGCAGGAGGAGGGCGGGGGGCAAGGGAGAAGTAGACTTCCCGCTGAGCAGGGAGCCCGAGGCAGGGCTGGATCCCAGGACCCTGAGATCATGACCTGAGCCAAAGGCAGATGCTTAACTGACTGAGCCACTCAGGCGCCCCTAAACATATTTTAATTAATATTTACTAGGCATTTATTTTGTCAGGCACCATTCAAAGCACTCTACATCTAATTCTCCCAACAGCCCTAGGTAGCTGTGACTACTGCTATCTATCTATGAGATACTATTCTTATTCTCTCTTTTCAGATAAGGAAACCAAAACAGAAAGGTTAGACAATAGGCCCAAGGTCAGAGCGCAAGTGGAGGGCTGCGCTGGGATGCAAGCCTGGGCGGTCAGCTGCCAGTGTGCACAGCTTTAACCACTAGGACAGCTGCGCCTCCGCTGCTAGCTGCCTCAGTTTCCTTCTGAGGTTAAGGGTACTCCACAGGATTCTTTATGAAGATCAAATGATATGTAAAGTATTTTTTCATGCTTAATAGACAAGAACTATACAATTAATGTTAAAAAACAAACGTTTATAAGTATTTGAAATAAACTGGTCTCCCTGTTATGACCTTTGTTATTTTAAAACCAGTTCAAACAGTAAATTACAAGTCTTTTGTCTTCTTTTAGGAGAGAGGGGTGTATACAGGGAGGAGGCAAGTCAGTGCAAAAATTCATTAAAAATAAATGGGAAATAGCACAGCAGAGTTGGGGCATTTCAACAGGCTCTTAAGTATAAAGATTCAACACAGCAAAGGCTTTTACATAATAGCCCTGAATACTAACGAGACAGAAAGTTATGAAACATCTGAGAGTTAATACCAAAAGATCAATAGATTAAATGTTATCTAAATATATTTCAACTTGACAGAAACTTATGTAATCTCAATGGGAACCTTCTGATTTTGGTAAAGGTTTTCAAGCTTTCCTTTCTCGTCAACAGGGATAAATCTGGACGGGTGTGGGCTAACTGCAGACTAGATTATCTTTTTCTAGTTAATAGTATTTAGTTTTTCATAAGAATTTTGTGAAGAAATTATAGTGAAGGTCTTTTCTTATCAGCAATAATGAAAATATCATTAGTTACTACCACTGTACAATTATATAAACGCATTTCAAATGCCTATCTAATGAACTGACTCTGAAAAAGTTAATGCCTAACTACAGATTTTTAACTCTATTAAATATTTTTATTTACCCCCCAAAATTGTTAGAATACTTGATATCTATACCAACTACAATTTGTTAACTCAAAGATCTTTTTTTTCCTCCAATGTTGCACTACAGATTTATGGGATGAAAAAAGTTATCCTTGTTAGTAACATTCAGACACATTTTTGAGAAGGGAATTAATGATTTTTGAAAGACCTCAGAAGAGGGAAAAATTGGCTATGAGGTGAAAGTCAAAAGACTTGAGTTCTGGGATCCCTGGGTGGCGCAGCGGTTTGGCGCCTGCCTTTGGCCCAGGGCGCGATCCTGGAGACCCGGGATCGAATCCCACGTCAGGCTCCCGGTGCATGGAGCCTGCTTCTCCCTCTGCCTCTCTCTCTCTCTCTCTCTGTCTGTGTGTGTGACTATCATAAATAAAAAAAAAAAAAAAAAAAAAAGACTTGAGTTCTAGTTCCACAAAAGTAAGATTTAAGTAGCTAAATAGGCAAAATTCTTCTGTGCATACCATGCAAATTGTCTTTAAAAAAGAGACAGGGTTTTTTTTTTTCTGTTAAAAATAATATCTCCAATCCAAAGCCCCAAATCCTCCTTAATTAAAAGCTTACTGGTTATAGAACAGTAAGCCAGACCTTAAATTAGTAAATGTGCTCACTGTTCTGTAGATTAAGACCTGAATTCTTACGAAGTGCCTAATTTTTATGGAGTGCAGTATTTAATAGTGCATGGTGCTATCAGTAAGTTTTAGCCTTTATTTTATACCAGGACAAAACAACAACAACTTCTCTGGAAATGTGCCAAACATTTTCAAAAGATGAGTTCTAAAGCTAGGACCCACCAAGGTGCAACATTTAGGAGAAATGGAGGATATAATGTTGCCTCTCCAACCAGCTAGCTGTGTGGACTGTGGGACAAATCGTTTCACTGTCCTTGCTCCTGCTTCATTTTTAAAATGAGGACCATGGCCTAGATGGTCTGTACTTCCTCAAACTATTTACCCAGAAAGGCGGAGCTGCCTGTATCAGAATTTTGTATTCCAACTAGTTGTCTTTTGTTCTGGGCCTATCATTCTATCATTCCCCTTTATGACTGCTTACACTTCCCATAAAGACACTCAAAGACTATGAAAATATGCCAAGTTTATGCTTTGGGCTCTAAAGGTATTGAATAGAAGGTCACTAGTTCAAAATGACTAAGCACTTAGGATAAAGGACCCACAAAAGAGCGTTTCAGTTACACAGTTTATAAATTGACTTAATACCTAGTATCAGTTTTTATTTTGGATGTCTACTTTCTCCGGTATTATTACTCCCTCAAGCATTATTTCATGCCAAAAAAAGACACCAACCTTGAAATGTGCTTATTTAACACAAGGCTTAAGAGGGACACTATTGACATTTGGGGCCTGGTAACTGTGTGGGAGGCTGTCCGGTGCGCTGTACGAGGTTGAGCAGCATCCCGAGCCTTTGCCCACTAGATGTACCAGCACTACTACTCACTCCCGCAGGGGGAGACAACCGAAAAGGGCTCCAGTTATTACCAGATGTTGCTCTAGATAATGTCCTTCCCCCCTCCCCCGCGGTAAAATCCCCCCCTAGTGGGGGAACCACCGATGTAAAGAACTCTTTATTCTACCTCAAGTCGGGCAGGGTCCCCTTCCGCAGCCTGAGACCCCCTTAACGGTGCTACCCTAGGTCAGGAAGCCGAAGCGGCTTCTTGGAGACGAAGAAGGATCAGACAAAAGATCTAAAAGGCTTTTTCCCTACGGCTTCGCCAGGAGTGGAAAGGCAGGCGGGCGCGTCTAAGAACTCAGCGGAGACCACCTCTTCATGTCTCCGGTGAACCAGGGCCGTGCGGAAGGTGAGCACGCGTGCGTCTACGCTGTGACGGGGCCGGCCTCGGGCAGCCAGCGCTGCAGGCGTGCGCAGGTGGGCGCGGGCCCCGGCAGCCCCGCAGCCCCGACAGCCGCCCGCGCCCAGCGGCCGGCCGGGCCTCCCGGAGCGGGGTGCGGGCGCCCAGCTCCCGCCACGCCCACCGGACGTCACCCGTTACACAACCCCCCCCCCCCCAGCTTATGCAATTGTGCCCTCCCGCGGCTTCCAACTGCCCCAGTGACTTCTGCGGGGTACGACGGTACACGCCGCGCGCCCCGCCTGGGCTGGGGAGCCCCGCCCCGGCCGCCGAGTGCGGGCGGCGGCCCCAGCCGGGCCGGGCCAGGCCGGCCAATTGCAGGAAGGAGCGCGGCAGGAAGCCGCGGCTCGGGCTCGCCCAACTTCCACCCCATCCCGCGCTCCGGCGCCCTCCCCCGGGCCGCCCGCTCCGCTCGGGGCGCTCCCGCAGACCGCAGGGCCGCGGCCGGGGAACCCCGAGCCGGGGCGCCCCTCCCCGCGCCGCGTCACAGCCGCCTCCGAAGGCGATCCCCATTGTGACCGAAGCACTCCGGGGCGCCGCCCCCTCCCACACCCGCCGGGACCCCGAAGCCCCACGCGCGGGAGCCGGGCGGCCTCGGCGAGGCGGAGGAGCGTCCCCCGGGGCGCCGCGAGCCCGGGGTGGCCGGCCCGTCGCGGCGGGGGCGGGGCGGGGCGGGGGCGGGGGGGTCGGCCGGGCCGCGCCGCATCCCCGCGCGGTCACCTGCTCGCAGCGCCTCGCAGGCGGCGGCCAGGGCCTCCCGGTAGCGTCCCTGGTGCAGCAGGTCCCCGAGCCGGCCGGCCGCGCGGGCTCGCTCCCGCTGGCCCGGGAACCACTTCTCGGCCAGGTGGTTGAGGACGACGCTGGTCCTGAAGCCCGAGGCGGCGATGGCGGCGGCCGGAGGCGGCGGCCGCGGGGTGGTGCCCTCGGCATCGGCGGCGGCGGCGGCGGGCGGCAGCCGGTCCCGGCACAGGCGGCAGCGGGCTCGGAGCTGCCTCCGCAGGCAGCGGCGGCAGTAGCTGTGGCCGCAGGGCACGGTCACCGGCTCGCTCAGGAAGCCCCGGCAGCCCAGGCAGCGCAGCAGCCCGCCGGCCCCGGGGTCCGCGCCCGCCGCCGGGGCCGCGCTCCAGCCCAGCCCGTGGCGGAGCCGGTAGCTGAGCACCAGGCAGTCCACCAGGGTGCCGAGGCAGTCGGGCCTGCCCGGGGCCCCGCGCCGCAGCGCCGCCGCGTACGCCTCCAGCGCTCCCTTGAGGTGGCCGCCCAGCGCCAGCAGCTCGCCGCGGCGGAGCAGCAGCTCCCAGCGCCCCGACTCCGCCGCCGCGCGCTCCAGCCGGTCGCCGCCGCCGCCGCCGCCGCCCACTTCCCAGAACCGGCCCCGGCCCCGCGGCGCGGGCGCCATCTCCCGGCTCCCCCCCGGGGAGCTCCTAGCCACGTCCGGAGAAGACATGGCCCGCGGAGGGCTGCGCCGCCGCCGCCACCGCCGCCGCCCGCCGCCACGGTCGCGGAGCCTCCGGGGCGCGCGGCTCCGCACGCGGCCCGCGAGCTGGGGGGCGTGGCGCGCGGACACAGCGGGGCGGCGCGCGCCCGGGAAGCCCCGGGGGCGGGGCCTGGCGGGCGGGGGCGGGGCGGGGCTCCGCCCAGGCGCCCGGGACTCCCCCGCTCGGCCCGCGCCCGGGTCCCGGAGGAGCCGCCGCCTGGCCCCGCCCTCCCGAAGCCCCTCCTGGGCAGGAACGCGAGGTCAGATGATCCCCCAGCGGGGCTCTAATTGGCTCCTCCCGAAACGGGGGCCTGGCTTGTAATTGAACAAAGCCTCGGGCCGCGCAGGCCTCCCCGCCCCTCGCCTCTCCGCGGGCCGCCTGCCCTCACCTGCCTCCGAGGCTTCTCCCCTAATTCCCGCTTGGCGGGTGCTTTTCTGCCGGCGGCTGGGCCCCGGGGCTAAAGCCCAGACCGCCAGCACCGCCCGGACACACCCGCGCCCTGGGCGGGGGGGGGGGGACGCGGCCCGTGGGCGCCTCCCCGTGTGGGGGTCAGGTGCACGTCTGCAGTTTCTTTACACCCAAGTTACAGATGGACATGTAGAGGCGGAGGACCTAAGGGTGCGCCGAGTCAGTCTGGGGACTCTGACTCCTCCCGCCTAGGCTAGGTCGACTTTAGAAACAAAATAACCCCACCCACGTTCCTGAGCCGACTCCCAGCGGAGGACAAGGCACTTTTCCACGGTGGCAAGTTACTGCGGATTTCCTGTTTAAAACTGCCCCCACCGCGAGGAAGAAAGCCCGCAGGTTCCCAAGGTGGCCGACGCGCTCTTCCCATCTCATTCAATGCTCCACAGCTGGCTAAGGCCTATATTTGGCATTTTTAAAGAAAAACCACCAAGATGAATAGTTTTCATAGGGCAGTTATAACGCTACAACCTGCGCAGGGTTTGCAGCATCGCCAACAGAAGGAAAAAAAATGATCTGGGTTTTTGTAAGTCGGTTATATTTCCTTTAAACTTGGTATCAGCGAGTTTAAAGCTCTCAGTTGAGAATACAGATCTGATAACAGGCCACTAGATTGTTAATGCTGGAAATGACTTAGAACTTTTAATCCTTTTTCAGATGGTTAGAACAATTGCCCAGAGAGGGAAGGTTACTTGCCCCAAATCACACAGCCAATAATATATGCAGGCTCTGCTCCCTTCTCTCATTTCACTGTTAGGTTACCGTGTTAGATCTCAGAGATATATTACATGAGATTTTCAAAATAAAGAAAGTTGGTAAATGGAATGTTAACCCGAGCATGCTATGCCTGAAATGGGCTAACGTTTAATTAACATCCTTCTTTATATGGAACAGGCAGTTAGGCTCAAAACTGCTTTTGAGTTACATATGTTTTTACTACACAATGAGCAAATTCTGTAACTTCAGACGAGATGTGGATATATTGCCCCAAAGGAACAAGGAAAAAGCTAGTTAAGGAAAAGCGGAGGCTCCCATTCCAACAGGGTGCAGAGGCAAACGGGTTCCTGTACTATTCATGATTGCACCTGAAAAACACTGTAGCCAAGAAACAAGGAGCAATACCTAATCATTTGAGGTGGGGAATATTGGGATTAACCGTAATTGTGACCTTGAATTTAATCCTAACCCCCCCCCCCATATTGCCTTCCCTCAATAATAAGAATGAATGCTCACATACTCGAGACTTGAAACCATAAGTGAGAAAACAAATATTCCTATGTAGATGGACATTGACTTTTTGTGATACATTCCTGTCCTTAACAGCAGCTGGCAAAAATGTACAATAGTAAATACTTCATGCATGTGTCCATGATTACTCATGAAGTATAATAAATTAACAAATATGCTTATATTTCCTTCAGATAGAGTTCCAGTCAGGTTTTATTATGGAATTTCCCCCAAAAGTAAAATGTACGGTTCAGAAAATAGTGTGAAGTATCATTTGTCCTTTCGAGTTTCTTTCCCTAATAAATGTGACAGATAAGCACATCTGATTCTGGTGTGAAATAAAATGGTACAATTACAATAATGTGAGAGGGAAAAAAAAAAAAATGGGACCGTGGGAGGAATCTTGCCGTGATCTCCTTGGCATTTGTGAATGGTTATAATTCATGTTTGCTCGTTTATACATTTACATAACTGGTTCTCATTTATGTAACTTATTTATGTAAGAGGCTGCCTCTGTGGCCTTTCTGTGCTGCACAGTTTCCCTCTGAAACAGGAAGTCTGGGGCAAAACAATCACCGGCTGTAGCAGGTCACTCTTCCATCATTCTCTGCCACCAAAAGGGGATATGCGCTTTGATGTGACTGCCTTTTAAATTAAGAGGAGAGAAAAACTAGTACCTTCATTCATTTTCTAAAATTCGGACTTTGGTCCCCGGCTCCCCGGGCAGGCTGCAGTGGAGGAGGGGGAACCCGCGAAGCAGCCCCCTGGCCAGAGAGAGTACACCGGGGTGAGGCTCTCCCCTCTTTCCCTCTGAGCATTACTTGCCTCTGTCTTTGCTAACAAAGTAGTAAAATCATGAGATTTGTATTTCATTTCAGTTTTTTAGTGTTGTCTTCTAAAATAGATCAGTTATGTAAGAGAGTAAGAAGAAAAGCATATCTGTTTCCTAATTTGGAAAATGCTTATCACCATCATTCCCTTCGTATCCCTGCCCTCCCCCCGCCACACCAGAAGGAGACTTTTCCTGATATAGTTAGGTAAACTCCTATTTAAGAATAACGTAACATAGTGCTTTTCCTGGACACGAGTCAGCTGAAGATGTGTATTTGAGCCTCTTTTTTTTTTCTTTTTTCTTTTTTCTTTTTTCTTTTTTTTTTTTTTTTTTTTGCCGTGGGTGAATTTACCATTTGTTTCTTCACATTCTTACCATTAAAAAAGAAAGCCTGAATTTAAGCTTTAAAGAGCCAAGCAAAATTATATCCTCTTTCTGATTTATTGCAGTTGGTAACATTCCGGTTAGTGCATTGAAAACAGTAAACTCTAAAGTCCAATATAACCAGCACACACCCAATAGCATATATGTACATAATGCACAGATGAAAGGGTCTTCAGAGACCACCTCTCATAGCCCTTATTTTATGTGTATGAGGACACTAAGATCTGAGAAACTCCTGGTTTAACGAAGTCATACTGGAGGGGCAATCCGGAGACCTGGTGCCGCCCATATTTGTGCTGTCTATCTGGGAGGAAGTCCTTTGCCATCTGTAAAATGAGGGAACTGGAACCATCTCTCAGGTGCCTCTGCCTCTGGATCTGAGCCCTAAGGGTTTGTTTGAACACAATTGAGAGGAGGCAGCGAGTCTTCCAAGCTCAGGAACACAGCAACGTGACACCTGTTACATGAAAATCTAACAGCAGAGGAAAGGCTGAGAATAGAAGGGGTATCAGGAAGCACACTTTGTTGATGCACACCCAGCCCCATCCAGGGGAGGGGGGATCTGATCTCTGGGACGTTAACCCTTTCAATCATAGGACAGGGATCCCCCACCACACACACCTCCTCGCCCCTACTGTAATTCTGTGAGAGGCTGGAGAAAAGTCTGGGTGTGGGGGGGTGGTTATATAACTTGGGCATTTGTGGGGAAGTTTATATAAGATGCTAAAAATACAGTATATGATTGCTATAATAGTTTCTAAGTGAAAAGCCCTAATGAGGACAACCTGCTAGGTTAAATAGAGGTGATGCTAAGTAGATATCTAAACCCAATTGTCTGCAGTGACTACTGTCTAACCAAGTACAGTTTACTACTCATTGCTAATAAAAATATTCTGTTATCTTCATGGGGAACACTGTCAGTGTGCTCAGGGGGGCACTACCCTTACCATGGGCACCATTCTTAATTCTTCTTTCCAATGCTCTAAAAAAATCTAGAAATACTAAGTAGGTAACCCATATTCTATTTTATTGGTAGGCAAATTGATAAAATGAGCATATTTCCCAGCATCAAGCTGTTAGAAAGAAATAGACACAGGAATAAATCCCATATATTATTTAACAAGCCCTAAGAATTAACCACATGTGAATTCCTCTTGCTCTCTATCCTCCTTCCTTGACTGCACCCTGCCCTCATGCATTTAGCACTTATCATCTGATATATTATACATATAATTTGTCTCTACCCTTGAGACTGTAAACTCCTTAAGAGCTGGAATTTCTGCCCATCCTGTTCACAGATGTGTCTCCAGCACCTAGGACACTAGATGATCATTGTTGAATGAATCATGGACAAATTAATGATATCACCTAATATTCTTCAGTCTTGTTAGTGATGAAAAATCTTTTAACTGCTAATACACGAGGATAAGTTATTTTCTTCATTTCTCTTCTCTTTCATACTTCCCACCTAGTCTGCCAAAAGATCTTGGTTCTGCCTTCAGGATATATTGAGAGTCTGACCCCTTCTCATTGCTCCCTCCACCCCCTGACCTTTCACTCCCTCCCTTCCTCACTCCATACTCCCATAGTCACCATGGCCCAAGCCATCAGCATTTCCCCTCCTAAAAAAAGCACAACCACTTTGGGTATTCTTTAGATAAGAATTTTGCAAGTGGAAACAGAAAATTAAATTCAGCAACATTATATGTATCTACAAATCAAAAAAACCACAAAGAAATATATAGTTGAACAGCACAAGTTTGAACTGTTCAGGTCCACTTGTATGTGGATTTTTTCTGTAAATACACACGGTACAGTACTGTCAGTGTATTTTTTTCTTCTGGTTTTCTTAATATTTTCTCTAGATTACCTTATTGTGAGAACATAGTATATAATACATATACAATATATATGTTAATCAAATGTTTGTGTTATCGGTAAGGTTTCTGGTCAACCGTAGGCTATCAATAGCTAAGTTTTGGGGGTGTCAAAAGTTACACATGGGTTTTTTACTGCGCTGGAGGTCAGTACCTCTATCCTCTGCATTATTGAAGGGACAACTGTATAACCACCTAACATAGTGAATGAAGCTTTAATAATTTGAAAATTATAAAACACTAATACTTTGGATAGAATCTAGCATTAGTATTGCTATTATTACTTAGAAATGCTTGCCAAACTGAGGATAATAGAAAGTCTTTGAAGATTTGAGAAGACTTGGTGATCCCACCAAGTTACATGGTCTACGTGGGTCCATGTAGGATCCCAAGAGGGTGATCCCACCAAGTCCATGATGTCTACATGGGTCAAAAAATCTTGGAGCCATCCCGAACTCCTCTCTTTCTCTCCTATTTCACATACACATGGCCAGCAAATCCTTTTGGTTCTACCTTCAAAATGTATCCAGATTCTGACCCCGTCTCACTCTGCCACCACCTTGGTCCAAGTCACCAGCAGCATTCCACACCTGCTGGATTACTGCCACAGTCTTCTCACTGGCTCCAACCCCCTTTGTTCTCTTATCAGCACAACAACCAGAGTCATCACCCTAAACCATAAAATAGTATGCTCCTCAAAACACATTTATTCCTCAGTTGAGCTCCCAAGAAAATTTAAAGTGCTGACCAGTGACCCAGAAGTTAGTCCTTGATCTATCCTACGTACCAGCCTTTCTGATCTATCTCCTGCTGGTCTCCCCATTCTTACTCCTCCCTGGGCACATTGGCTTCCTCATGGCCTTGGCTCTCTCTGTTCTCCTGTCTTGGGATGCTCTTCTGACAGATATGCTCAAGGCTGCTCTCCCTCTTTCCCTTGGAGCATTTGTGCAAATGGCACCCTCTCGGTGATGACTTTTCTGGTCTCCCAATCTCTCTTACCTGTTTTTTGTTTTTTAATCTTTCATGTTTATCCCTAATAAACTGTATGTTTATCTTATTTATTATAAATTCCACAAGGGAAAATTTAGGGACCAGGGGGCAAAGACAAAAGGGCCAGATGATGGAGACATTATTTATGTATATAATAAACTGCTTTATTTACTGTTGGATTTCCAGTGCTTAGAACATATATAATAAATCCATGATTAAAAAAAAAAAAACAATTGTCGAATGGTAGAATAAGGAAGGGGCTTTGGTGCTACACACAGGTATACGTGTGCTTTGCTGCCCACCTTTCTGCCTGTGCTGGCTACGGTCATTGTGCCACTGCTTAGAGGAGAGAGTGAAGTCTGTGGAATTAAGGAGGTGGAATGGAATCTAGAACATGGTTTCTTATGATAGGATCTAACAAAATCATAATTGTATTTAAGAAAGATAAGAGAAATAAAGTTGCAGTGTCAGCTTCCTTGAAAAAGAATCACTAATCCTAGTGGACAACACTGAGTAAATATACTTTTGGATAATTCACATATGTCCTGGCAATCTGACAAACTCCTCATGCCTGCCAACTATAGAGGAACTCCCCCCCGATTCTATCCCCCTACGATGTAGTTTCGTTTCATTTGTACCTTCCCAAGATTATGCAACTTGGTCAGGCTATCCCCCCACTGAGAAGATAAATCCTGGCTCATTTTCAGCTCCTGTGTGATGTTTTTAGAATCTGAGATATTAAATTGTAAAAATGTAAGATTGCAATTCATAGAAAAATGAATGATGTGTATAAAGTGAACATGTATATGGTTTCATCTGAAAGACCAGAGTACGTTATTTGGGCGGGGTGGACATTTGAGCTGGTGAAGGAGATACAGCATGTTAGGTAGGCAAGTCCCTGTGAGTAGATTGGGCCAGATGACCTGTGTCCCAAGATGGTCTACAAGTTCTCCAAAAAAGGAGAGATGATCACTTCAGATGATGGAAGAGTTCACAACCAGGAGATGATAATGTACAGATCAAAGAGTCAGGGCAAGGACATAATGGCGGAATAAGCAACCAGGTTAGAGGTTGAAAGTTAAGAGAAAACCAGAGGAAGAGGAAGAGATGGAACGTATCAGGTAAATATGCATCACAGACCATCTTTCTTCAGTGTCCAGTGCATGGTTTAGGCCAGACTGGCTTAGGGCCTTGGACAAGAGAGAAGGAACTTTTTTTTCTATCCCTGTTTTCAACTCTGAAATAGCTAGACTAAGGGATATTCTTTCAGACTTAAGTGAAAGAAATTCAGTAAACAACACAGATTCTATTAGCCAGTATGGAAAACTATCACAAAAATAAACAGTCCAGAACAAGTTTAAGAATAATGGATACATTAAAATACTACTAAGGGAAGTCAGACTCAACCAAAGTTTTAGGTCAGTCAAGAAAGACAGTGATGCTTTCCAGTGATCCATCCTTTGGTGTTTTTGTCAAGAAGAGACTGCTGGGCTGCATGCATGGTCCAGGTATCCCACTCCTTAAAATAATCCTTAAATTCTTATATCTTGTCTTAATTAATCCCATTAACTCCCTTATGGAACCAAATTGCAAACACATAACTTTGTTTTTTTTTTAATTTATTTTTTATTGGTGTTCAATTTACTAACATACAGAATAACCCCCAGTGCCCGTCACCCATTCACTCCCACCCCCCGCCCTCCTCCCCTTCCACCACCCCTAGTTCGTTTCCCAGAGTTAGCAGTCTTTACGTTCTGTCTCCCTTTCTGATATTTCCCACACATTTCTTCTCCCTTCCCTTATATTCCCTTTCACTATTATTTATATTCCCCAAATGAATGAGAACATATAATGTTTGTCCTTCTCCGACTGACTTACTTCACTCAGCATAATACCCTCCAGTTCCATCCACATCGAAGCAAATGGTGGGTATTCATCGTTTCTAATGGCTGAGTAATATTCCATTGTATACATAAACCACATCTTCTTTATCCATTCATCTTTCGTTGGACACCGAGGCTCCTTCCACAGTTTGGCTATCGTGGCCATTGCTGCTATAAACATCGGGGTGCAGGTGTCCCGGCGTTTCATTGCATTTGTATCTTTGGGGTAAATCCCCAACAGTGCAATTGCTGGGTCGTAGGGCAGGTATATTTTTTACTGTTTGAGGAACCTCCACACAGTTTTCCAGAGTGGCTGCACCAGTTCACATTCCCACCAACAGTGTATGAGGGTTCCCTTTTCTCCGCATCCTCTCCAACATGCAAACACATAACTTTGAATAAAAAGCCTCGCCATCAGAAATGTCTTGACTGGAGCTGTAAGTAAAATGTGCATATTTGGTCCAGTACATGAATCGATTTATGATGCCCCCTTCTCTGTCCTAACTGGCTAGCTCATATGAACTCCCAGAATTCTAGCCACTAATTTAATCTGATTCTGACCCCGATCTTTGTAAAAATTCAGGATCTGACACCTCTGACTCTGACTCATTTGTTAGGTGACGACACTTCTCATCCAGTGTGGAGGGAACTGAAGGTTCCTGCAAACCCATTTATTAACACGCTGACTTTGCTACAAGTGCCTTTGGCTTTAGAGGATTTATTTATCTGGGTATCACTGTATCTTTCTCCCCTGTTTCATCAACTCAGGCCTAAAAGAACTAAGGCCTTTTCCATAGCAAGTGCTTCACCAGATTTAGATCAAACCTTTCTGAGCAGACGGGGGCATTTTGAGTAAAAGAACAGCTCCAATTTTGTTTCTCCTAAATTTGATGTAGCCGAGTTATTTGACCCCAGATATAACTAGATAGCTCAAATGCAGCTTGCAGTAGCTGTGAATACTAAGCTTTCATCTATGGTTGACCCTTGAACAACACAGGTTTGGACTATGAAGGTCCACATTCCGGAAGATTCTTTTTCCATAGATATAGTACAGTCCTATAAGTGTATTTTTTTCTTATAATTTTTTATTATTTTTTAAAGATTTTATTTATTTTTTTATGAGAGACACGGAGAGAGAGGCAGAGTCACAAGCAGAGGGAAAAGCAGGCTCCATGCAGGGAGCCCGATGTGGGACTCAATCCTGGTACTCCAGGATCACACCCTGGGCCGAAGGCAGACGCTCTACCACTGAGCCACCCAGGCATCCCTCCTTTTAATTTTTTAAATGACGTTTTACTTGCTTTATTGTAGTAATACAGTATATAATGCAAATAACATAAAAATACATGTTAATAGAATGTTTATGTTATCAGTAGGCTCTCAGTAGTCAAGTTTTGGGGCAATCAAAAGTTACACTCATTTTTTTTTTTTTTTGACCAGGCACGGGTCAGGGCTCCTACCCACCCCTACCGCCCTGATTTTGTTCAAGGGTCAACTGTGAATTTGTTAAAACAACTTGCTTCAAAGAATGTTTTGGAATTTATATGATAAATCAAACTTGTTTTGTGTTTGGGGAAAAAAAAGAGCTACTTATATGTATAAGAAAAGTTTGCAAATACAGAGATGGTGTCAGTTGAAGGACACTGTGCCGCACACAGTGAGGCCAAAAAGCATCTCACTCAGAGCATAAGCCCCCCCCCCAACCCCTCCAACCTCCTCCACACCGCCCATCCTCCACCACACCCCCATCCTCCACGACACCCCCATCCTCTTCCACACCTCCATCCTCTTCCACACCCCCATCCTCCTCCACACCCCCATCCTCCTCCACACCCCCCATCCTCCTCCACACCCCATCCTCCTCCACCCCCATCCTCCACCACACCCCCATCCTCCTCCACACCCCCATCCCCCCATCCTCCTCCACACCCCCATCCTCCTCCACACCCCCATCCTCCTCCACACCCCATTCTCCTCCACACCCCATCCTCCACCACACCCCCACCCTCCTCTACACCCCCATCCTCCTCCACCCCCCATCCTCCACCACACCCCCATCCTCCTCCACACCTCCATCCCCCCATCCTCCTCCACACTCCCATCCCCCCATCCTCCTCCACACCCCCATCCTCCTCCACACCCCATCCTCCTCCACACCCCATCCTCCACCACACCCCCACCCTCCTCCACACCCCCATCCCCCCATCCTCCTCCACACCCCCATCCTCCTCCACACCGCCCATCCTCCACCACACCCCCACCCTCCTCCACACCCCCATCCTCCTCCACACCCCCATCTCCCCATCCTCCTCCACACCCCCATCCTCCTCCACATCCCCTCCATCCTCCTCCACATCCCCCCCATCCTCCAACCCCCTCCCCATTCTGTGAACCTATGGGAAAAGTTTCTCCAACCCGGTGTATGATGAGGGGGTTGTAACACATAATTTCTAGTCCCTTCCAGCTCAGAAAGGCTGTAATTTCTGAACAAATACATCCCTTGCCTTTTGATAATTTTCTAGTGGAAAACCATGCAGCTTGGGCTCACATGCAAAATCTTTACTTTTGCAATTAGAACCCCCCCTCCCCCGCCCCGTCGGAGGTTTTCCAGTCCTGGAGCAGGCGGGGTCTACGCATGCGCGCCGCGCTTCCGCGGGGCCTGGGCGGGGGCTCTGAGTTTGGGGGGCGGGGGGGGGGGGGAAGTCCCTACCCGAGGGGCCCGCTGTGGCCGAACCAGGACCAGGGGCGGTGTGACGTCGGTAGGTCCCGATGGGCCAGAGAGGGTTAAAGGTGGCCCCGGGGTTGGTTGAATGGGAGCTCAGCGGGCAGGCGGGCGTTTGCGTTTGGCTCCGGTTGACGGATGCAAAGCAGTGGGCGGGGATCAAGGGGGCGCCCCCCCCCCCCCCGCCCCAGCGCGACCTGCGTCTCTTCCCCTCGGAGGGCTTGTCAGGCTTGTCCCCCGCGGGCTGCAGGGGCTGCAGGGGCTGAGGGGTGGGCCCGAGCGCCGCACACCTTCCTGGCTGCTCCCTCGAGGGCTCTGCAGCCAGGTCAGCCACCGGGGCCGGAGGTGTGCGGTGCGGTGCGGTGCCTGCCTGCGGGGCGGGGCGGGAGCTGGGGGCGAGCCGCAGGGAGCTGTCTTGGTAAAAGATAGCCGTGAGCCTCGAAAACGTGCTCCCATATTTCACAGCGGAAAGCAGGGTGTAGTGAGCTTTTTTATTAACCTCCGTGGGGACATTGCAGCGACAACTGTATAGGGGGGAGAGTGCTATATTCAAGTACCCACTGATCTTTGAAAGAGACTTTTTCCAGATCAGCAAAAGAGAAGTGATCGACGTGCACTGCGTGCCAGTGATGACCTTGAGCTTCATATCCACCAGCCGAGCAACATCTGATACTATGATGCTGGCCAGCACATGCTATGAGGAGCACGCCAGGTGTGGAAGACACCCAGGGAAGAGGCCACAGGCTTACCAGGACCTTGGAGTTAACCCGGGAGCTTCCCTTGAAGTTTGTAAAGATAGCCATCGAAGTCATGAGAAACAATAGCCCCACCTGAAGCTTGCCACCGGACACGTCTTTAACCTTCAGCTGTGTCCCCTTCAGGTGCAAGGGATCTTTTTGTTTTTTGTTTTTTGTTTTTTCCACTAGGAAAACCTTGTTTACCTCCAAGACCACCAATGGAAGCTTCCAGCTGTACCCAAGCCATTCCAGCAGAGGACACAGTGGACATACCTGAGTTTGAGGCAGAGCCCAGTGGTTATGGAGCCCCATGGACAAGAGGATCATCAGCCTCCTGTTTGGGTCCACCTCCTCTCATGAACTGTTTTCCCAGAAGCACATCCTTCCCTAATCACAGAGCCTACTGTGCCTGACAAAGGGATAGGAGCCACAGCAAGTGCTGCGGACAGGGAGGCAACCGAGTACAGACTTGGCACATTAATACAGCACCAGCAGGAATAGCCTTCATGGATCCAGCAAGAAGTGGAACCTGCATGTTCATGACAGGTGCTTCTGATGTGGCCTCAGAGGTCTTCACGTACTTGGAGCAAGTGTTTGCTTCTAGTGCATACTTGCAGCATGTCAGCAAGAGCTGCTGGTTCCTCCCTTGTGGACAACATGTATGTGGTGACTGCAGGGCAGAGATGACCAGCAAGTTTGTTGCAGAAACAGTTAAAGGTCCCACAGCAGACCTCTTGTCTCCATCCTGCAGGCTATACAGTGAATGGGATGGAAGCCAGAGAGCCCCCCAGCCCAAGGCAGAACCCAGAGGGATCAAAAGGAAATGGACAGAATTCTATCAGAAGTCAGTTCTAGCACCATGGGACCGAGGAAGACAGACAACCCTAATATCATCCTTCTTTGGCTCCTTAGCTCCCTGACACTAGGGGTGAGGGAAAGGAAAAATCCCCAGCAGCCCAGGAGACTGAGGACACAACTCCTCCTCCAAGAAAACACCACAAAGGAGTCCTGGGTTATGCCAAAATTGAGAGGGCCTGAACTACCACTCGTTCAGGGTCTTCAAGCAAAAAGGGTTCTTCATGAACTTCAAAGCCTGTCTTATTGTACAGAGTAGAGAGATGAACATCAAATCCAAGATGGTGGAGGAGTTGGAGTGGAGGCCCCCATGCAGTCATCTCAGTGCGGCAGGGGCGAGGTACCACTGAACTATATATCGGAGACCAAGGATGCAGGAATTTTGAAGCCTATTAGAAAAGGAGTTACAGCATGGAGACCTAGGTATTTCCAGTTATTTCTCAAGCTTGCCTTAGATTTAAGTAAATAACTTAAAAAAAAAATAAAGTACATTTTAAGAATTAAAACACCATAAAGCACAATTCAAAGGCACATCTCTTTTCATCATGAAATTCACAAATGCGTGTTGGTGGGAAGAGTCTGGTAGGTGATGGAAGAACTGGAAAACACCTGTATTCACACCAAGAATGAAACTGTGACTCAGTGGGCCTGTGCTGGTCAGAGGAGGAGCCTCTTACCTTCTTTCTTAATCTGTTTGGATTGCTGTAACAAACATATCATAAACTGGGTGGCTTATAAATGAACATTTATTTCTCACCGTTCTGGAGGTTGGGAAAGCTAAGATCATGGTGTCAGCAGATACATTGACTGGTGAGAGCCCACTTCCTCTTTTGTGGCTGTCTTCTCACTGGAACCTCTGATAGCAGAAGGGACAAGGGTTTGCTCTGGGGTCTCTTTTTTAAGGGCACTAATTACATTCATGAGGATACCACCCTTCGGGCCTAATCACCTCTCAAAGACCCTACCTCCTAATCCCATCACTTTGTGGGGTAGGATTTCAACATGTGAATATTCAAGGAACACAAACAGAAAAAAATCTATAGTGCCTTGCTTCCTTTTCTCTAAAATGCATCTATTTAATTATGTAACCGAATGAGCCTCAAACTCCGGTGGACTTCAGAATCAGCAGAAGTGCTCTCTGAATGCTTATTCTTGGCCTTAGACAAACTGTTACAGGACCATCTTAAGTGGTGCTGATGGAGATGACTCAGGATCTTCACTCAGAAGAACAGGGATACGTGGTCCAATTTAAGAACTGACCCTGAGTGTCAGCAAGTAGGCCCTGTACATTTTTTTTTTTATGTAGATGTGCTCGTCTTTTTGAACTATGTGCTGGTTCATTTTAATCATACCTACTGTAGACATTCACCTCATTAACAAACGTTGGAATAAGAATTTACCGTATGCCAGGCACTGTTTTAGGTGTGTACCAGTTAAACACTTTTGATTTTTTAAAGATCTGTTTT
This sequence comes from Canis aureus, assembly GCF_053574225.1. NCBI lineage: Eukaryota > Metazoa > Chordata > Mammalia > Carnivora > Canidae > Canis > Canis aureus. The sequence goes on along the minus strand of NC_135625.1, from coordinate 30,501,084 downwards.
TTGTAATGCTATATACAGTCTACCTTATTTTTATGGTAGCTGTGTTGTAGGGGTACTTACATCATCCAGAACCTGTATAAACTAAGTGACAGAGGATAGGATGGGATGGAGAAGAGAGACAAGGCTTTTTGTTCTTATCCTTCTGCTGATTACCTTTGCAAACTATAGGGGACGCATCAAGCTTCCAAGGCTTTATAATGTTACCAAAAATATAAATACAAGTATGCCATGACATATGTAAGAAAAAACAATTGTTTTTCACCAGTGGGTTAGCGATGGAGAGGTCCTGAAGCAGTGGCTACATAGTACAAAAGAAAATGACACATCCTTCCATTGTTTTGAGAAGGTATCCAAATTGGGAAGCATTAACTTATCTTTCTCCCCTCTTAATGAATGGACATTAGGTTGAAGGCATGGAACAGCACACATATTTAAGGAAAGGAAATAAAATATCTTATTTCCTTACGATGCTAAAGGATTGCTTCTTTCTTACTAAGTTACTTTGTCACGGTCTTGTGTTATATGTAGGAAAAAAATAAGGAAAAAAATTAGAGTCAATGTTGGGAAATCCATTTGCTCTGGTTTCTACACCAACAGGAGAGGTTCATAATGTTGACATGTCCAGTCTATTATGGGCCACCTTGCATCTGGTGAAACTGGGGGGACCTTGAACATCCTAGTAGACTCATGGATAAGATCCCTAGCCAAATAACCCTCCTATCAAAGAAACCAGAGGTAGTTCCTACTTATCCTGGGGGAATGGGTTTCAGTCCCCTGCTAGCTAGCAGAATTATTCAAACAAGCCACTGAGGGAGCCAGATGCCACCTCACTCTCTTGACACTCAAAAGTCTGCTTGCCATAGCCCTTAGCTGTCCATTCCATTCCTGTATGGCTCTGCATGACATCAGTGTCCTCCTCTGGGCTGCACATATATGTGACTAATGAGCTTTTGTGGGTCTCATCTTCCAGTGTTGGCATCATGTGTTTGGCCATCACTGTAACCCTAGGGCAAGAACCCCTCCCTCCCCAACAGGAATCATAGGGGGTGATTAAAACATGTTTTATCCCCTGAGTAGGATTTTTGTTAAAATAAAACAAACTCCTATATTAAAAAAATATTTTATCTATTTATTCATGAAAGACACAGAGAGAGAGGCAGAGACATAGGCAGAGGGAGAAGCAGGCCCCCTTTGGGGAGCCCAGTGTGGGACTCCCTAGGGCTCATGCCTTGAGCCAAAAGCAGACGCTCAACCACTGGGCCACCCAGGCACCCCAATTCCTGTATGTTTAAATAAAATGTGCCTGTGCATAATTTTAGAAGGCATTTTTTTTTCATCCATAACAAGATGGTCAGAGAAAGTGATCTCCTCGAATACTTTCTTTTCATCATAGCCTGTCCTTGTGATAGACTGGAGGTAACAAAATAAGTGGTTGGCCAGTTACATAGCGTCTGCAGGGGCCATAGATTATCACAGCCACAGCAAGCCCAGAATTAGTCAATATGGGGTAAAGGCAGGAGTCATCATTTCTCAGGAAGCAAACTAAAGCAAACACAAGAAACAAGGCCTCCCTCCAATTTATGATGGGTTATTATATTTAGGTTGGGAGTATGATTAACCTGTGTTGCTTACTTAATCATAAATAAGAGCTAAGCTCCCAATTGCCAGGCAGTACAGCAGATATCTGGGCTCCAGAAGAAGGTGTGAGTGGGAAAGAAGGCAAGAGCGGGTGTGTGTCATCAAATCAAGCTTCTGCCCCAACTGCACGTGCCCAGCAGGGACACGGGGACCCTTCATGATTTCTGCCCACGAATGGTTTCCCCTGAGAGTGTCTGGTGATCAGGCAATGAAGGCCACTCAGGCTGCGTAAAGACTATGTAACATAAAGAATGGCTTGGGAGGTGAAGCCAGCAATTAACAGGGAAGCGGCCTTAGACCTTCCAAAGGCAGCACAGTGGTTGAGGGACTGCCTCTCTGCTAGTGTTTGTGAGAGAGTGCATTCACTGTGCTCCCCTAAAGTGGACCATAAAGGCTGGTTTGCACATCATCAAATGTACCTGGGGATTCTATTACCAAATTAGCTACCATTTATTAGCTACTATGTGCCCCCCAGTGCTACATGATCTCCTTTAATCTGCTTATCAACATTTTGAGATAGGTACTATTACCCACATTTTGCCAGGGAGGAAACTGCATTGAGTAATTTATTCAGACTTGTACAGCTAGAAAGAAGAGGTGGAGTCTAGATTCAAACCCAGAGCCAAGGTTCTGGATGATGTGCAAGCAACCAGGATGTGTCTGGGCATTTCTGGGGAGAAGGAACTAGCTAGGAGGACTATCTAGGACAAGCTGCTCCAAGTACAATGCCAATAAAGAGATAGGTCATGGCTTTATCACAAATATAATTTTGTATTAGAGCAAGAAATCAACCAGATGTCCCATAAGCATATACCATTAGGACCTGGTTGGAATACAGATGGATCCGTGTAGGAAGTGACATTCCAGTTAGGATGAAATAAACACAGAACCACATTGTGTATTTTGATGCCATTTTCTCAACAGCTTGCACCTTACTGTACAGATTTATCGAAGTAGTATTTTTGTGCTCTACATAAAGCACAAATCAAAATATGCATGCTCTGGCATCGATCAGCAGGCAGCACTGCATATTGGTTGCGTGTTTATTTCTCCTTTCCTTACGTAAGCGTGTTTACATAACATCAATACCCAGAGCAGGAGCCAGATGATGTTATGCTAACTGATGGGAATAGCAAAGTACTGCAGAGCTCAGCACTTTTGGACACCGCTGCCTTCCGATGGTATCGAATAATGAGAAACTCTCCACCTTGAGAACACACCTCCTGGAGCTTTGTACTCTGTTCATTGACTTTGCTGCCTTTGGGTTGATGGTAGCCTGTCTTTATGTTACATTGATTAGTTAGGGTTTGGTTTAAGCAATTATGAAATCCTTTGAGGCTTAAAAAACAAAAAAACAAAAAAAAAAACAAAAAAAAACCCACGACCTGGCTGAATAGATAGGGACCTTCTTGAAGGTCTCTTGTTAAAAATTCATTGTTATGAAGTATTTTCGACATAGTGATTTATAATTGAATTCACAGAGCTTAATGTTAGGTCTGAAGGATTAACTTGTAAATTATGTAATTTGAGCTACAGCCATGCTAATTGTGTTAGTTCAGAAGATTGTTTACACGGACATGAAATCACTGTTTTGGAGACACCGGCAGAGTGAGACATCCCAACCAGATGAAGTTAGCTCCCCTCACCACTTCAGCACGTACTTTAATTAGTATTTATGTGCACTATATAAATACATAATTATTTGTACATGTCTGCTCTATGGTCTCTAATTAGCTTTGCCTCCTTTTTATTACCTTGAAAAAGAATTTTTTTCAGATGCCTCTATGTCTCCCTCCTCTCCAAATTTCAAAACTCCTAACTGAATCCTCTGAGCCCTGTGAATACACACCAGGATTTCATCTGGCAGTAAGAGTTTCAAGTCAATTAACGATCTCACAGCTTTGCAAGCCTCTCATAGGAATCAAACCTAAATGACTCTTCCCAGATACAAGTCATCTCTTGGGTAGTTTCTTGTCTTAGAGTAAAAAACACTTCCAATTACTTGTTTATGTCATCAAATGGCCACGCACTCCTCGGAGAGCCCACGTTAGAAGGAAAGTCAACGTCTAAATAAGCATTCATTTGTAAAAGATCTCCCTGTATTGAGAGGCCCAAGATAGTTTAAATGTATATGCTATTTCTATGTTATTTACCTACTAATTTACCTAATTTCCTATTCACTTTTTTGTCTCAGCCGTTTCACTTAGAGTGACCAGTAACACTTGATTTTCCCGGCCCACGCCCACATGTATTTCTAGCAGTTTTCTGTGTGCTCCACTTTTTATGAAAATCAAGTATATTAAAATCTGAACTTCTCTAGTGGTTAAATTGGGAGGGATTGTTTGTTTGTTTGTTTACATTACACAGGGTCCTTCACTTTACAAAAGGGATCAGGGACCTCATCTTTTCTTTCTGTAAATATTATTTAGCACATCAGTGACTAAAAAGAATTCTCTGGATGACAATACAACAATGTGAACGTACTAACTGCCACTGGACTGTACACTTAAAAGTGAGATGGTCAATTCTGGTGTATTTTACCACAATTAAGAAATATATGTTATTGAATTACTGTGGGCCTGCACTGTGCTAGAGGCCATGGCCACGTCCATGGCACTCTGCTGTCTAGTGCAGCAAATAATGGAGGAAATGTGGCATGGTGCTCTGAAAGATATGTTGCTAGACCTGAATATCTAGCAGTGGGAACCTAATTTACATACCAGGGCTCAGAGAAGGCCTAACATCAGGAGGTATGTTAACATGAGACAGTTTAGCCTTCTGAAGTGTGGGGAAGGGCTTCATGGGCAAGGGATCAGCATGGGCAAAAGATCTAAGGTGGGAAAGAATTCAATGTATTTGAGCAACTAATGAAAAGCCAGTGTGGATGAAGAAATTTATGACTGGAGAAAAATGTGACATGAAAAGAAGTTGGAGAGGCGTCAGAATCCAGATCACTCAGGTAAGAAGGATTTGGATTTTATTCCAAGTGAAAGGAAAGCCACTGAAAGGTTGTAAACTGGGGATTTACATGATCTTATTTATATTTTTACAAAAACCACCCTGGCTGTAATACAGATGGTGGATTGAGGAGGGAAAGTAGAAACAGAATAAATGGGGAACTATTTGAGTACTTTCTCCTCATGTATCTTAAAATATAATTTGCCTTTAAAATTAGACACAGAGGACATTGTATTTTTCATGAGTACATTTCAGGGAAAATAAAATGCAAAGTACATCCATTGGTAATTGTTTCATTATATGCATCTAAATTTTTTCTTTGACTTTTTCTACTCTGCTACTCTTTAATTTGCTTTCCCTTGTATTTTTCCTCAATGAGTAGGGGATTTTTTTTTTTTTTGACCAAAGAGATAATTTATGATAAACTTATAAACTGTCTAACATTATTCACATGTCATGTATTACTATTGCTTTTCTTTAAATATCAGATAGTAAAAGCACTCCACAAAATATTTCACTGGCTCAAAATATGAACCTAAATTATTGATTAGTATCTTCCCATCAAGGTCAATATTGTCTTCCCTTTCATCTTACTTGAAACATCCAATATTTTCTTGGCTGATGGGCATGACCCCTAGGGATCAAGTAGAAGGTTCCTGAAGAAAGGGCACATCTCTGGAATAGGCCAGATTCTCCAAGACGTGTCTGTTTCAACACTAAAAAAACTTTTTTTTTCTTTAATACTTGAATTGCCAAAACCAAGGACTGGCAGAGAACACACATGGCATGAGGCCAGAATTCCCATGACCAATAGTGAAAATTAAGTTGTGCTAAGAAGATGTACCAAGGCACCCTTTGCCTCTCTGCATCTTCAGTCTTCCTTTCAAAGAGCCAAAACCATGTAAAGTATAAGAAAATACCTCATGATGGTGCATAACTCTGAATGCTTAGGCTGAAAACACCAGGAAACAGGACTTCATGTCCCTCTTCCCAGGTTTATGGTTTGAGAAGTAGCCGACACACTGCCATCCTATCTACAAAACCCCACCCTCTTCTCCATGTCTCTCCATGTCTCTCCAGATCCAGCCACTCTCAGAAAATAAGTGTGATGGGAAGGGTAGAAAAAGGAAAGTGTATCTTGGTTTAACTACACTCACTGCTGAAACAAATAAACCCTAACATTTCAATTAATGCAGTAGAAGTGTTTTCCTCCCTCACACAGTTTTCCAATTTGAGTTGCCAGGTGGTGATTAGGAGGTTGAACAAGGTCTGCTCCACACAGTCATTCAGGGATCCAAGTTGCCACAGGCTCAGCCCTCTAAAACATGTGGCCTCTTGGGGAGGGAGATAGGGGGAAATGGGAAGTTGTTCAAAGGGCATAAAGTTAACAGTTATACAAGACCTATAAATTCTAGAGATCTGCTATACAACATAGGGCCCCTAGTGAATTGTATGGTATCATGCACCTCGAAATATATCAAAAGGGTAGATCTCATGCAAAGTGTTTTTATCACACACACACACACACACACACACACACACTAAAAGCAAAGGGACCCAAGGAAACCCTTGGAGATCATGGATATGTTTTGTTTTGTTTTGTTTTGTTTGTTTTGTTTTGATGGATATGTTAGCATAGGTATATGCATATGTCCATGCTTAACAAATTGTATACATCAAATACGTGCACTTTTTGGTATATCAATTATACCTCAATAAAAAACATGTGACTTCTAATGTTTCCCTGAGCACCAAGAGCCAGTGAGCAGATGTGAGAAAAGAGAGTGGCCCACATATGGCAACTTTTGCTTGGTCAGACCACAAGTACTGCTATACTCACTTCCACTCATGCCTCCAGCTAGAATCCTAACTGCAAGGGAACTGAGATAGCTAGTCTGGCCCTGTGTCCAGGAAGAAGAGGAAACAGGGTTGGTGATTACGATGAGGATGGTGTGGTTCTCATGTGTAAAGAGCTAAAAAGCAGGAGTGGAAAGTGGACTGCTGGAAATTGTGTTTTATTTACTTGTTTGCTCATAGTTACAGAGAATCAGAAATTGGGAATGGAAAAAATTATTGTTTTTCAGTAGATGAATATCTATTAGAAATTTGAAATAGCTATCAACTTATCTCAACTAAAGATCTGAGAAAGGAATTTATTCATTACCTACATTCAGAGGGTGGAGCAATAATGATTCACCTTCGGTGTATTTGATTGGCAAACACTGAGTCTATACTGACTACAACATGAGTAAAAACAAAAACTTAAATGGGGCTTATGAATTTTTTCTTAGAAAAAAATTAAAGGAAATATCACAGGAAGACAGATTAAAAACATACCTCTGCCCATGGCTTATTTTAGAAACCAGAAGTAAAACACTCTCAGTAGAATGAGAGACAGCAAAACTCCTAGGAAATGAAAGTTGTGTAAGGAATGAATGGTCCAAGATGAGAAACGTAAAATAGAGGAAATGGGGGGAGGGTTGTTAATGACATTGAAAACTATAGAAAACGCAATAGGAACATTAAAATCATCTTTGGAAGTGTGTGGAAGGCACAATTGGAGCAGAGGAAAGTGAATTAGGAACATAGAAACAAACTTGAATTTTCACAGAATGAAAAGAAAGTGAATAGACGTGAAAGGATGTCAAGAAAGAGAACTGAGCTCACCATATAGGTGAGTTGGGTTTTGGAGAAAAGGCCAGAAAAAAATACTTTATGAAGGTGATTTAAGAGCTGTATATGGAGAATAAGAGCCCTTTAATTCCAGGCCAATGTGAAGTAAAAGATACAAAGAGACATATCCTGGCACATATTTTGATTTATAAGGATAAAAAATTTAAATCCGACCCAGGGCCAAAAGATAAGCCACCCACAAAAAAGAGAAAGACAGGTAAAAATTCACCTGTCTCTGTACCTCTTGAGAATTGGCAATGAAGAGAAATTTCTATATAATATCAAGATGAAATCCATTAAGATCCAGCTCTTCATAGGCAGCCAAATTGTATGTTAGACAAAATAAAGGTATATTCAGAAATGCAATAACTTACTCAACGACATAATCAAACTAACTGGTAGTGAAGCAAAATTGAGAGCTCATGAATGGGGAAGTGACAGTATAGGAGAGCTTGGGGCAAGCACCAAAAGCAGCACATGACACATTAAATCTTAATGATCTCCTAAACACAGCTGAAAATGAAATCGTGTCAGAATATTTCTTGGAAGACAAAATTTATCCTGTAAAATGGTCTCATCTATTTAATGTACATCCTGCCCTTTCCCCGTCCCTGCAGCAGCCTCTGAGGCACCTCTCTGGGGGTTCTGCAGGACACACTGGAAATCCCAGGCTCTTACACTAATCATCTCGCCCTGAATTACAAGGTTTTCTGGGATGTTTTTCCTCCCAACAATTCTGACACCAAATGTGTGGGTTTGTCCCACATCAACAACCAGTTCTCCAAGTCTCTGGACACCACCTGGGTGTCCCACAACTCAATTCAATTCTGATACTAACCATCTGGAGATAGGGTTAGACTCCAAAGGCTCAAGGTTCAGTTGCACAAGACTCTGCCCTCCTTTAGATGCCAGACGTAAGTTCCCGAGTGCCACCTGTCCTTCTTACCAATGGGCTACACATCAAGGATTCCCATGACCTCAGTTTCAATGATTTGCTAGAACTACTCACAGAACTCAGGGGGAACACTTTACCCACATTTACCAGTTTATTATAAAGGATATAACTCAGGAACAGCCAGATGGAAGAGATTCATAGGGCAAAGTATGGCAGTGGAGGCAGGGGATAGAGACTTCCATGCCCGCTCTGAGGGTGCCACCCTCACAGTACCATGATGCATTCACCAACCTGGAAGCTCTCTGAAGCATGCCATTTAGAGGTTTTTATGGAGGCTTCACTGCATATGATTAAATCATTGAACTCAATCTCTAGCCCCTCTCTTCTCACTCTCTGGATGTCCTGGGGATGTGGGTGAGAGTTCCAACCCTCTAATCACATAGTTGGTTCCTCCCAGCAACCAGCCCTCATTCCAAAGCTATCTAGGGTTCTAGAAAGAGTCACTTTATCAATATAAACTCAAGAATGGTTGAAAGGGGCTCATTATGAATAACAAAACACTCCTATCCCTCAGAATATTCCAAAGGTTTTAGAAGCTCTTTGTTAGGAACCATTGACAAAGACCAAATATATAGTTCTTATTGTATCACACTTCTCATAGTTTCGTTTGTGTTATTTTATTATTGCTTTTTGTTTGTTTGATTCTTGAATGCTTGTGGTCTGAGTCCTTTCATGAATGGAGCAGGAGAAAATATCATAAAGCATTGAGTAATATAAAGAGTTCACACAGAGCAGGCATATAATCAAAATCAATATAGCCAGCAAGCCAGCCCAGAACTAAAGGCAGGGGGCTCTGTGTACAGGATATTTCTTGTGTTTTCCACAGACTGCCAATTACTTGGAAGAAGGGATATAATTGTCACACAGAGGACACAGCCCAGCTAGCACCTATGCATGTGGTTCTCTGTTGTTTTTAAAAGTCAAATGGTCCAAAAAAAAAAAAAAAAAAGTCAAATGGGACCATTATTTTTCTTCTATGGACCCCAGTTTTTTTTTTTTAAAGTAAGCTCTATGCAGGGCTTGAACTCATTACCCCAAGATCAAGAATCTCATGCTCTACTGACTGAGCCAGCCGGGCTCTCCTGGACCTCATAGTTAGGATTGGGTATACTAAGTAATAATTTTCCCAATTTTAGTCATTGTAGATACTGATCATGCTTACTCAATGGGGGGAAAATGAGTTCTTATGGACTGAATGAAAATATCTTACTCTTAATCATAAAGCACAGATATATAGATATGTGAGTACATACAGTACATAAAAGCATATGCAATATATCTCTGATATTAAAATTTCATGTGGGTGACTAGGAAAAAACCATATCTAAAAAGCTGATGATTTTATTTTTTTATTTTTTATTTTTTAAATATTTTATTTATTTATTCATGAGAGAGAGAGACAGAGAGAGAGGCAGAGACACAGGCAGAGGGAGAAGCAGGCTCCATGCAGGGAGCCTGATGTGGGACTCGATCCTGGGTCTCCAGGATCATGCCCTGGAATAAAGGCAGCACCAAACCGCTGACCCACCCGGGCTGCCCAAAAGCTGATGATTTAAAAAAAAAAAAAGGTAATGATGTTTTCATATAAATGACTTCTTTTTTTTAAAGTTTATTGATTTAAGTAATCTCTACCTCAATGTGGGGCTCAAATTCACAACCCCAAGATCAAGAGTCACATGTTCCTCTGACTGAGCCAACCAGATGTCCCAAATGACTTCTATCAGAAATTTTGATCTGTATTACTTTATCAGTATTATCACATTTGGTTGGAATTTCAATCAAAAGCAAATAAATGCCATATCTTAGCTTGTGAATAAGTATAATTGGTCATTCAACAGTGAACATTTTGCCAGACAATGATCTAGAATACAAAATGCTCAGGATATGAAAAGATAAAACTCTGTCCTGCCTCTCTAATAACTTACATTCTAGTTGGGAGAGAGAGATAGTAAACAAATTAATAAAAATATGGATAATATATCAACCGATGATAAAGTATTAGAAGAGAAAGAAGGCAAGATCTGACAGAGAAAAGAGGTATACTGTTTCATATAAGGTGACCAATTAGAGAAGGTTCCCTTTGATGAGGTGACATTTGAGCAGAATCCTGAAGGCTTTGGGGCAGAAACTGTTTGGATAACTGGGGAAGAATGTCCAGGTAGAGAGAAGTACAAAGGACCTGAGGTAGGAGTGGCTCAGTATGTTGGATGCATTATAGAGAGGCTCATGGAGTAGCAACAGAGTGAGCAAAAGGGAGGAGTAGGAGATGGGATCAGAGTAGCAGGTAAAAGGGAAAGGTCAGGGGATGTAACAACATGACATAACTGAGTAAGGTGGAAAGCCTTTGAAAAATTTAAACAGAGGAGTTTATTATGTGATTTCCATCTTCAGAGGTTACATTGGCTGCCTAGTAGAGAATAGATCTTAGTTCGATGAGCTTGGAAGAAAGGAGACCAACTGGAAGACTACTGCAATAGTCCAAGCAGGAAATGGTGGAGACTAGATGAGGATATTCAGATTTGGGATACACTTTACAACATGCTTTTTTGGAAAATCCAAGACAGCCAAGACCACCATAATGAAAGATTTTATGTTGGGAAATACAACATCATCTTATGGTTCTAGGTCTTATTTAGGAGAAATCTTTGCATGTGTTAAAAAATAAAAGGGGATTTTTCCTGGTCTGGTAATTCTTCAGGTTAGCAAAAAACAAACCAGCAAATCTCATATTTTATTTTATAGGAAAATTTTGTTTGTAGTTGCACCAAATTTCTATTTGGGGAAGGAGTGGCTCTTATTAAAAGACAAGCTCTGCATGTTTGGTTACACAGATGTCCTTTATTTCTGAAGCTGTCAACAATATTTCCATGATTGCAAGTGGTCTAGGTTGATGTAACCTGCTATGCTACGTAGTGTTTGAAGTGCATTTGTATTTCCAGAGCTCAGAAAGTACATAACGAGCATTAATGAGTCTTCCCATGCAATTTTTAGCTCACTCCTGGCATTGATCAACTGTGTTATGCTTAGTGTGGTGAAACTTTCTTCCAGATAAAAAATCCGACTTTGGCCCTGAAATCTGTTTTTCCGATGGCTATTAATCAATTTTGCAAGCTGCCTCAAATTCTTTTTGGAGATAGGCTGTCATAAATAAGTAAAAAATAATCTTTGGTTAGTCCGGAAGTGGGGAAGTGCAAGCTAGTATACGTGCCAGATAGCATGGCTGAACATATTTATGCATATGGGAAAGCCTGACTCTTCCTTATGGTTACGTGGGTCATACTGCTTGCATATCACCCTCCTCTCAGTCTCACGAAGGGTTGTAAACAGCATGTAATCTAAGGGGCTGCTATCAAAACAAATTCATTTCATGAGATGTGAGCTGTCACTGCACTTTGGCAATGACTTGAGATCACTGGTTAGGGTTTTTATAGCATGTTTCCATAATGGGCCTGTATTCCTCATGAAGAGGAGGATTTACAGGGAAAAGAAAATTCACAAGTCTTTTTAAACAGAGACATAGAGTGGCTCCCTCATTTCTGGAGTGCAAATAGATTATATATTATATACGGCTAAGCAGTATGTATGTAAATATACATTGAGAAAATATTTGTATTTTATATCACAAATATTGTTTACCCTGTGTGTGGTCAATGTATATTTCTAAGTATTTACTAAAGGAAAACCATGTGGCTTATCTTACACCTCAGATAAAGTGGAAAAAGAGCTGGCAGGCCTGAGATTGAGAAAAGATCATAAAATATTTAATGATCTGAGGACAAGGGGGAGAGGACTAAGATCAAACTTACATTAAAAGCAGTGCAGCCGGGATCCCTGGGTGGCGCAGCGGTTTGGCGCCTGCCTTTGGCCCAGGGCGTGATCCCGGAGACCCGGGATCGAATCCCACATCGGGCTCCCGGTGCATGGAGCCTGCTTCTCCCTCTGCCTGTGTCTCTGCCTCTCTCTCTCTGTAACTATCATAAATTAAAAAAAAAAAAAAAAAGCAGTGCAGCCAGGGTGCCTGGGAGGCTCAGTGGTTGGGTACCTTCCTTTGGCTCAGGTCATGATTCCAGGATCCTGGCATCGAGTCTTGCATCAGGCTCCCCCACAGGGAGAGGGAGTCTGCTCCTCCCTCTGCCTATATCTCTGCCTCCCTCTCTGTGTCTCTCATGAATAAATAAATACAATCTTAAAAATAAATAAATAAATAAATAAATAAATAAATAAATAAATAAAAGTAGTGTAGCCAGCTAGCCACCAAAAGACAGCAGTCTCTCCACTGATTGAAGAGTGTAGGGACCAGAAGTATGGGTACCGAATTATTCATGGAAGGAACACACCAAAATGCATGCTGCTGAAGAGAGAAGCCCATGAGAGAAGCCACCAAGATAGTGCCTCCCCCCAACCCCCCGTGTGTCAAGAATTGACATGTTTATGATCTTTGGGTAAGCACATGAAGGAAAGGAAGGGACGAAGAAAGAGAGGAGAGTCCAAGCTTCTGGCATAATCTTGCCATGGTTCCTAAAAACAGAAGGCTATGAAAGCTACAAATCCTTAAACCATGAAGTGCTATGTGAGTGTCTATTCCACACCAACTCTAAAAGTAACAAATCATGTGATAGCTTTAAAAGAAAATAGCCCAAGGGCCACCTGGGCGGCTCAGTTGGTTAATCATCTGGCTCTTGATTTTGGCTTAGGTCATGATCTGAGTCCTGAGATTGAGCTCTGCATGGGGCTGGCTCCATGCTGGGTGTAGAGCCTGCTTAAGATTCTCTCTATTCCTCTCCCTCTGCCCCTTCCCTCCTCTCCTTCTCTTTCTCTCTCTCAAAAAAAACAAAAGAAAACAAAAAAACAAAACAAAACAAAAAAAACCCAATCCTCCTCCCCCAAAACAAAACAAAACAAAAACCTTTCAAAAACTAAATAAAAAATAACCCTTTTTTAGAACAGCGTGGGGGAGATTGAAAACAAGATAATACTTAAAGGTGAAGGGGGGGGAATGCACCAATATTCATAAAAAATTACAGACCCCTGAGAGCTCCAGACTTTTTTGAAGATCCCTAACACTGAGAGAAGTGTTCCAAGTATTCCGAGAAGTCAGCTTTGCTGTGCACAGACCAGGACCTGGAGTCCGTTTACAATATCTGAAAACTTCAATGTAAGTTCTAATTAAGTTTGCTTCTCTAAAGATCATGTTTAGTAAAAGCAGTCTGGAAGTCAGCAAGACCCAAGATGTGCTTGGGAATCTTCTTTTTAAGTCTTGCTCTTAAGGAAATCTGTAACTATTTGTAGTTGTTTATGTCCTTATATGGAAAAAGAATGTATTTTGCTGGAGAAAAACAAAAATAATGAACTGGATTTATGGCTAATTTCTCTCGATTATCTTCTTTCACAAGACCTTAATCCAAGGATATTCAGTGAAATAATACTCCAGCCCTAGAGACAGTTACCAGAAGTGCAAGCACTACATAGGAAACAGATATATCATTTTAAGATTGCATATTGTAATGTCCTAAATCACCTTCTTGTCACTAAGAATGAGGCACTAAATTTCTTTCTGAGTGAGGAGGCCACCTAAGCAGTTAGGGATGATGGTAATATCGTATCATGCTGGTTTCCAGATTTGGTAGCTGTCCTGTAGCTCTCCAGGAGAGTGCCTTGTTTTTGGTTAATGCACACTGAAGTGTTTATAGTTAATGGGCATCATGGCTACAATTTACTCAAATGGCTCAGGGAGGAAAAACAGCAAAGAGAGAATAAGAAATCAAATGTAAAATGTTCATGACTAAGTGATAAGATGAGAAAGCTTTTTGAATTATTCTTGCAACTTCTCTGTAAGTTTGAAATTATTTTTTAAAAAATTAAGACAAATACAAAAAGACAGTTTGAAGAGTGTCTAATTGGCCAAATTTTAGATTATTTGAAGTTCAAAAAAATTGTGACCATGATTGTAATTCAACGAATAAACAAGAATCCATGAGTCCACAATGAGAGAGAGAGAGAAAAGAAAGGAAGGAAGGAAGGAAGAGAGAAAGATAAAAGAAAGGAAAAAGGAAGGGAGGGAGAGAGGGAAGGAGGAAGGAAGTACTTAGGACCACCAGAGCCTACTATTACGCCAACGTCTTACTCTGGTCTTAACTCTGACTTTTTTGGTAAAAAAAAAAACGACAACAACAAAAAACAAACAAAAACAACCTTTACCATGTCTTTTTGAGAGGAATTAAAATTCATCAGTTGCTTAGTGATAGAAAGTTTTTTTTCAGAAGAATGTCAGCTCCCCTATATTGAAGAAAGGATAGGCTAATAATCACCATTTAACAATTGTTCCCGGGTCACTCGGTTTTTGTCCCCAGTGCACCAAAGAATTGGCAAGCTGAAACCAGAATGAGGAGACAGAGTTTAATGAGTAGATAAGTATAGCAACTTGCAAAAGAGAAAGTGGGCCAATGCTGGAGCCAGGGTGGCAAAGGCCCCAAGAAGCACCAGCTGCATTCATTTAAGCCAGCTTTTTGCATATGTAAATTTGGCTTTGATTGACATTTTTGATTGACAGCTGGTGGGTATATACACTTCAGCTTCTGAGCTTGCACCTACCCAGGATACATTCTGTTGTGATTGTATTCATTTATATATTGCATATTTAGGAGTTTCTAATGGGCTTTGTTGTGACTTAGGGTTACCTAAGGGCAAGTTGCACCTTTTATGCGCATGTTCAGCTATTTGGAAGTCCCCTTGTGGTTTTTGTGTGGCTCTGTGGTTAGGCCTTTCCTGTTCTGTTAACTCTCAGGGTGGCTCTGAGACTGTAGCTGGCATCTGCTGTATTCTTCCCTGCTCATGCCTGACTTGCCTGACATTCTCCTCTCAAGTGATTGGACCCCAAATCATTGGGAATTGAGGCAATAACCACTTGGCTTCTTCGAGCTGTTAAAGATTTGGGGCGTCTATCACTTGTCAGGTGTCAAGGACAGAAGGTAGTGGTGGCTGGTGGTGTCCATCCAAGGGACTTCCAAAAGGGAAAGAGGCACAGGCACCTAAAGGTTGATATCCTTGATTGAGGACCAGTTGGAGATTGGTAGCCTGTAATCTGGAGGAGACAAAGGGCACTGATATATTGATTAGTGGGGGAGGGGGGGTCCAACGAGTAATGTCAAGAAAACCCCTAGATGAGGGGAATAAAGGGTATAACCCATTGCTAATATGGAGGACAAGGGATTCCACCAAGGGGTTTGGGTGTATTTGTTTTCAAGGTTGGTGGCATGAGTTAAAAGTTCCCATATATCTTGTTGGATTTCTAGGGATTTATTGACATAAAAACAACATTCCTCTTGCAAGAATAGACAAGTTCCTCCTTGTACCACTATAGCAGATCCAGGGCTCGTCTATTTTGGAGGACAACTGTGGCAAGAGAGCATCTTTCCCAACCTTAATTAGAACTTGGTCACCAGGTTCATATAGAAGATGCACCTATTATTTGTTGGTGGGTACTGTTAGCCTGTATTCCTTTAAAGCCTACTGGAATTTAGATAGATGAGCTTGTATGTCAGTAGTCTCTGGATCTATGAAGAAGTCTGTAGTTAGGAAAGGTCACCATAGAGGGCCTCAAATGGACTTAAATCCAGGGCCTTCTTGGGAGCTATGAGGAGAAGGGTAATTGGCAAGGCTTCTTTCCAATCTAGAGATGTCTCTTGTGTGAGTTTTTTTAATGATACCTTTTAGGTGTTGGTTGGCCCTTTCCACCTTCCTGGAGGACTGTGGCCTCCCAAGTACAATGGAAGTGGTATTTGATATCCTGTGCTTTGCGACAGATTGAACTATGGTATCTTCAAAGGAGGGCCCATTGTCACTCTGAAGTGACTCTGGGAGACCAAACTGAGGGATGATTTCATGTAGAAGTTTGGTTACTTCAATTGCCCTTTGAGTTTGTGTGGGGAAGGCCTCCATTCACCCTATGAAAGTGTCAACAAGCATGAGGAGGTATTTGTATCCTCTGCAGGGTGGCATCTGAGTAAAATCCATCTGCCAGTCTTCTCCAGGGTAGGATCCTCGCCTCTTTATTGGTTGGATTAGTTGTGGGTGATGAGCACCCCCCGGAGTTGTTACATGTGTGCAAGTGGGAAAAGAGGTTATTTGTTGAACCATCTGGGAGAGTCCTTTACCTTGGAATGTTCTGGAAATGAGAGTTTATAAAGCATCTCTCCCTAAATGATTCATGGGAGGGCTTTAACTAGTTTCCATTGAAGACTTTGAGGAATGGCCAAGATTCCATCTAACGAATACCATCTGCTGTCATCTAGGGAAATTTCTTTTTGTTTACCCAGGCTTTGTCCTTTTCTGTATATTTGGTTTGTGGCAGTGATAAAGGGCCAAGTATGAGGGGCCCTGTAGGAGAGGCTGCCTGATTGGCAGTCTGATCTGCATCCTCGTTGCCCTGTGTTATTTCTGAGTCCCCATTTTGGTGACCCTTGCAACGGACCACTGCCACTTCCTTGGGTTGGTGTGTAACCTCAAGCATGTGGGCTATGTGAGTTGCATATTTGATGGGTATATTTTTGGAGGTGAGGTGGGTATATTTTTGGAGGTGAGGTATCCTCCAGCCTTACGTATCCTCTTTCTGTCCAAATGGTTGTGTGGGCAGGTAGGACTAAGAAGGCATATTTGGAATTGGTGTAGATGGTAACCCTCTGATTCCTAGACAGCTCTAGCACCCTAGTAAGAGCAATGAGTTAAGCTAGTTGAGCTTATGAGTTGCTTAGGTGGGCTTGTGCCTCCATGGTAGAATGAAGGGACGCTATAGTATAATCAGCTTTTCTCTTGACTTCTTCCATGAAGCTAATACTATCAGTGAACCATATTTCATTTTATATTTTATAAAGGTTCGTTGGCAACGTCAGGCCTAGGCTTTGTGGGTATGGAAAGGATCTCTGTGCATGAATGGAAGGGTTTTGTGTCATGCTCTGAGACTGGTAGTTGGGTAGTGGAGTTGAGAGCGCTGCAAGTGAGGGTTTTCTAGTAGTAGAATTTGGTTTGTGGAATTCTGCTGTCAGAGAGCCCGTTTGATGCCTGATTAGTCATGAGGTCTGGATTTTGATGAGTGCTGAGGATTTGTATGGGTGCTCCCAATATTAGTTTTAGAGATTCTTCTGTTAGTAAGGCCAGGGCTCCATGGGCTCAGAGGCAGGGTGGACCTCCTCTGGCTGTGGGGTCAATACATCTAGAAAGATAAGCCATGAGCTGGGGAGTGGTCCCAAGTTTTTGTATTAAAACTCCCAGAGTGATGCCTTCTTTTTCATGAGCATAAAGTTAGAAAGTCTTGCTGGGTTTGGCAGACCTATTGCAGGTCCCTGTTTAAGAAGCTCTTTAAATTGCCCATAGCTAACTGTTGTGAAGGTCCCCAGTTCACAGGAGTAGAGTCTAACTTGCCATTTAGAGCATCATAAAAAGTCTGGACAATAAGTCCATAGCTGGGAATCCAGATTCTACAGTATCCCATAAGGCCCAAGAAGGCCTCAGTTGCTTATAGCTCTGGTAGTACCCATTATAAGTTAATTATAGCTTGGATTCGTTTTGGGGAAAGACTGTATCTTTAAGGGGATTATGAGAACTCCCAGATAAGACACCTGCTGCACCAATTGAGCTTTGGACTTGGATATTTTATAACCCCTTTCTGTCCAAAAGTTTAGGGTTTAGGCTATGTTGGATGGCCAACTCTTGAGTGGGGAGCAAATTATCCACATATTGGAGGATTGCTCCCCCCGAAAGTTGTCAGTCTTGTAAATCCTTAGAGAGGGCTTGGCCAAACAGATGAGGGCTACCCCTAAATCCCTGCAGAAATGTTGTCCATGTAAGTTGCTAGATGGGTGCACAAGGGCATTCCCATGGAATGCAAACAGAAATTGCAATAGGATGCAAACAAAAGCATCTTTAAGGTCCAGGACCATAAACCAGAGGCCATTTGGAGGATGGTGCCCAGTATAACATATAGATTTCACACAGCTGGGTATGGGGGTATAACAGCCTCATTAAGGGCTCACAAATCCTGGACTAGGCAATAGCTGTTGTCCTTTTCCTTAACTGCTAGGATGGGAATGTTGCAAGATAAAGTTGTGGGGCTAAGAAGATCATGTTTTAAAAGCTTGGTAATTATGGGCAGTAGATTCAGTCTTGCTTCAGATCTGAGAGGGTTTTTTTGTTTTGTTTTGGTTTTTTTTGAGGGTAGTAATGGGGGCCCCTAAATTCAATTATAATGGGTATGGTTGATATTGCTCTTCCAGGGATTCTCTGATCCCAGATGTCAGGGTTGACTAGGGAATCTCAGTCTTTTAGCATTTGTGTTGGAATTGGTGAGGGTCATTTTAAGAGAGCCCCTAACATGTTCCATAGATAGTTTTTAGTATAAGGCTAAAAGATGACTACAGACCTCTATTTTTTTAAGAGGTCCTTGCCCAATAACGGGCTGAAACATTCAGGAATAATTTTAAAAACTATGGATAAATGCTTGTCCCTCCCAAAAGCAGAACAGGAGATCAGTGAAATGTCTGATGGCCAGTTGGCTAGACACTCCCATGATGGTGCAGGTGTTAGAGGAGGGAGGTCCAGAGAAGGAAGTCAAGACACAATAGGTGGCCATATTATGAGGTAGGAAAACAGTTGGCCTACCTGTCACAACCATTTGCAACCTTGGGTCCAGTTGGGTGATGTGGATGCTCAAAGATGGTGCCAACTGGAGGGGGCCTTCTCATTCTTGGGCAGTCATCTGGGAGGCTGCTGGTAGCCCTGGTCCCCTTTGGGTCAAGGGACAGAGAGAAGCCCAGTGCCCCGTTGCCCAAATTTGTAAGAGGAGGATTGTTTTTGTTGGGGCAGCCCTGTGCCCAATGCCTTTGTTGTTAGTAAACATGGCATTTATTTTTGATTTTTTATTTGCTTGGGGGGGCTTTGGAAGCAGCCTGGTCTTATAAATCAGCTAGCATTTGGGCATGCTTGACATCTTTTCTTTTTTCCTGCTCTGGAGTTCTAACCTCTGTTTCTGTATCATGGTTATAAAGGGTCATGATCACCATTTCATTTAGGTCAGCCTTAGGTTCCTGAACCAGTTTTTTGTAAATGCCCTCACAGGAGTCTAAGTTGAGATCAGTTTATGTTGTGAAGGCCTCTTTTAGCCTATTTATAAAGGTGTTTGGGTTTCCTTCTGGGCTCTGACTGATGGCTATTACTTTGGAAAAGTTAATGACTTTATGGCAGGCATCCCTTAATACAAATATCGAAGGGATTTCTTTCCCACTGTTGGGCTTCATTGCTATAGTCCCATCCAGGGTCCACAGGTGGGACCATGGTCTCTCTGATAGGATACTTAGGATTAGAGAAGTACAGACCATCTGCATACTTTCTTGCCTCCTTTTTCTCCCTTTCTAACTCGGTGTCAGAAAGCACTTCTCCCAGGATAACCATAATCTCTTTCCAAGTCATTTCATATATGATGGTGATATGTTGAAAGCCCTTGATATATCTATCATGGTCATCCGAGGAGCTCCCTAGTTTACCTTTGTTTTAGTTCCACTAGGGAGAAAGACTTATGCATGGATTGAGTCCCAAACTCACCACCTGCTGCCTCCACTAGGGGTTAGTTTCTTTATGGTGGGGGTAAGGGAGGTCTCCAGTGTGGCAGGGTTGAGGTGGGGGTGCCTCTGCAGGAGCTGAAGGAGACATAGGAGGTGGGCAATGTTGTCCTAGGTGGGCAACGTTGTCCTAACCAGAGGGTGGTGAGAGTAGTAACCTTACAGTTCTCCAATAGGTCCTTACTTTCCCTGAGGAGAAAGAACACCTGAACATAGGGGATTTCTGCCCATTTGTCTAGTCTTGTAGTATAGGTCTAACTGAAGACCAGTATTGGAATATAGTGTTCCATTAAGGGGCCATGTCCCCCCCCCCACCCCGCCCAGGGAGATTGTATAGTGGTCATGCCATGTTGCAATAGAACACTAATTTCCTTTTCCAAAGAGTTGTGGGGTCAAGCCAGTTCTTTAAGATAAAGCTCAGAAGAATTCCCTTGGGATGGACTATTCAATTCCCATCTAGAAAACAGCATGGAATCGGAGAGCCCTGTATTCCAGTGTCAAATTCACGATCCAGCTTGTGGTCTGACACCAAAAAAGTAGTTGTGGAAGACGTATCCTACTTGTACCCAACCAAAGGACCCACATAGAAGCTGGTGGCCATTCAGCATATGTAGGAATCCCTTTCTAGTGGAAATCTGGGGGAAAAATGTACTGAGATGGATCAGTGAGGTTGATGATTCAGCCAATGGGTGACCAGAAGGAGAGTAGAGTCCTGGGAGCAAGGGATCTGCTCAACCAGGGGAGAGTGGTGAGGATAGAAAGAGAATTAATAAATGGCCTGCCTGCAGGCCAAGAAAATTAAGAAACGAGATCCCCTTACCCAGTGATCCAGGTCATGTCACCACAACTACCAATGAAATAATCAGTTATGTAAGAGTCATTAATACATACTGGGAAAAAAAATAGTGTGTGTGTGTGTGTGTGTGTATAAATACATAGAAAGAAAGATAATGTGTAAAATATTAATGATACTGATATTAAATCTGTGACATGGGTACAAAGATATTCTATTATTCCTTCAACTTCTTTGTATGCTTGAAAATATGCAAACATACAAAAGCTTCTCCGATACCAGTGCCACTTGATATTTGACTAGAGTTCTAGAAACTCAGTGCTAGAGGAGGTAATCCAACCCATCAAGTTGTTAAAAGACACATTTATTACCTTGCTCACCTTCTCAACCACAAAATATACATAAGGGAGAGGATTTTCTAATGGCTGCTGAATTTAACTAAAGAGTAATTCCTGGGGCTCCTGGCTGGCTCAGTCAGTGGAGCATGTGAATCTTGGTCTTGCAGTTGTGAGTTCGAGACCCATGTTGGGTATAGAGATCATTTAAAAATAAAATCTTAGAAAAAAGAGTAATTCTTAAGAGCTACAAGATGACTTGCCTTGCAGGTAGGCAAAAGAGTTCAGAAAATAAGGAAAAGTAGCATGGAGGCTCTGCTCTCAAGTTTCCTACGTAATGGGTACTAGTTGGCCCAAAGTAGAGGACTGGGCTGACTGATACTCTGAAACTATCAATAAAACATCCCTCTACCTTTACAACTTAAGGTCTTAGAGTTGCCATTATTCACATATTAAGGGATTATCAAATTCCTCCTTATTCTCAATTTTTATTAATACACACCTGTCTTGAGAAAAGTCTGTGGAAATAGTTAACATTAGACTGTGTTCTGTATTCGCAGATCATCACTCTGGCCTCCTCAGCTATGAACTAGCTCTACTGTGGCATGAATCATAGAGAACACTCATTGATTCTCATAGAATGTTAGTGCTGTCCCCAAGTCAACAAGTCGTCTGTGAGCTCATCTTCAGAAAGAATGTCCACTGCTGCTACAGCCATACAATAAAAGCTCTAACAGAAATAGGATTATTTTTGCACAAACAAGACGAAGTGATTTTTAATGTTTGTATTATTTTTTAAAAGATTTTGAGAGAAAGGGAGTGAGAGATAGAGAGAGAGAGAGCACAGCTGGGAGAGAGGCAGAGGGAGAAAGAGAAGCAGACTCCTGGCTGAGCAGGGAGCCTGATACAGGGCTCGACCCCAGGACCCTGAGATCATGACCTGAGCCGAAGGAGGACGCTTACCCAACTGAGCCACCCAATGCGCCTCTAATGTTGCTATTCTTATTACAAAATCTATTTAAAATTACCTTACTCATATCTAAATATCTTAATCATACCACATCTAAACATGACACGAGATGACTGATCTTTGTGTCCAGAAACAGATCTGACCTACAACTGCACTGTTTTTGTGGCCACGCATCCCACTGCTCCCGGGGGACTAGAGGTCCACTTCAGTGATAGTATTTATAAAGCAAACCGAGACGTATTGCTATTATATGTTAGAATTGGTCCATCCATCACAGGCGTGCCACAGACTCTCAGAGGGAACAGCCAGCTCTGCAATCTTGTGTAGCCAGACTATCAAACCACGAAGGAGGAGAATAATAGCTGAGGCGCATGAAATTGTAACTTCCAGGGAGAATTTGTTGGGGAGGAAGAATAAACAATTCTGTGAAAAACTTTCAAGGGCCAGTGCTCTATACACATCAATCCTTAAAATAATCGGTTTGGAGGAACTCTAGTTTTAACATTCTGTAACTCTTTAATTATGCCTTAGGGAGTGGTGGTGTCCAGAGTAGGGGTGCATGAGAAGATTCACTGTAGAACTTCTATTTCTGTTTGTTTTTCATCTAAAAAAAGATGGGAAGTAAGTTTTATTAGTATTTAATATACAGATTCACACCAGTGAACAGTGTGTCCGTCCAGTACAAGTCAACTGTTCACCACAGCCTACTGTACACGAAGCAGAGCCCAAGGGAAGAGTGGGGGTTCCACCACACTCAAGCTGACACGGGCCTCCTTCAGCTTTCCGTCTACTTGGATATAATGGTGTTTGGCTTGACCCAGTTGAGTTGGGTCGTGCATTCGCCATTGATGTGTTTGGGCATTTTGAAAGAGGGTTAATATTAAAACAAATGCAAAACTACTTCATATGCCCAGACTGTACCCAGCAGCGGATGTCACTTTCAAGCCATTCATATCTAAAGAAACCGAAGCTGGTAGAACTAGTTCTCAGTGGGGCTGAGAAACATTTCTTTCACTAACCTGCAAGCAGAGCTATTGTCATTTTGGTTATGATGGTTTTGACTTGTACATGGTTCACTACCTTTGGGCAAGTTTCTATACTGGAGGTGCGCAGTCATGATCACAAATTTTAAGGACCAAGAGGACCAAGTGAGAGGCAGTTCCACCAAAGCAGCTGACTCATGAAATGATGGGAGTCTTGAAATCATGGTTCTCACTGAAAGGGGTTTCTGGGAGTTCAAGGCCTTGGGAACAGCATGAAGCTGGGCCACCTGCCTCAATAACTCTCAATCCCATTCCTGGGGTGCTGAGTATCTTTTTGTTTTTGATTTTGGGAAGACCCTGAAATCAGTGGAGTTTACCTAAAACCTCCCTCTCACCTAGAAATACTGGGGGAAAGGCATGTTTTTCATTCCAATTATAGGTTCTCAAAAGTTGACATACTCAAAGAAAGAATGTAATGATAAAACAGCTATAAATTACCTGATCTTTGCTCTATGTGGGGCACTGTGGTTAGTTTACAAGCATTATCTATTTCTCATTGTACAAGGTTTCTAAAGAAGTCTTACGACACTGACCACACCTCATTTTAAAACGACCATGACTTAATGTCTTAATACTCATAAACCCAATGCATGTGGAAACTTTCTTTTCCATGATAACTGCTACTATCAAGCATGAGTTTCCTCCATGCAGATATTTTAGGCTTTTTTAAATTATTCTACCTTTTAACAGATCACCAGATCTGCTTTCAATTCCTTCCACCTCAAGCTTTTCAAAATACAGTGTATGAAAGTTCCACTCCCCAGCACCACCATCCCTCCATTGAAGCTCAGCCTAGGGACGGTGTGAGGCCTGTAGTAATTTTCAGTGTCTGAGCCTGCTGGGATGGCAGAAATACAGCTCAAAACAAGGGGAAAAGGCCACCCAAGGCTCCTAGAGATCAGGGGATGTATATTAATGACCTCATTGGCAAATTTCTCAACTGGAAAAAGGAGAAGTAAGTTCAGGAGAATTTAATATGGGTGCTATGGTTTGCTAAGTGCTAATGTATTTGTTACCTCACAACACTCACAGGCTCTAGAGTCTCCTCACCTCAGTTCAAATCCCATCGACCCAACTTACAAGCTGGGTGATTTGGGCCTGTTGCCTTATCAACAAGGAAGGACAGTAATGATCCTACAATGAGGATTAGATGACTTGTTTTTTTCTAGATACCGTCAGTTACATAGTAAACTGTCTAGGAAAAACTCTGGTGTTTATCCCATACCATGGCACTTTATACCTCTGTACTCTGGTCATCAAATGTGGAAAAGGGATTCCCTACATTGAGCAATTCTTGCACACCAGCTGGGTGTCCTACAATTCAATTTTGACACTGCCTCCCTGGAATTGGAGTCAGACCCCACAGGTTAAGGACTGAGCCCTGCAAGACTGTCCTCCCTTTCCGTCCACCTCAGTCAGATACCAATGTCAAGTCCCAGTTCTCACCTGTGCTTCCAGTCAACCAAGTATAAAGCAGAGGTTCCCATGAACCCCATCTGGGGTTTGATTAAGTTGCAAGAGTGGCTCCCAGAACTCAGAAAAACAGTTTCCTTTCTAGATTACTCATTATTATAAAAAGACATAACTCAGAAACAGCTGGATAGAAGAGACACATAGGACAAGGTATGTGGGAAGGGGCTGAAGCTTCCATGAACTCTCCGGGTGAGTCACCCTCCCACCCTACGTGAGTTGGCCTCCACCCGTTGGCCAAACTGGCGGCTGTCCAAACCCTGCTCTCTTGGGTTTTTATAGAGGCTTCATGGTGTAGGACGTTTGGTGAAATCTTTGGCCATCAGTGATCAGTTTAGACTCCAGTCCCTCTGTCCTCCCTGAACAGCATTATTAGGGATTTTCCAAAAGTCACCTCGTTCACATAAACTCAGCTGGGTTGAAAGGGGGTCGTCATGAATAACAAAAGACACCTTTACCACTCTTTTCACTTAGGAAATTTCCAGGGCTTGGGGAAATCTGCACCAGGGACTGGGATGGAAGACTAAACAGATATTTCTTATTATAAATCACATTATCACATAAGCACTCAATATATGTTGGTTATTTTAATCTAAATCCTCACAGCAACACTGATAGGTAGACACTGTTGTTCTCATTTTACAATTGAGGAAATAAGCTTAGACAGTACCTAAGCAATATCCTCAGGTCATACAGCAAGTAAAGGATGATGCTTGTATTTGTACCGAAGCTCTAACATTCAACTTCTTTTCTCTACATCACACAGCTCCATGAGAAAAAAAAAATATATATATATACATGATAATGAGAACCAAGCACAACCTTATATAGAGAGAAGGCTGTGAGAGTCATGTCTGACCTTCTTTTTGTTTTTATCAAAATATCTGGAAATTGGATTTGTTCTAAATCTTTTTCAGAATGATTATGACGATAATTGTGAGTTCTAAATTTTGAGGAGCTGTTTTATGAGATGTGGGAAAATAGTTATTTCTTCAGTGATAAGTAATAGCTATGTGTGGAATGTGGCCTGGAGTTTCAAGTTTAATTGTAAAACTGCTATTCTTGTTATTGCTCACGTATGAACCAATTTAAATTCTGCCCAATTTCTAAATTACTTATTGCCCGTACCATAGCTTTGATTTTTTGGCTTACTTCTACATATGCTTCTGTGATATGTATGCTTTCTAGCTTCTAGAAAACGCTAGAAAACGACTAGAAAAACTAAGCTTTTCTTTTTTCAAGAATTAGAGATGCTTTCTTTCTAGAGACAAGAAGCCATTGAAATTGAGAGAGCTTAGCAAGCAACAACAATGTAGCACACTTTTCTTTTTCCCCAAGCTGTCGATAACTGGAATAGTTCAGGCACCACATCTAATCTCTTACATAAGTCTTATGCAAGAGATGTGAGCCAGTTCTTTCCTGAAACAGTGCCAGAGCTAATTCAGATATTGAAGGGCTTTTGCTTCCTAATATTCCTGGTAAGCATGGCATACACTTACTTTACTTAGTTCACTTGGGTTATTTTTAGATGACTTGGATAAACATACACACACACACATTTATAAACAACCTTGCCAACACAGTGAAAGCTCATATTGTGTCTGTTCAAGTATGCTTAGCTTGGGCAGGGATGGGGAAAGCAAGAGAACGGTTTGGGATGATTAGCACTCTTTCCTTCATCTTTCGTAGAAACATATATAATAACTGAAGACATTTTTAAAACAAGCTATCGTTATTTGGCAGGCCTTCTGTGGGACAGAACTCCAGCACAGGAGGCTAGCAGCCCTGTCACACTGGCTCAGGAATTTGATTTTTCTTATTCTAAGAGTGAAGAGGCAGAAAAGCAGGAGGAAAGCAGGCGGTTAAAAGTCCGTGACAGTACTCAAGAACAAAGTGGATAGATTAGGTCTCAGAGATCCTGTTTGACCCCAGGCAAAGAGTAACAAAGAGGGAATCCAAAGAGAAAAACAAAAGATACAATTCAAGGAAACTTCTTCTTTTTTTCTTTTTCAAGGAAACTTCTTTACTGAGAGCTCAGACTTCTGGGATAGCCCTCTCAGTCTTGGTCTTACTAGTTGACCCCACTAATGCAGACTCATAAGTCCTCTTTCAGCTTCCCAGATGAAGGGAGGTAGTAGTTGCTTTCTGTAGCCATTTCTCTTAGAATATTAATGAACCCTGCACTGCCTCAGGGCAGCTCTTGTTCTTGTCACAGGGAATATAGCATTGAACAAACTCCTCTTGGTTCCTGCCCTCATGGGATTGACTTGAAAGATATGGTCCAGGGCAATGGTTCTCAACCCTGGCTACACTTAGAATCAACCAGAAGCTTTTATAACATATCATTCCCGGGTCCCCCTCTCTGGGAGGATAATTATTTACTTGGCTTGAAGTGGAGTCAGGGTGGAGCCGAGGTTGAGAACCACTGGTCTGTTGGGGATAGTGCTGTGTGCAGGCTGCTGCGCCACACAGGCTGTTATGCCATCATGTTCTTCAGCTTTTCATTTAAATTGTTTTCCCAAAATGTGGATTCGTATCTCTAATGACACGTGAGGAGGGTTTATGTTCAGAAATGAGTGTTTCTTATCCGAATAGTTATGTATTTTTATGTGTACTTAAATTTTCAGTATATGTGCTGCCGAAGCACGGACTTTAATTGTACTTAAAAAATATATAACTGGCATGCCAAACTTGTGAACTCACAGATATTTTTGCTCTGTATGAGAGTTTCCTTTAAAATAAATGAATTAAAACTAAACGTTGAGTCAGCTTAAATAAAATATTAACTAACGACCAGGATATTGCAGACATCGTGAAGTTGGTATCATAATGACCCCAAATTAGAAACACGAATTTAAACAGTATGAGAAAAATCAATGTGCAGGTCAAAACATGTCACGGATTTGTTTAAATTATTCTTGGTGGTGACTCCCATGCATATATCATCTTCAG
This sequence comes from Canis aureus, assembly GCF_053574225.1. Classification (NCBI taxonomy): domain Eukaryota; kingdom Metazoa; phylum Chordata; class Mammalia; order Carnivora; family Canidae; genus Canis; species Canis aureus. Next base: position 30,473,688 of record NC_135625.1, on the reverse strand, counting down.
GGTGAGAAAGAAGTAAAGCTAACTTTGTTCAATTTCCTAAATGACTGCTTGATTAATGGCCACTTCACTGGATGGCCCATTGGTAAAAGCCAAGTCACTGAACGATCATCTAACCAACTGACCGAATGGATACTGAGAGACAAATACCTTACACTAGGTATTTTGATGATTTTGCCCTGGGAAGCAGGAGCAAATGTACCAGAAAGATCTGGTCTAGGAACCAAGTCCTCAAAAACAGAGAGTAGATTGCACTAAAGTCAAGCTTCCATCACACATTCGAGAAGTATCCTCATACCCAAAATTTGAAACACACTTGAGATTCACATTCAACTGAGTTGGGCCTAGAAATTCATAGTGAGATGATTCAGGTGATGCTGAGGAGAAGGTACACTTGAAAAATAAAAAAACCATCAGTAATGTGACAGTTGATGGAAGTGAATTGGTTTTCACTGAATGGGCTTTAGTGAGTTAGCTGCTTGACAAACTGGCTTCCACAAAACTGATTTGCTTTAGAGTAATAGTTACTTTCCTTTAGGCAAACTGGAGTACATTTTTCCATAAGTCTTTCTACCTTCTCTATAAAGGCCACTTTCGGGCAACCAGCTTGAACAATGAAAGCCTGAGTAAGGTAGGAGGGCTACAGTGACCCCCTAAACTTCCCCTGCTGATTATAAACAGGCCCATTAGGTGACCCACCTCAAGATATCCATAAGCCCTAGCTGACCACCTAGACACAGTTACCAAAGAAGGAGAATTCCATTTGTTCCCTCCCATACCTCCTCACCTGCCCCCTTAACTACAGCCCCCAACAACTGCTTCCTGGTGGACGGTGTCTCCCTTGCTGTCTTGCCTGCTGTTCCTTTGGGGTGTATCCAATAAATTTCTATCTGCTTTGTTCTGCCACAGGTGAATTCTTTTTTTTTTTTAAAAGATTAAAATTTAGGGGATCCCTGGGTGGCACAGCGGTTCGGCGCCTGCCTTTGGCCCAGGGCCTGATCCTGGAGATCCGGGATCGAATCGCACGTCGGGCTCCCGGTGCATGGAGCCTGCTTCTCCCTCTGCCTGTGTCTCTGCCTCTCTCTCTCTCTCTCTGTGTGACTATCATAAATAAATAAAAATTAAAAAAAGATTAAAATTTATTCATGAGAGACACAGAGAGAGTGAGCAGAGAGAGAAGCAGGCTCCCTACAGGGAGCCTGATGTGGGACTTGAACCTAGGACCCTGGGATCACGACCTGAGCCAAAGGCAGATGCTCAACAACTGAGCCACCCAGGTGCCCCATGCCACAGGTGAATTCTTTCACTGCCATCTCCATCAGCCTTTACCAGATCAGGCCACCCCACATTTGGTGGCCCCCCATCTGATCAGGAGACCCCACGTTCTCTAGACTGCTAACTTCTGGAAGTGCTATTCCCTGTAACACCTAACTCATGTTAGCTGGCTGAACAGAAACAAGACCTAAGATATGTTTGGGTGGAGTACCCTTTCCCTCACATTGCAACTTAGGGCACACAGTCTCATATTCAAGCATCAATTGAGTCCACCCAAACCAAATATTTATGAATAGGAGTGCTGAATACAAGATGCATCCATCTATCTATTGAATAGAAGATGAATTTTAATGAGGATTTTTAAAACCCAAATGATTAATTGAAGAAGACTAATTTCAACCCTTCATCATGAACTATACACATTTAATTAAAAAGTTTAATAGTTTTTTAAGAGAGGGGGGAGAGAGAGAGAATATCTGAGATTCTTAAGTAGGCTCCATGCCCAGCACAGAGCCTGATGCCAGGCTCAATCCCACAACCATGAAATCATGACCTGAGCTGAGTTCAAGAGTCAGATGCTTAACTGACTGAGCCACCCGGGCTGCCCTACAATAAGAATTTTAATGCTGATTTATATTTTTTTCTTCCCAGCAAGTGTTGACTTGTTGACTTACTTCCTCGATGTGATTAGTAGAATTGTTTCTATTCTAATCTGGGTAGAATTCTCATCTTATATTAAGCCTCCAGGTTCTACTGAACTTTACATATATATATGCATACATATATATATATACATATATATGTATCTTTTTACAATTTTTTTACATATATATGTATCTTTTATATATCTTTTGTCTGATTCTAGTCCTAGGATGTTTTGTACTGAGGTTGTCACTCTCATGTATTAAAGGCAGAAAACAGTCCCTTGTAGTATAAATGTTCAAAGTGCTGGATTTAGATGCAGTCTTCACCAGCTATATTTAAAGGGGTTGCTTTCCTCCAAGGATCCCTGCTAAGTGCTGGCCACATAATGGGGATGTCTCCCCTCTTTATTATTGACCTTGCATTCTTCCCTCTGACTCAAACTTCTGTGTTCTGCTTTAGGATGGCAACAGAAACATTTAAAACTTGGCAACTTCAAGCAGAAAGAGTAATTTTCTGATCTGATCTGAGCAGATATAACCCTTCTGCTGTTCTAACATTTTCAGGCAAACACCATTAAGTGGTCTCTCTGGCAGCAGAAACTCAAGGTTTTACTGCTTAACCATTTCATACTCATACAGGCTTCATTAGGGTGATGTGACACAGAGCAAGTGTGGAATAAAAAAAAAATCTGACTTTTCAGACAATGTACTATTTGATTATAACTGCCATATTTTTCCCTCAAAATTTGATCCCTCTAGAAGATATTTAATCTTTTAATCTAGCCAATTAGTGCAGCCAGAAGAGAATCAGCTGTAGACATAAAGGAACTAGGTGGCCACCCAAATATGATGGTTTTTTAAGAGTGTAGGGTACAACCCCGTTCCAAATTTTCCTTCTGAAGTTTTATAAAGAGAGGCATTTCAATCATTACTTTTCATTTGAAAACTAAAATATTCCCATAAAGGATTATATATTATGCTCCTAAAAGTTAAAATCTGAACTAGGTTTAGGGAACAGATACCTTGAGACCAAAGTCTTCTGGTAGATGGCATAAGAAAGGAAGAATGCATCTTGGGACTTTGTGCTATGGGATAAGGGACTAGGGACTGAGAAGCCAATTGATGTGGTGGGAAAAGGAAACCAGAAACAGGAACTATGTAGCTTCCAGCACTGTGAAGCTGTCTAATCCTAGACAGTTGCTCTTTGACAGAAGCAACAGTCTACAGATAATCTCTAGGTCTAGACTAGCACTGGCAATAGACCTTTTGAAAATAATGGAAATATTTTCCATCTGCTCTATCCAATATGGTAGCCACTGGTCATATGTGGCTACTGAGCATTTAAGCTGTGGCTAGTGCAACCAAGGAACTGAATTTTTTATTTAAAATTTTAAATATAAATAACCACATGGGGCCAGTGGCTACCATATTAGACAGCACTAGTCTACCCTGTTCCCTTTGAGAGTTCTACCTATGTATTAACAAGATAAAACAAAATTCAAATCTTTTAGTTCCCTCCTTCTTCATTTCTTTTATTGAAATAATATTTCCAAGTGAGATATACCAAATTAGTTTAACTATTTCAGCTTCTATATTATTAGGTATCTACTAACTACTGAGTACATTTATTATTATTTTAACAACATATCTGGGGATCCCTGGGTGGCACAGCGATTTAGCGCCTGCCTTTGGCCTAGGGCGCAATCCTGGAGACCCAGGATCGAATCCCACGTCGGGCTCCCGGTACATGGAGCCTGCTTCTCCCTCTGCCTCTCTCTCTCTCTCTGTGACTATCATAAATAAATAAAAATTAAAAAAAAAAAAACAACAAATCTGCAATATAAATATTAATGTTTTTTTTTAATATATTTTTTTAATTTTTTATTTATTTATGATAGTCACACAGAGAGAGAGAGAGAGGCAGATACATAGGCAGAGGGAGAAGCAGGCTCCATGCACTGGGAGCCTGACGTGGGATTCGATCCCAGGTCTCCAGGATCGCGCCCTGGGCCAAAGGCAGGTGCTAAACCGCTGCGCCACCCAGGGATCCCAATATTAGTGTTTTTAACAGATAAAGAAACAGGTTCAGAGAGGTCATGAAGATAGTAAAGAAGAGCATTGGCATTATACCTAGATTGGTCTTTCAAATCTATATTCTTTCCCCTATATCACGCTAAAGGCACAAAACATATAAAACTATATTAAAATTGTGTCTAGTTCTGCTTTTCTAGGTCAAACCATGCCTTTATTGCATTTTATTAGCATGAATAATTACATTTGCTTTTGCTCCATCATTTTTGTACCTATTTCTCTCTATTTGGAACAAAAGGAGTAACTGATGCCTACAGCAGAAGGGGTTTTCTTAGGAAACAGATATGGAGTCACGAAACTCATGAAAAAATTCATGACGAAAATAGCCAGAAATTCCTCTTAGCACTTTGGGATATGGTTTCTTCAAGCTCGTTAGGTAGAACTGCTTTGTTGCTTGAGGTAACTGTTCATACCTGAATACTGAGATGGATTCACCCTAGCACGACTCAGTTCAGATCCCTACGTTCTTATGATAGGCATTAGCAAATTAAGGAATCAGACTTCTACATACAGCTCGGTTGTAAGCTAATGATTTATTAGTTCAGGGAAGGTCTCTTGTTTTAGCATAGTGTCATTACGCAAAAATACTATTTGAAAATGGAAGACTTCTGAAAATCAAAAGTAAAAGTATTCAAATAAATTCATCCCAAGCGATGTTAATTTTAAAGAAGGCAGAAAAGCATCATATAATTGACAACACGGTTGTAAAGAGAATCCCCATTAATGAATTTTTAACCATTCTTTTCAGTTGTTGGATTAGGCTTCTCAAATCAGAGTTTAGGTGGCAGTAAAATGAGCCAAAGTTGAAAAAGAAAAAAAAACTAAGTATCCAGTTAGAGCCAGGGTATCGAGAGAAAGCCAGGTTTTTGAACAAGCGAACCAGGCCAAGGGTCAGCTATTTTGGGAACACATAGTACCCAGAAATGTGAGCTTAAAAAGAATTCTAAAAATCAAGAGTTCGTTCCCAGGAGAAAACTAGGCAATATACAAAGTAAAAGCCCCTGGTAACTAGCAAGCTAAGAGTCAGATTCATAAAAAGCCCAAGTGGGTGGGCAGTTGGCGTTAACAGCTTAAGGGTTCTGTAAGTAAGGAGGAAATGAGGTGAACATCAGAAGATCCAGCCACTAGGGAGACCACAGCACAAGACAAGAAACAGTCTCTCAGAGGACCGCATATGCTAAGGTCTGAAGGTGTCCACCACCGAATTTTTAAGTTAAAATCTTAATTTCCCAGGGTGTTGGTATTAGTGGGAGGGTGGGGGACTTTGGGAGGTGCTTAGGTCATGAGGGTGGAGCCTCATGAATGGGATTAGAGAGATCACAGGGCTCCTTCACTGCTCTGCCATGTGAAGACCATGGGGAGAAGGCGCTGGCTGCAAAGCAGGAAGAGGCCTCTTTCCAGAATACCACCATGCTGGCACCTTGATCTCAGACTTGAGCTTCCAGAATGTGCAAAATAAAGCCCCAGAGTTTATAAGCCCCAGAATCTGTGGTATTTTGTTATAGCAGCTCCAACAGATGAAGGCAGTATAGAAACCTAGCCACTAAAAAAAAAAAAAAAAAAAAAAAAAAAAAGGAAACCTAGCCACTGAAGAACTAGTGTTAATTAATTGTTTTAAGATTATTTATTCATGAGAGACACAGAGTGAGAGGCAGGGACATAGGCAGAGGGAGAAGTGGACTCCCTGCAGGGGAGCCTGATGTGGGACTCGGTCCCAGGACCCCAGGATCACTATATGAGCACAAGGCAGGCACTCAACTGCTGAGCTAACCAGGCATCTGGAAGAACTAGTGTTTAAAAAAGGAAACCAATGCTAAGTCCTGGATATACAGTTGAAGAAGCTAAATCCAAGACTGACTCATTGCTGATCAAGGGAGCTGTTCCTTAGAATCAGGGACAGTGAGGTCTCGGCTGGTGTGGGTGACTAACTGGGCCAGGAGAAGCCTCAGTACAGTCTTTAAAGACTGTGAGACAACTTGATGTGTAATCTTATTGAGAAGGCACAATGGCCCTAGGAATCAACACTAGGGTACCACTTCTTGTGGCTGGCTACAAAAAAGGTGGGGGTGCCAGGGCCTTTACTTGCCCATGAATAGACACGGAGGGGGGCAGTGGTAGCATGGCAGGCAGCAAGGAGGACAACCACCTAATCTCTCTATCTTCCATCCTTCTACCTAATGGCATAATCGGCATGAGCCAGAGATTTTCACCTTGGTCAGTGTAGGACACTCTTTGAAATGCAAGTATTTTCTGATGGCAAGGGCAGACGATCTTCTTTTCATTTTTGTGCCGTTTTTCTTCCCTGTGAGAAGCAAATGCTACAGTGTTTTAGGTATTCTCAAGCCATATCCAGAAAACCAGAGTGTGTTCCTGCTGTATTTGCGCCAGGGATGGGGAGAACTGGGAATGCGAAAGCCACACTCCTACAGTACATGATGAAATGTCACTGATGATCTCTGCCAATGAAGGCATGCCTTGGAAAACCCATGTGACTCAGTGGCCTTCCACTGGCATCCATTCAGTCCCCTTCAGTATGTATTTATTTGTTTCTCCACTCCCATGTGTAAAAGTCATTCGAGCACACTCAGGGTTTAGCTTCTTTTCTTGGCTTCTGAGAGAAGGATGGGGATGGGATGGTTGGGTGAAGTATATCTCTCGGGGCCCACTGTCAAGAGGGCAGCAGTGACACCTGCTTTTGTGTCGCACTCCCTCCTCAATTTCCCACCAGCTTGCATACGTGTGATTGTCCCTGATACCTCTCATATCTCTTAGGACTCAGTTTCTTTTTGAAACCATTCATTGGGTTAGAGTCACGGATCCCTGGAGCTACTTTGCAAGCATCCAATCAATCTCATAATTATCTTAAGAGAAGCATTAAAACAAGCAAAACATATTAAGGATATGCCTGTAGAAGTTTATAGATATTTTCTGTAATGAAGAATGAGGTTGATATTCTGTGTTGTAGCATAATAGGCCCAGGAGGAGGTGAAGATGATATTGAATAGTGAGAAACAATATTGCAAAGACTTTTCCAGAGTCCTGCTGTTTTTAAGGATTATGTTTTAACACAAAGATAGATCTAACAATTGGAATAGTGTCTTCTGAGATCTAATTTCAAAAGTGTTAGATCCTGGAAATATCTTATTTGTTCCTTTGTGATTATTTTGAACATCTATTTTCTGTGATCTGTGATGAGGTTTTGAAGGAGCAGGCACTTGACTGGATCATGGGCAGGGGGAGTGACCTGTCTTTGCTTAGATAAGCATTTGTTGGGTAGCACCTCTGCATGATTTTTTAAAGTTATCAGAGGTGATAAGGGTAACAAAAGCTTTCAGAATCAAGAAAAATGAGAAAAGAAGCTCATTTTTATAAATGGTATTGTCTTATATAACCCCCTGGAAGACACCCAGTTCTCACTCCTAAGAGCTCTTATGAGTCAATTTGTCATTTGATATTTTGTAGAGTTTGCAGTAAATTGGAAGAAGTGAATGCTCCTACTAAACTTCAGTGATAAGCTAAATCTACTCAATTTTGTACTTGAATTCCTTGAGGGAAGCTCTTTTGTCTCTTTCCTCTCCTTGCCCAACCTATTCCCAAGATCTAGAAGAGTTTCTTATACATACTAAGCCCCCAGTAAGTGTTTGTAGAATCAAATTGAATTTTGGAGAACTTTCCTTCTTTTGGATATGGAACTGAAAAAAAAAAAAAAACCCATAAAGCCAGAAAGTTGTGCCAGTCTCACCCCAGGCATCAACCCTCAAGCATATGCCTTTCCTGAGGCTGATAATGAGGCTCTTCCCCTCCTCTTCTCCAGCCTCCTCCTCTTTTCTCCCCTCTACCTCCTGCTCCTTCACTCTCTCCCCTTCTATACAGACTCTAACCCAGGAATCTATACACACAAAGAACAAAACTCACAGGAAAACAAGATGCCAATTCATTAATAGCTGGGCAGGGACTCAGTAATCCCAATGCAAGGCGGATTTGTAGAATAAGGTTTAAGCAAGGAAATCTAAGGAAAGCTTCTCCTTGTTTCCCTGTCACTAAGCCCAAGATTATCAGGGAATCCACTTAGCTTCCAAAACACATCTGGGAAAATATGAAGAGGGCTTCCTGCAAGCCAGTAGAGCTCATCACGGTCCTCAGCTGGAAGCACAGAGCCCACCGTTGGAGATAGGAATCAGCAGCAGAGCAACTCAGGTGGGTTTGTCCTTTACCACGAAGGCATTCTGACCTCAGGTAGAAAGTGGCCCAGTGAGAGTCTCATGTGCTCCCCAAACAGGAAACCACTGGCACTGGTGGTTTGGACAGAAGCTAGTGGAGGAGTGGGGTGGGCAGTAGATGGAAGTGTCTACTTCCCTTGTGGACAGAGGTAGGAAGTAGCAAGAGGGGAACGAAGGTTCCCAGACAGGGAAGCACAGACACAGAATCAGAAAGGGAATTGAGGAGTCTCTTCAATCCCCATTCTCCAGAGGAAACCAGGCCATAAAGCTGGGATTTTGTTCTGGGCCCAATTCAATGCATGGATTGTCACCACTGGACTCTGCTTGATGCCTACACTGCACCAGCCTCTTCGTTTTACCCTCTGCTACTGGCCAAGCTGCCAACAAATTAGACTTCTTTTAAGTTCCTCGAGCAGCCTCTATGCTCTTCCGTCTCCACATCTTTGCTCACTTCCTTCCCTCCTACCACTCACTCTGTCATAACCTTCTGGATCCTTTGGGACTCAGCTTGGATGGCACTTCTCTATGACCATCTGTAATTGTCTCAACCAGAAAGAGTCAAGTCCTCATGGCTGTGTCCAAAGCATGTCTTATAGTGCAAAGAGCAATGATCTAGCAGTCTGAGTCTAAAAACCTGGCTCCCCTGCCTTTGAGCTTTGATCTTCAGCAAGTTAGCTACCATTTTCTCTGACTCAGTTTCCTCAGACATCACACAGTCATCATGTCATCCTGTCATGGTAATCCATGTCAAGAAAATCATATAATATAGTGCCTGGCCCACAGGAAGCCCCTCACCAAGAAGACTGCCTCCTCTTGCTGCCTGTAGACTTGTTTTTATTGTGTGTGTGTGTGTTTTTTTTTTAAGATTTTATTTATTCATGACACACATACACACACACACAGAAAGAGACAGTCAGAGGGACAGGCAGAGGGATAGGCAGAGGGAGAAGCAGGCTCCATTCGGGGAGCCTGACATGAGACTCGATCCCGGGTCTCCAGGATCATTCTCTGGGCCGAAGGCAGGTGTTAAACCACTGAGCCACCCAGGCTGCCCTTATAGACATGTTTTAGCATTGATTACAAAATATGGTGAACTAGATTTGTTTGTGGACTCAAGTTCTCTCCTCCCACTGGATAATTCACTGGCTGTGGCAGCAGCAGGAGCTACTTGTTTCTGTGTCCCTTCTGTCCCCACCCCAGGGCCTTGGACACGGCACACAAACAATGTACAGTGACTGATCAATGCAATGAACTTGCGTGTGCCAAAATAGACTTGATTCTCTATAGCAGTTCATATCATACCAAATATATATATTTTTAAGATTTTATTTGTTTATTCATGAGAGACACAGAGAGAGAAGCAGAGACACAGGCAGAGGGAGAGGCAGGCTCCCTGCGGGGAGCCAGATGTGGGACTCGATCCCAGGACCCCAGGATCACAACCTGAGCCAAAGACAGACACTCAACCACTGAGCCACCCAGGCGCCCCTCATACCAAATCTTTCATTGCCATTCCCTAAAGAGGGCACCATATAAAGTAGCTAATTAATAGCATAGAACACTACATGTATTAATTTACTCAAAATATCAGATGACCTAACTTTATATTTTTATATACGTATACCTAACACATTTTAAAAAACAGGGCCTTGTTTGAATAAAGCATTAATAACTTACGAATCATTTATCCTAACTTTTGCTTGGCCCCTGCCAGAGGTTCAGACCTTGCCAAAACGTTTCCCTCTGCTTGGTTAAGAATTATTTTCTTTAGATTTTAATCTGATTTTTCTATTAGAAAACACTCTTCTTATCAAGATAGTTTAATAGACTTAAAAAACGAATAGAGTTTGTTGAAACGTCTTACATAATTGAGGGGAGTGATGATTCTTTACAGGCCGTATCCTGTGCCTTTCTGCTTTTCCAGGGCAGGTTTAGGCCACATCCGGGTTTGGAATGGTGTCTGAACGCCTCTGTGGAGCAGGGCACACAGACCCCTTTTGTAAGTGTGTATTAGTTTCGACCACATGCCTCTTAAGCTCAGTTTGGAAAAAATAAAATGCAAAAAAATTCCTGTGAGTATAGGAAGTTTGCATTACATTAACTCTACACCATCTTTAAAGGCAAAGACTTGCCGGAAAGCTGGAAGTTAACAGACAGGGCCCCTTTGTTCCAGGATGCACTTCTAAAAGAGGGATTCGAGCCTCTAGGGCTGAAGGGGCACACAGTGGGCCCTGGGCCAGCCTGCCAAAAGCCCAAAGATGATTCCCGGAATCTTCCCCTGCCTGCTGAAGTGCTAACAGTCTCTGCTAACAGCAGAAAGACCCTGCTGTTAATAGGACGATACAGCTCAAATAGTCAGAAATCAGCCTGCTCAAATTTCTCAGACTGTTCTCCACTTGGCATCTCTCTTCCAAGAAATCCAAGTACAGATTTTCTTGTTTAAACCTTCCTCCAGTAAAGTACCTTCCTGCTTCCCTTCACCCTGAAAAAAGTAAAAGCTTCCACGTTCTCTAAGCCAACTAGAGCCAGCGCCCCTCCCTCTGGTCCCCAAGTTCTCCTGGATTCCAGGGTGGGGGCGGGGGAGGCCTGTGGTTGGTTGGCAGTGGCTCTCCTCCTGGGGCTGCTCCTCTCACTCTCAGCCCCTCACCTCAAGCTCAGTCTTGTCTTGTGGGGCCTCACAGGGAGATGAAATGTAGCCTCTGCTTACAGAGAATGTGGGAACCCCTGCGATCCACAAATTTTTTTTCTATTTTACTTTCTTTTTCTTTCTTTTTTTTTTTTTTTTACCCTATTTTACTTTCTACTTTCTATTTACTTTATCCTTTGATTTTCTAAGAAACAACACAGACTGTATAAGCCTATTCTGATGGTTTTAGGGACATCGGTGCTCAGTGCACAAGATATTAATTAATGCTTCATGATAAAGCTCTGAGTTTGACCACTTAAAAATGAAAGAGAGGGGCACCTGGGTGGCTCAGTTGGTTAAGCATCTGCCTTCAGCTCAGGTCATGATCTCAGGGTCCTGGGATCGAGCCCCACATAGGGCTCCTGCTCAGCAGAAAGCCTGCTTCTCCCTTTCCTGCTGCTGCTCCCCCTGCTTGTGCTCTCTCTCTTTCTCTCGCTGTCAGATAAATAAAATCTTAAAAAAAAAAAAAAGAGAGAGAGAGAGAAACAAATTGGCCTCAAAGAAGCTAAAAAAAAAAAAATGAATGAGACACAGAGTGAGGAGAGAGAGACAAGGAGAGAGAGACAGAAGTCGAGAGATAGGAGGAAGAAAATGCTAGCCGTCTCAGTACTGATTTTCCTCTACTTCTACAATAATAAAACCCTTGCCATTTCCCCGAGGTACCTGACCACCTGGAATACAGACTTCCTTTCTAAGAAAGTAAGCAGCTAAGGGAGCCCATGTAATGAAACTCTGGCATTGGATTGGGATGCAAGAAAAAGCTCTAGATGCACCTCAAAGAGCATGTCCCTAAACTTCAGAGCATGCTCATTCTTCTAGCTCTTTCTCAATCCTGCTGCCTGCCTGGGAGACTTGGTGCCAAAGGCAACATTCTAGGAATGACACAGCCACAAGATAGAAGAACCTCACACGAAGCCGCCATAACGCCATCCCTGCGGTGTCCATCTCTGGACTATGACCTGAGAGAGAAACACATTCCAATTTTGTTGATGCCACCCCTAATTTGAGTTTTGACTTTATTCCATGTAGCCAACCATATTTAAAGTCGAGGTGGATTTTCCATGAAGCTAATGAAGCATAAGGTTCAGAAACCCTCACTTGCCTGGGACTATTTCCAAGAACAGGAAAGAAATGGTGTTGTGTTCTGTGGTCATTTTGTATGCTTTTCCTTAAAGGGTCCTCCACCCCACCCCACCCCCAGATTGCATAGGGCCCCACCACCCTGAACCCATGTCTCATCCTCAGTAAGCCAATAAATCTCTTCATGCGTGCTTCTTCTGGAAAGTCAACTATATACACATCCCAGTAAATAGTTCAGTTTTCTCTTGCAGTGGGGAACTTGAGTGTGCTTGGTGGGCCCATTGTTTTTTTTCAAAGTATGTTCCTAGATATTAATGGCTCTTATAAGAGAAAGAGGGTCTTAGGGAGGTATTTGGGGAAATACAATATTAGCTAAAACATGTTTGTCTATGTTTTTAACTACAGTCTCTGAGAGGATTTAATATGCAAATACACATAGAGAGTCTCCCAGAGAAAGAGGATGCTGTCTTTCTGAAATGCATCAAATGACTAAGTCGCCTTGATGAAGAGTAGTTCATGGGCTAGTTTTCTGTGGAACATGATTTGGAAATACACAGCAGGTCTCAGCGGGAAATATTTGTAGACCATCTCTTAGGACAAACGATGTATTTTATTTTTCAGCATTCATGGAACAAGGTGATTTTTCTTCCTTGTCTTATTTTTAGAAGTTGTTCCCTGTCTGGATACTACTCAGTAAGCTTTAATTCCAATAATATTGACATTTTTAGATTGACACAAACCTGTCTCTTGGGTCAGGAGTACTAGCTAGGAGTATTTGTATGAAGTATTAGATCAGCTGTGGATTAAAAGGGGTGTGTCTTCAAGGGAACTGGAGTCACATTGAGGTTTTATCTCCTAGGAGGAGGTTTTCAGATAGTGAGGCATGGAAAGTTACAACCACCATCAGAAAGTGGTTCTGCATAAAAGGTCTTTTTTTTTTTTTTTTTTTTTTTTAACTTATGTTAGTGCTTGCAGAAATAAACCAGCTCATTTATGGGAGCCAGATTTTCATTACAGGGAAAATAATGAGTCCCCACGCTTCTGGTCTTTAATTGAAATTTAAGTGTTTGCACTTGTGTTTGTCTTCTAGGGTTTCTATCCCAAAGGACCACAAACTGGGTGGCTGAAAACAACAGAAATGTACTTGTTTCCAGTTCTGGAGGCTAGAAGTCTGAAATCAAGGTGTCAGCAGAGCCATGGTACCTCGAGGTCTCTGGATAGAATCTCTCTTTGCCCCTTCCTGGCTTCTCCTGGCAGCTGTCCATCCCTGGGACTCCAGCTTGCCACTGTACCCCTCCAATCTTTACCTCTGACCTCATGCGGCATTTCCCACTTTTTACAGAGGTTGGAGCTTCAATATATCTTTTGGGAGCATATAATTCAACCCATCACAACACCAAAAAACCGGTAATTATCTGTTGGGTGACCTGATGTCATGGTGGACAGAACTCTGAGTTTGCTTTGTAGCGGTTCAATGATAATAGATGTGTTGCTATTGCCTTTAAAGACAAACATAGTTACTGTGGGTAATTGAAATTTGGCCTATCAACTCGTTCCTTACTTCAGACAATATCTCTACCTCATTGAGCTCCCTACCTGCAGAATAAGAATTTTTTTATTGGTTCCCTTGCACTGTCAACTAAGTGATTTTAGGAGGTGAGGAGAATCTTTGTCAGTGGGAACCAATTCACAAATTGAATATGAAGCATTGGGCCATGGAAAAAATGTCCATCTTGTTTTAACAACAATTCTCTGTGTTTGAATTCAAGGTAGAAGACTGAAAAATGCCAGTGGAAGACTTTCTAAAGACTAGATATTAATAGTGTATCTAGAATTACTCTGCATCCATTATATATAAACCTTGTATATACTCTTAAAGTCTTTGATACAACGATACAAAAAGCAGAGCTGTCCTTCATACAATGGCGTCCCAAGTCTCTAGAGCACTGAGGTGATAATAGGAATTTGCACGCTAATTTCAATTTTGCAAAAGTCTCTAAAGTCATATTTTTATTGAGTTAGTACAATGTAACTAAAATGTTCTTTTTCCTTCAGATTGAATTTATTATATGATTTTGGTTATACTGGTTCTCTCATGCAGGTAGGTGTTCTCTTTGGCAATCATATATCTTTTTAAATAAATGAAAATGAATTCTGTATAGTGTGCAATTTTTTTTGACATACAGAATCTTATAAAATATGGGAGTAGAAGGAGATTGAAATTTTATTTTTTATTTTTATTTTTTTTGAGATTGAGATTTTAAAAAGTGATTCTTGGTAGTTAAAATGTTGAGAAAAGAGCACAGGACAGGGTTAATGCCGATCATGCAACTCTCTTTTCATGAACATTGACAAAAAACAAGGCAGTCTTCCAAATGCTTTGTTCTCTTTCTACTTAAACCCGTTACTTGACTTAAATGCCTTTAACCTATGACCTTCTAGAATATTCCATTGTTTAAAAAAAACTGTAATTGTCTGATCAACTTCTTTAACATTTCTGAAGCCCTGTATCATTTTAACGGTTTGTATAGTGTGCCTTTGTTCTCAACCCTGTTAAGTAAACAGAGCCAAAATACTACAGAGAATAATTTATATATTCAAGAAAACCTCAGAAAGGGTAAAATGCTTTCCTGACAGAGTACTTAAAATAAGACAAAGCTGGGAGGGCAAAATCACCATTCCTGAAAGATCTCAATTAGAAAGTTCCTCATAAGGAGATGGCAACGTTCTACTGCATTTGTTGAAGCAATCTGCTGTCCTTCATGGCGTGATAATCCCACAGGGTTTTCCCACACTCTCTGGAATCCCTGAGAGCATCAGTTAAAACTGCATCCCTGACCTTTCTTGGGAAGTTTCTATCACCTTCTCTAAATTTCCATTTAATCTGATCTTACTCATCATATATTTTTTCTTAGAGTAGACGATGTCCTTATAACCATGCATTTTTTACTCTTTAGGCAAGATGTTCCCAGGTAGGGGCCCCAGGTGTGTTTTCACTTTCATCCAGAGGCTCAACAACAAGCAGTTCCTCATCTTTACATTTTTCTAAGAACTTGTCTTAAGAGTTTATTTCCTTTTAAAGGAGGTGACATCACATACTATTCTCTCTTGGAGGGCATGTGCAAAGAGAAAAGTCAAACCCCAAGTGACTTTTTTTAGATGTACATTTCCTTATAAAGTGTCACATCCATGCATACTGTTCCAAATGGTACAGCTCAGTGAAATTGGATATAGTGAACCCACTTGTGGGGCCACACCTAGGGGAAAAAACATCAAATTTTGCCGGCATTCCAGAAGCCTCTCTAAGGCCACCAGCTAGTCACTCCCTACCCTACTCCACTCCAGGAAACAACCATTATTCTGACTTCTATTACCATAGGTTATTTTGGCCTCTTTTCCAAATTTACTCAAATAGAATGAGACACCATATACTCCTTCGTACCAGGTTCAGCATTCTGTTTGTGGAGGCCAGCGAAGCAGTAGTAATGTGTTCAATTTTATTGTTGACTTTTACTCTGTGGTATGAAAATGCAACAATTTATTTTCTGGTCTGTCTTGACTGGACCTTTGTGTTGTTTCTAATATTTGATTATTAAGAATAGTGCTGCAATAAAAATTGTTGTGCATGTGCTTCAGAAAACACGTGTACATATTTCTGGTCAAGTGTTTATTAGCTCTTTGGATGTCTCCTTTGGGAGGTATCTTTTTTTTAAATCTTTTGTGCATTTCTTCTTGGGTTGTTTGTGCTTATTGCTTTGTTGGAGTTCCTTATATATTATTTTACAGATACACATTTTATGTTTCTATCTTTTATATCTGTCAGATACACTTCTGTCCATTTGTAGCTTGACTTTTCCTTAATGCTGTCTTTTAGATCTCAATTTTAATGTAGTCTCATTTGTCAATTTTTCTCTTTATGGTTTTGGTATACCATTTAAAAAAGATTTGCCTACCCCAAGATCATGAAGATATCCTCCTATGTTACCTTCTGAAAGCTTTATTGCTCTCTTGCATTTAGATCTCTGGTGCCCTTGGAATTGATGTTTGCATATATATGAGAAAAGAGGTAAAGTTAATTTTTTTCTGCACGGTGTCTGATTTTCTATATGGATATCCATATGCCATTTGTTCAAAAGACTATCTTACAGTGTAGAGTAACTGGTCATAAATCAAACAACTATGTATGTATGTGTCTCTTTGTGAACTCCGTTCTCGCCCATTGGTTTATTTGTCTTTCCATGTACCAAGGCCATGATGATTAAAATAAGACTTGATATAAGGTTGTCTAAGTCCTCTAACTTTGTTCATCCTCAAGATTGTCTTGGTTATTCTTGGCTCTTTGTTTTCATAAAAATTTATAATCAGCTATTTCTCAACTTGAGAGAAGGATCAAAGGGGGGGGATGTTGTATAACAATCTGTTGGTGTATATTCAGTGTGAAAAAAGTTCCTTCTGATTTTGATGATACATTAGGTTTGTGAACTGTATCATTAGAATGACTTGGGATACAAATATAGAAAACTTCAAACCATCTGGTTTAAATGTTAAAGATCTTTGTTGTCTCCCTTAACAAAAATCTGTTCAAGGGAATATGGCACCATTCATGGTATAATCAGTATTTCTGGATCCATTTTTGTATGATTCTGTCTTCCATGTGTTTTGGTTTTATATTCAGGCTAAGAGAGAACTGCAGTTTCAGGTAACATGTCTATAAACAATAATATCCAAAGGAAGAAGCACTGTTTCCTTTTTGTGTCTTACTCAGGACAAAAGTCCCCCCAATTTTTCCTCTTTCCTCATTGGCCAGGATTATATGCCATGTCTTTGTATAAATCAATCACCAGTTTACAGAACAGAGCCACCATGATAGACTTGGATTGTACCTAAGACCAAGCTCATTCTCTACTTGGTTCATGATTTTGCATAACTGTGTCTACCTGGACAAAAACCAAGTAGTAAAAATAGCTGTAGGATAAACATATAACTATTTCTGCTACAGACAGACTATCCCTTGGTCACTCAACATCTAAACGCATTCCTCTATCTACATTTCCAAAGATAATCATTCCTGTGTGAATTATGATTATTGCTTTCTTAAAGGAAAACAACCCAATGTCTCTGTCAGTTAATATGCCCAACTCCAATTCTAGTGTCTCTGGATGTTGTGAGGTATTATCAGGTTCACATATAGCTTCTCATGTTCCAGCTTCCTCAAACAGTGCCTAACATTGCCCCACAGATGAAAAATGGCACAGACCTTAGCATCTACACTTGTGATTATCTCCACTTGTTGTGGAGATTACCAAAGAAGTTGAACTATTTCTGGTTAATGTTAGCAAATACTGGGGTTTCTCCAGAGAATAATTCCATTAATAATGTTTCTAAGAATAGGTTTGATTTGTTTCTTATCCATTTCATGAGCTAATGACTACAGCCAAAGCATGTGTCTGTGTAATCTTTGAGTCTGAGAATCCATGCTCCACACCATGATTCTCTGGGCCTTGTCTCTTTTCTTGGTCTTGAATATCAATGGCAACTACCTTGAATTTGTGCAAAGTAATAGCCTTGTGTGAGCAAGGCACTAGCCATGATCCAGCACTTCCCTACACTGTATTCTCTTTTCTTGGCCAAAAAATTGGTTAATGAGAAGTGTGTGGGAAATGTGTGGCAGATTAGGCTTGCTTTTACTCCAATTTATCTCCTCCAAGTTTCCAGCCTTCCTCTGTGCTCTCAGATGGTCATCTTCAGGCTAAGCTCATATTTCTACTATAGGACTTTGAGAATGGTCTATAAAAGTAGACCATCCTCAAAAAGCATCCTAAATCATTCCTGCCATTTCTTTTATTTTTTTCTTTTATTTTTTTTAAAGATTTTTATTTATTTATTCATGAGAGAGAGAGAGAGAGAGGCAGAGACACAGGCAGAGGGAGAAGCAGGCTCCATGCAGGGAACCCGATGTGGGACTAGGTCCTGGGACTCCAGGATTATACCCTGAACCAAAGGCAGGCTCCAAACCACTGAGCCACCCAGGGATCCCCTGCCATTTCCTTTAATACTATACTCTGTTCAACGTGTGACCAAAAGTAGAATAGGTGATAGCTTCATTAAATGCTTTATAGCTGCAGAGTCATCTAACCTCAAATTCTGGTACCCTAATTTCTTTACTCAATGAATTTCACATGTTTGGGCTTGTTTCTTACAGAATCCCATTCCTTGAGTTATTTTATGATTTAGCCACAGTCCATAGTTGCCAATAAGGAAAACCAGCTCCATACTGTTTACACAGAAAAGGAATACGGTGAAAGGATTATGAGTAGGCATAGAATCTCTCTGAGTGCCAGAAAACTAAGCTTAGAGGTCACTTAGCCAGAAACAAGGGCCAATATCCTGCTGCGGATCAGACCTGGTGCTGATAGCACCCTTGTCACTGCCAAGCATAGATGTTGCAGGAGAGACCGTTAACACCAGTGGAACTGGACACCAGATGTTCCTCTAGCAATGCGGCTAATATTGGCCCAGAAAACTTGGCTGACAATGTCTTGAGGCCACATCGCATTGTGGTCTTTACTCTTAGAGTTCCAAAAATGGTGCAGGTCTTAAAAGTCCCTCTGATTTGGGCTTTCCCCTTATCATATCTATCCCATCTCTTTCCTATGCTACTTTGGCCAGGGGAGGAGAGGTTAAAATGAAGGTGATGACCTCTAAGTTTCCTTTTCCTTTCCTCTCCTCTCCTCTCCTCTTCTCTCCTTTCCTTTCCTTTCCTTTCTTTTCCTTTCCTTTCCTTTCCTTTCCTTTCCTTTCCGTCCCCTCCCAGAGTCCACCTGGGTCAGAAGAAGTGGCTTTCCTTTCATGGTCCTCTCTGATTTCTACATTTGCATATTTTTCCCTCGAGAGGACTTGAGGTCCTCACAACTCAGCTGTCACATGGTAAGGGCATCTCCTCTATACCATGAAGACACTTCTATGGTCCCAGTTGTCCAGGAGTGACACTTGATGTGAAAACCATGGAGTGACTCAGAAACCAGTCATTTCAAATAACAGAAAAATACACTGGCTTAACATCCCCAGAATATTACTCCCCAGTATACTGCATGGATTTGCTGAATCCACAGAACATTCTTTGGGAAGTGGCTGAGGGGCTTTTAGGTTCTTGTATTTGATAGCATAGGGAGAGCTGATTCAGCTAGCATCCACCAGCATGGCTGGGGATTGTAAGAATGTTGAATTATGAGACACCTGGGTGGCTCAGCAGTTGAGCATCTGCCTTCAGCCTGGGGCGCAATCCCGGAGTTCCAGGATCGAGTCCCAGATCGGGCTCCCTGCATGGAGCCTGCTTCTCCCTCTGCTTGTGTCTCTGCTTCTCTCTCAGTGTATCTCTCATGAATAAATAAATAAAATCTTTTTTTTTAAAGAATGTTGAATTATATAAATTCCAACTAATCATTAATCTAACAGTAACTGTGATAAGTCGAAAAAAAGAATAATATAAATCCAGCTACATAGTCTCAGAAATTGCACATACAATTCTAACACATTTTTCTGGTTTGAACGTTGGAGAGCAGGGTTAGGGACCTTGGCAGAGACATTCTGTTTTAGGTGTGGGAGGATTCTAAGTTTAAAATTCCTGGGTGGGAGGGGATGGACACAGAGCAGAGCTGAGGAAGATGTTTCTGGTAAACCCCTCAAACAATGCCTAACATCATCCAAGGGATAGAGAATGGTAAAACTCAGGTAGCAGCTGGGGAGCTACTGGGCCTAGCAGGTATTTGTTTGGGTTCTTTCAGATGGCTTGGGGGAACTTGTCTGATACTTTTCCGTGATCCATGGGGTGGGAGGGGACCCTGAGCACAGCGAAGAGGACTATGTGGGAGGGAACCTACCTGAGAGCCAAAGGGTCAGCACACCAGTAAGTAACCAAGTGAACTTCCCTCTGGCCGGACACCAATGGCAAGCTGCTGGACAGAGGAGCCGGGTGTCCCTTCAGATGCCCTCCTGCCCTTTCCTTCCTGAGGCAGACCCAGCCTCAGCTGGAGCCTCTTGCCTCTGGGAAACCTCAGAGCCCTTGCCCAATTTGTGGGTGACTTTCCTTTGCATTTCTTTTATTCTCCTCCCTTTGTCTTACACTTTTTTGTATATTGCTCAGTAGTTGAGCTCAAACCTGCACCTGTTGCCCACAGATTGCCCTACATAGGACCTGCTGCCACCATCTCCCACCACCTGGGCTGGGGGGCGGGGGGTGGGGGCTATAGACAAGAGGCAGACTCTTGGTGACGAAGATGAGCACTTCTCCACCTCACTGTCTCTTTTCTCCTACCTTCCTTTTACCTTCTGATTCACTTATGCCAGGAGAGGCTCTGAGTGGGCAACCTGCCCTGGTAGTCCCGTCAGGGATGAGGGACCAGAGGGCATGGAGAGAAAAGAGTGAAGCCCTGGAGAACACCGGCGAGATCGGAGAGCTGAGATGAGAGACAATGACCCTCATGCACTTCACAGCATCACAGATCACCTTATCTTGGTCAATTTAACAGGGAAGTTGTGAGAAGTCTGATGTGGTGGGAACATGTCTCTAATAAATTAGAGCTCAGATGGGGCCATCATGTGGCTAGTGACAGCCGTGTCAAACAAAAGATCATATAAACAATATTTAAAAATCAATAAATAATCTGGAAATTATTAGAATTATTTAAGGAATTCTACTGCAGTTCAATCACTTGGCAAGTGATGTTAAAAAACACATGAATGTTCATTTTTTCTTTCTGAGAGTATATAAAGTTATGTTTCTAAATTTTGAAGTTTACATATCAATTTCTATGACTTTACTGGTTATGAAGTATTTTTAATATTTATATATTAATATAATATATTTAGTATTTATATATTAATATAATATTTTAATATCCTTAGTCAAAAGACTACATTACCAATGAAAATATTTCATTTTTGCATGCAAGAGTATTTCAAACTTCCTTCCCAAGGTGTGGAGACACTCAAATGAAACACTCTTGATATCCAGGCTCTTAAAGCAAGTACCTCTTTATCATGATAGCCATAAAAAATGAGTAATTTCTTACGTTCCTTTTCCTTTCCTCCTTTCCCCTTCCGTCCTGGTGAAAAGGAGATTATCACGGATTATGGGTTTTGTTGATGTAGAAATATGTAATGAGTTCCTTTCAGAAAGATTTCAGTGATCTGGCTGTGCTGGACCTCAGGATTATTCATCTGTAAAAGGTACCAAAGAACAGAATCAGGTCGCAGTGGTTATTTTGGGATTATCAGAAGGCTCCCCTTGCAAGCCTCAGTACAAGGCTTTTTGAGCTCTGGATATTCCCTTCTTCATTCCCCAGAAGGACAAGGGTTCTGTAAATTCTCTGACCCTCCACCTCTGGAATGTCTTTCTAACTACATCTTTGCAAATTTGAGCTGCAAATCCCATTGCCGTTAGTGACACATTTTGAAGTATCCTGTGTCTCCCTTCATTTGACATTAATATTGACATACATTCCCTTATATCAGTATAGCTGGGCACCATCGCACCCTTAGACATATTTTCCTGACTCTCCAACGCACGAACAATTTCAGCGATTACAAAAGTTTCATTATTACTCAACTTAGGCTTATATGTAAGATATTTTATGATTCCAGTTAATAAAAGATATCAATGCAGAACAGGAATAGGCAAAGCATTTTATTACATGATATCTATCGAATTTTGAGAGTCAATACTTCCTTATTTTACCAGCTGCCACAGAAAACCTGAAAAACAGAATTTAGAAGAGGCCTCCAAGAGACAGAAAACACTCATGGAGCCTTGAGAGGATCGAGCAGATCTGCTATGCTGACCTCATGACTTTGATCAACAGGATAAGCAGTGTCATGCTTTGCTCTCATACTCATGACTCTGCTCTGGACTTGCTGAGAGAGAGCAAAAGAAAAGATAGTGAGAGGTGGAGAAGACAAGTCCCGGACCTGTCTGAAAGTCACATGCTTGTGGACCCCCATTTCCTATGCATCTCCCTCTGCATCATAGAAAGATAAGAGTCAGGTTATGGAGAATCTGGTAAATGGGAAGGTAGGTTTCCAGCTCACACACAATCTTTGTACATAGCAAGTCAGATGAGGTCAATTTCATTAATCTCAGTTGAATTTTATTATAATTTATTGAATTGCTTCAAAGCAGAATGCTCTGTGTCTAAGGGTCTTACTTTAGGTAATATATTTTCAACTGATTGTATGACCTCTGGGAAAGTCATGTAACCACTCTGAGGCTCAGGACTAAGAACTACTTGGGACAGTCGTTTAATACTTGATGATACAGTAGATGTGATCCCTGGCACACTGTGACCATCAGTGCCGGTTGAGGCTGACTCAGTTTTCCTGATTACTGACAAGGGTGGTGTGTGCAGGAAAACAAAAACTGATCAAGGGTCTTTGGCAGACTGAGTCTCATAGCCACAAAGGGTATTAAACACAAGAAAAAAAAAATCTGGCGCCTCTTCAAGTAGCTGATGACACAAGCCAACATAATGGAAAACAATTACCAAGTGAAATCACAAATTGTGCAAAAAAATGCCCCGACATAAGTGATCTTAGGGGAAATGCTCAAAGAATACACAAATCTACTGATAACATTTGTTAGGCCAGAATAAGATGTGCTGTGTGTATTTCCCGATGGAAGGATCATGTGAGCTGGATCATAGGAATGTGATTCAATAGCGATCTTAAAAACTTGCCATTACACTGCCCTAGTACTTACTGTTATTTCCAGTAGACTCCAGCCTACCCTAAGTGTGAGCTCCATATATCATTTTTCCCAGGACCTGATAGTTTCTGGATTAATCATACTCCAGTTTTGAGCTGAGAGAACAAACAATGTAAAGAGCTAAAAGCAACTGTAAGTCTTTTTGGATCAGCAAATTTGATGTGAATGTTACCAGACGCCCTTGATTAAAATTGTTTTTTATTCCAGTGAAGTTTGTATCACATATTCTGAGCATTTTAAAGTATATAATTCAATAGTTTTTAATATATTCATAATGTTGTACAACCATCACCACTATCTTATTCTGGAATATTTCCCTCACCCCCAAAGAAACTTCTCTTTTAAAGTAAGTATACTTCCTAGGGCCTGTGAGTGGCTTAGTCAGTTAAGTGTTTGCCTTCAGCTCAGGTCATGATCCCAGGGTCTTGGGATCAAGCCTTCCATCAGGCTCCATGTTCAATGGGGAGTCTGCTTCTCCCTCTCCCTGCCCCTCTTCCCCATTCATGCTCTCTCTCAAATAAATAAAGTCTTTAAAAAATAAGTAAATAAAGCAAACACACTTCTGGAGGGGCAACATGTAAAGTCCAGCCCTAACATTTATATATTACCAGATTTTTTTTAAATTCCAAAGACAATAAAAAAATCAATGTATTAGAGAAAAGAGATCACTTGAAATGGGAGAGCAAAATATTGAAGCAAGTATCAGTAATTCATTATTTCAGTTAGTTGCAGTTAGCCTGCTGACAAGATAGCCTCCAGTGATCTCTGCCTCTTGATAGCCACACCCTGTGTGATCTCCTCCTGCATTATATCAGGATTGGTCTGTGCAACCAATAGAATACTGCAAAAAGGATGCTATGTCATTTCCAAGGATGGGTAATAACAGATATTGTGGCTTTGCCTTACTTTCTCTGATTACTCCTTCTGGGGAAGCCAACTGTTATCTCAGGACAGTCAAGCAGCCTATAGAATGACTCATTTATCAAGGAATTGAGACCTCTGGCCAATGACAATATGAGGCAGCGGTCTTGGAGGCAGATCACCCAGCCCCAGTCAAGCCTTCAGATGACTAAAACTTGAGCTGACTCCCTGATTAGAGCCTTCAGAGCAACCCTAAGCCAGAGCTACCCAGCTAAGCTGTTTTTGGATTCCTGAGCCTCAGAAATGATGTGTAATAGTAAAGATTTACAGTTTTACACTGCTGAGTTTTGTGGTAATTTATTAACAGATTAATGCAGAGCTACTATAGTAGTGTTAGGGTAATAGTTCAGCAAAGTTTCCAACAGGAAAGGAGGAAGTACCTGTGCCACAAAGAGCGAAACACCAGAAACTCATAGATATATAATCAATGCTCTAACCCTTCACCTGGCACTAGGCTTAAGCAAGTCAGACTGCTACTTCCTTTACATATTCTTTTCCCTGCCACCAAGATGCCCTGTAGCAATCTCTTTTCCCAAACAAGATGATCCTTCTTGAAATTAAACCTATCTCCTACAGAAATCAATAGAGAGGCTTACATGGTGTGATTTTTCTCTGGGCCCCATTCATGCCTAGAGATGGAGGACTTTGATCCCCTGAATCTCCTTAGGCGTGGAACTAAAAGAAGGTTGAAATGAGGATTTTCCAGAGGGGTCTTCCGATTTCTCTGTTTATTTTCATTGAATTTTTTTTTTTTTGAAAGAGGTTAAGACAAACAAAATAATTTCAAGTAAGTGCAAATAAAATGGCAAATAAGCAATTTAAATAAGCTGGGGGGCAAGAAAGAGTTTGAAAATGTTAAACCAGTTATTGGTATCTTTATCATTCCATAAGTTTCTAGAAAAAGACTGGTTTCTCCTTCCCTGCTTAAAAAGTTTACTCAGACTCTATTCTTTGAGTTGCTTAAACTACTTTACAGTGTTTTCTTTTGGCACCAAAATGTGTTTATATAATTCAAACCTCCAGTCTGTTCTGATCTTGTTGAAACTTGTTATGCTTTGCTAACTCATAGTAAAGTAAATGCATTTTTAGAGTTTAGGCCAGAGACTTAAGCCACATTTGACTACATGTTTTCCTGACAGTATCAATTTCTGTCACTTTGTCAACAAGTTACTCGAGGTGGGGTTAATTTTCTTTTTGCAGGAATGTGACCAAAAATGTGTTTAATGATCTTAGGTCCTGGTTTTCTTGGATTTGCAGTAGCTCTTAGCTGGCAACTCTGAGAAGAAGCCAGATGCTGTCCAGTAACTAACCTCAGCAGTCGGGAACCAAAGGAGCTCATCTCCTGTTTCATCAAATAAAAACATAACACAGACGCTTTTTGTTAATTGGGCATGAAGGGCAGACATTGGATCTGTGGGCCCACTGGTTTTTAGAACAGGCCAAAGAAGGGGCACCTGGGTGGCTCAGTGTTTGAGTGCCGCCTTTGGCCCAGGGCATGATCCCAGGGTCCTGGGATCGAGTCCCGCATCAGGCTCCCTGCAGGGAACCTGCTTCTCCCTCTGTCTATGTCTCTGCCTCTCTCTGTGTCTCTCATGAATAAATAAATAAAGAAGTGTCTAAAAAAAGAATTAAAAAAATAAAAATAATAAAATAGGCCAAAAAAAGTAATCAAGGGCTCTCAGAATCTGGGGTTTAGAAAAAGTGATGATATCATCAAACCTGACCTCTTCTGTACCCTCTTCTTCTGTTCTATTGGTCTTTTGAAATGTCCTTTACTGGTGAGCCTACTTAGTAATTTTTTAAAAACTTTGTTGCTTACATTTTGAACTATTTCAATGATAAAGAAAAGTCCCAGAAACAATTTAACAGATATCGGTGGAGGCAACATCAATATTGAATAAATGTTAAGATTTAGACTCCATTTTTTAAGAGAGAGAACATATCCTAGACAAAATCAAGGCTCCGGTCCTGTGGTGGACATGCCCTAGGGTTATGCCACACTCTTATATGTCCTCTTCCCCTTGAGTCACAGAACCTCTGGCTTGTTCCTAAGTAATAGAATATGGCAAGATGATGTGATGTCATTCTCTTGATTAAGTTACATTATACGGCAAAGGGTAAGAGATTTTATAGATGTAATTAAAGTCCTTAATCAGCCGAGTTTTAGTTTGCTGAAAAGGAGATTATCCTGTTTGGGCCTAGTCTAATTAGGGAACCCCTTCAAAGAGTGTCTGGAAGTCAGAGATTTACAACAACAGAGAACCTCTCTCCTCACTGCCAGCTTTGAAAAAACTGGCCACCATGATTCTATAGCTGCAAGAAAATGAAACTGGCCTACATTTTGACAGAAGTTGGAATATTTTCTAGTCCAGTTCCCAAGTGTGAGCACTGTTTGGTTGATTCCTCGATTTCAAGCTTGGATTCGAATCAACTAACCCAGCAAAACCTTGTCTGGACTTCTAACACAAGGAAACTGAGAGATGATAAATGGGTGTTAGTTTAAGCTGTTAAATTTGTGGTGTTGTTAGTCGAGACACAAAGCTAGTAAAAGCCCTAATCTCATCCTTTATCTCCTTCCCCAGAGGAGATGATATTCAACTTTGCTAGAATGAAGGGAAATAGAAATTAAAACAATGAGTTGCCATTTCTCATTCTTCAAATTGACCAAAATTAAAACACCTGACAATTCCAAATGTTGGGAGTCATAGGAAGTTTTATATGCTGGAAATAGAAATGGAAATGAAAATTGGTACAACCATTTCAGACAGGTTTTATAATGCCTATGGGGCCTAGCAATCCACTTTTAATGTGAATACTTAAGTACTTTGTTTTTGTACTTAAAAAAATACTTTTTGTACTTTAAAAAAAACTTTTACTGCATATACTTTACAGAGGTTTGCCACATAGTACCCATAAACAGTATTTGGTATCTTTGTTTTAAATTTTTCATAAATGTACACTTTTGTAACTTGATTTTTAAATTCAGTATTAGGTTGTCAGATTGATCCATTTTTGATATATGGGTTATACTTTGTATTTTTTAAAGATTTATTTATTTATGTATTTATTTATTTATGTATTTATTTTTTTATTTGGGAGGGGAAGGGCAGAGGGAGAGGGAGAGAGAGAATTCTAAGCAGTGAAGAGCTCAACTCAAGGCTTAATCTCATAATCCTGAGATCACGACCTGAGCTGAAACCAAGAATTGAATGTTCAATGACTGAGTCACCCAGGTGTACCTGGATTATTCTTTTTAACACAGTAAAAAAATATTCCATTATATTACAATACCACATCCATTCCCTAAACTGTACTGAGGTGAACAAATCTGTATTAATTTTGAGGACAGCTTCTCTAGGGAATATACGTAGCAGTGAAGTTGTTAGGTCCCAAAGGCATTATAAAATGCTTGAGATGTCTGTGCCATTTTCACTCTCACTTCCAGTATACAAAACTTCCTATTACCTTAACATGTGGGGTGGTCAAAGATTTTAATTTTTGTCAATTTGACGGGTGTGAAATGGCATCTCGTGGTTGTAATTTGTATTTCCCATTATTTCTAGTAAGACTGAAATAGTCAAAACATCAGCTTATGTGATTTTGGTCATTCTGGTTTCTTCCATGCTAAATATCTTTTGTCCTCTTCATGTCTTCTGCCCATTTTCTTGCCGGTAGTTATTATTTTCCTTGTTGAGTTGTAGGACGTGTTTATATATTCTGGGTCTCAACGTTTTACCAATTAAATGCATTACATATGGCTTATTCTAATCAGTTCCCTTTCAAAAAACATATGTGTAGTGAACTTTGGTTTTCCTTGCTGCAAAGTGTGGGTTACACCATGTAACTCACAGATAAATGAGATAATGAACACATGAAATTTCCTGCTCCAGTGCCAGGTATAGTTTATAGTTTAGGTGTGCAGTGGTGAGCCTCCTCCACCTCCTATCTATCTATCTATCTATCTATCTATCTATCTATCTATCATCTATCTATCTATCTATCTATCTATCTATCTAGATTTTATTTATTTATTCATGAGAGACACAGAAAGAGGTAGAGACATAGGCAGAGGGAGAAGCAGGCTCCCCAAGGGGAACTCAATGTGGGACTCTATCCTGAGACCCTAGGATCATGACCTGAGCCAAAGGCAGACACTCAACCATGGAGCCATCCAGGCACCTCCCTATACCTCCCTTTTAAAGAACTTCTGGGTTTGGTGATAGGGCAGTGGCTAAGAGAAGTGGTTTGGGGTTGTACGCATGTCTTATTACATCCCACTATTAGCACTTGCTGGCCTGTGATGTTGGAGTTCACCACTTAAAGCTCTCTAAACCTTTTTGCTCATTTGTAAAATAGAGGTCAAAATGCTTGCTTTATAGAGCAACTGCAAGACTCAAGCTCTAGTTGCACAGTCCTTACAGCACACTGAGCCCTCAAAGCAATGGTAGCTGCTCTTATTATTATCATCCTCATTAAGGAAGATGAGAGTTGCCTAGAAATAACAAACATGGCTTAAAATATGACAAAGTCTCCCTATAAAAGATGTACTAACTGCTATTGGAATATAGCAGTGAAGGAAGATTACATTCAGCCAGGTGTTGTTGGAGATTCAGGGAAGGCTTCATAGAAGAAATGTCATTTAAATATTGTTTGTAAGAAGGGAGGGTGGGATATAAATAAGTAGTTACAACTTGAGGAGAAAGAGATTTTTGGCAGTAAAACAAAAGAAAATGTGGGGATATTAAACAAAACCAACAAAGCTCCTAGTACTCTAGCTGTACAGAAGTACGGGATAATGGGAGAGGGTGTTGTGAACAACCTGGAAAGGGATGGTAAGAACAGATCATGGAGGCTCCTGGATGGCTTAAAACTTTGAAGTCAGATATGATAAAAGAGGATTTAGTCTTTGAAGATATCAAAGTACCTTTGCACTAACTAGTATCCCATGTACTGAAAAGGACCCTCTCTGTGTAACTATAAAGTGCTTTTGCCTATGGAATAGTCACATTTCTCAAACAGGGGTCAGTGACTAAGTTGCCCAGGGGTGGGAGTAGGGAATATGGGGGCTGTGCATATGACCCATATACAGGAACCCAATATGTATGTCAGGGCAAATGAACACTATGGGATCCAGTCTGAAGCTGCCTAATTACTCCCATCCCATACTAGGAATCAACAGTCTCCCTTAGATCAGTTGTAGTGAACCTTGGTTAGTTCCTTAATATGGCTCAGAAAAGGCAAAGTATGTAGCCTTCTCATAGGCGTTCCTTGTGGGTTCAGATAATAGTTTTCGCCACATTTAAAAATATTTGGATGAAACGCATTTCCTTCAGAAAGTTTTGTTTTGGATAGATTGTGCACCACTTATTGTCCACCTAAATTGTGGAATTTTGGTTGTCCCCAAACACATTGGGTTTATAATTATTTTTATTTCCTCCTAGATTTTGTTCTTCCAATTTACTATCACATAATCATTAACTGGAAAAGATGCTTTGGTCTTACTTATATGAGGAATCTAAAAGCACCAAACTCAAAGAAACAGAGAGTAGAGTGGTTGTTGTTAGGCACAATGGGAGATGGTAAGAAAGAGAGGGTGAGAGAGAGAGAGAGAGGTATTAGACAAAAGGTGCAAAGTTTCAATTATACAAGATGAATAAATTTTAGAGATTACTCTATAGCATATAGCCTATACTTGACAATATTCTATTGCATATTTAAAATTTTGCAAAGAGGGTAGATGCTATGTTAGATGTTTTTATCACAAAAAGCAATAATAATACTTTATTATTATTTATATAATGATTAATACATTCATGGCACAGATTATGATGATTTTACAGTGTATACCTATCTCCAAACACATCAAGTTGTATACAGTAAATATGTACAGCTTTTTGCATGTCAATCACACCTTAACAAGGTGGTTAAAAAGTGCTTTGGTCTTCTATTATTTTCTTAACAACTGAACATTCCAACACTTATATGTGTACTCATAAGAGAGCTTTCAAGAGGTAGCTAGATACAGCTGCAAAACTTTTACCATCCAAATTATGAGTCTGAGATTAGTTCCTACTTTTAAAGAAAGTTCTAGGCTCTAGCATGGCAAATGCTTTTTCTCAAACAAAAAATGGTGAGTAATTCTGTGAGCAAAACCAGGAATGAATCATACCACAAGAAATTTCCATCCTAACTGCAGACACTCATTGTAAAAAAAAAAAAAAGAAAAAAAAAAAAAAAAAAAGAAAAAAAATCCAGAGCCATTTCTAAAGGAAAAATGGAGAGGATTTACCATGAAGTTACCCTGTTGCTCTCCATCTGGATCTAAACTGATTCAGCTGGAGTTGACTTCCTAGTGGTCTCCAATGGAACTGAAATAATCTTTGTGGGACCAGCAATTTGTTCTCATTTTCTACCTCATTTTGCAGCATCTGGTAAGAAGTATGTAAGTAGCAGGTGTATTCACCATTGCCCGCCCCCCCTTTTTCTGGAGAACCATTTCTTAAGTATTTCAATCTTTCTTCTCATCCTAATGTAATTGATAGAAAGCATGAGAAGCTTTTTGAAATGAGGTTATTATAATGAAAGTTTATTTATGTTGGACCTTATAAACACAATGATTCATTAATCAAAACACCCATTTTTGTTTAAGCTGGAAGTGTGAGACCTAGGAATTGATAGTTATCTAAATTTTCACTTCCAAAGGCTTTGTAGGGGTGCCTGTGTGGCTCAGTCAGTTAAATGGCCAACTCCTGATTTCAGCTAAAGTTATGATCTCAGAGTCGTGGGATCGAGCCCCACATTGGGCTCTGCACCCAGCGCAGAGCCTGCTGGAAATTCTCTCTCTCCCTCTCCCTCTGCCCTTTCCCCTGTTCTCTCTTTTTCTTTAAATAAATAAATAAAATCTTTAAAAAAATAAATGCATAAAATTTAAAAATGATCTTTATTTTACAAAAATAGAAGTGGGTCTCTGAGAAGTTTCTTGTTTTTTAAGAGTACAGATGTGCTGGTGGTTCGAATAAGTCAAGTTTTGTGACTCTTCATCTTCTGTATTTGTTGTCTGTCAAACCACAACTCACACATGGCACTTAACAAGCTTATTTTTTTCAGCAAGGGAGTTTTATCTATGTTAATAAATTGAGGCAATTTTTTATATTTCTATCAATTTGCTGTAATTTTGCCCAAGTAGCTGCTCCAGATGGCATATTAGAGACCAGAACACAGGGTATTAAATGTTTTTAGGATATAATCCCATCTCTAATAATACTTTCTTCTAGATAACATGGCCAACCATTTTCTTCCTAATGCCATCTAATTAACCAAGGAGGGAACTGCCAGTAGGAAAATCCCTATTTTTGCCTTCAGAATTAGGGCTTTTTTATATAGACGTCTGCACCTGCAAAGCTTGGGCAAAAACACAGCTCACACTGGTGAGCAATTTAGTCTTGTTGGTAAATAAAACACACACACTTCTAATAGGTTTCTTTTAAAATTAAACACAAATTATGTCCCAAGTACCTTTAAAGGCACTATTTTGGCAAGGTAGCCTCGTAAACTGAATCACTTATATTTTACGATACAGTTCCAGGTGGTACAAAGTAAACATTTAGACCTGGACACTTTCCTCTCATGTTTTGCTTCGTGTTTTGTGCTTTCTTCCTTTGGTTCAAGTCCTAAGAATTCAGTTGAGCACAGAAATTTGTTTAAAAAGTAAATCTCTACTCAGATACGGTATATAGGCCTGTCCCTGATGCTCTTCCCTGAAAGTTATGAAAACAGAATAGCTGATGTTGGCCTACCATGGGCAGAGTTGCAGAAAGTCTTCCTAGGTTACCTTATGAAAACTTCTCTAATACTTTCTCTCATTTCCATGAAACTCAACATCATGCCCTTAAAGAAATGGAAAAGAAGCATACTAAGTATGATCAACAAAGAAGGAACTGGAACCCATTGCTCTCCCACAGTATCCCATCTTTGGCCATGGGCAACACTCTCTCACTGTTGGCAGAGAGAGCTTGTGACAGATGGGATGCTAATAACCACTCTTGGAAGATGACTTGGCTGTGTTCGGACCCTGTTTTCAGTTTCTTGGCTGCTTATTTTGGTGGAAGACATTAGGATTGAGTTGGGGCTAAGAGCATCATGTGAATAAGCAGGCAATGCATTATAGCGGTTTGAGTCTGTGACCAGGAATAAAACCTTTTATAGCCTTTCGCTTTAACCCACTCTGTGGGGAGATGAAACAAAACAAATCTCTAATGTAGTTTAAACTTGGTCCAACCTAAAAAAAAATAAAACGATCCTTTTTGGAAAAAAAATTCTCAATTGGATAAAAATGTTCTGTCTCTCAGATTACTCCTTCTTTGCCTTCTCTGTAAGATGGAGTAGTTGGTGTAGAAGGTAGTATGGAGTGGCCACATAACCTGTTGGGTTTGTGGGCGAAATGGGGTCCTCTGGTCTTCGGTTGAATTTGGAGTATTACCTGGCAACATCTGTTGGCCTCTAGAATGATGTTGCTTGATCAACTCCTTCCAAACCTGCTGTTTTGGGCTGATGGGTCTTTTGGACAATGCTTCTGGACAGAGCCAGTCAATTAGTTTCTCCTCTCTCACTGCCTGCTGGCCCCTGAGTCTCTCTTTTATCTTCCATGTGGTCACTTGGCCAGACCGTCCACCCTTAGTCTCTTCTGTGGGTCACTTTGCCTTATCCTAGCAGCCCCATGGCAGGTCCATTGGCCTTAACAGTGTCCTTGTATTATGGGGATGAGAATAGCCTGGGAAGCTATGCTTCAAGGCATTTCTCTATCTGACCACATTGCACTCCCAAGTTTATTTAGATAGACTGTTTCCTGTTTGGTATATGGCTGCTTATGCTGTGTCCTCCTTCTTGAGACCCAGACAAGTAGCAAGATAAGAGTCCATGTACCCAACTTATATAACAAATTTCAGAGGGAAGAATCAGGGCACATCCATCTGACTATCTCACTCTTCTCTTTCTCTGTGTCCTCTACATAAAAGGCAGGTTTCTCTGCTCCTCTTCTGCTCTTATTTGTCCCTTACATAAAACTCTAAGCTAAAGAAAAAGATAAATGAATTTAGGTAATCCTTTCTTATGGCAAAGCCTCGCCTGAAAGGCCGTTGTTTTGCTTCATTTAAGCTGTATTTCTAATGTTTTTTTAAAGCTCTAAATGTTTTGCTTCATTTAAACTAAACCACAGTTTAAATGACAGCAACTGAACATTATCTGTCATTTTGTTGTTGTTAGTTTTGTTTTGTGTTCCTTTTATAGAAATCTTAATCTCCCTCCCTCAGGCAGATGGGTTCCTTGAGTGTCCTAGGACCAAGGCCATGTATTAGGAAACTAAGAAGTAAAAAAAGCACACACATAATTATCAAATTATTTCCCCCATTACATTTATGCTCTCCCAAACTTTCACAGAAAGTTAGCAAAATATGTATAACTTTAGATGCTATTTTCTAGATGAAAAAACTAAGTTTACCTAAATATATTTCAAACTATACCTGACTGGCTCCAAAGCCCACCCTCTTCCTGGGAAGTACATTGCCTCTGTTGAAGAGCTGGAAGTTTAGATGTAGATCAAGAGCTAAGAAAGTTCAGAGAGTAGCCAAGCAAATGGCATCATCTACACTATGACTCAAAGTTGGGGACAGAACAGAGACCTATGTGGCTTCCATCACCACTGTGCCAGGTGGTCTGGGGTGCTGAGAGTTCAAGTAAATACTTGCCACTTAGTAGAAGAAAAGATGCAATACATCTGATTGCTTGTTTACTGATAGAAACAGAATCAACAGATGATTTCATTAAAATGGAACAGCTTTTGAGACACATTCTCTGAATTCTTAATGTCATCTGGGAAACTCGGAAATAGTTCCATAATCTTGTGGAGGAGGGAAGAGCAGATCCTGCCATTCTGACTTTCATATTCCACACAGTCTACCAAGTCTCTGCTACTTGGGCAAATGTCATATGATTTGAGTTCAGAGAATTTAAAGCTTAATGGTTTATTACCTTGATAGCTACATAATTCATTTTAAGCCTGCTTCACTTAAGCTTATAAACACATTGCCATGGTGTGGAGATTCCTTCGTGTAAATTTTATTTTCCCTCTATGTTCATTGATTTTTTAAAGAATTGGTCACAAACGGACAAGATGGCTGGAAGAAGAATGTGCACCCAACCCTTGGGCAGCATGAGAAGGGCATCCCTGTGTGGCCGTGTCCTCAAGGGATTGGGGTGGGGGGTGAGGTAGGTATATTAAAACCTGAGTAGGGTGGGAAGGAAATCCTTAGGGAAGGGTGGCATGGCATGGGGTGTGGGAGTCCGTCCAGGCTAAGTGGGGAGGGTATTTGTGCAGCATGGTGGCAGCCTGGGGAATCAGAGCGCTAAGAGCATCAGGACGAGGTCCAGGAAGGAAGCAGAGGTGCAGCCAAACCTTGAGGTGTTGGAGCTGAGGTGTCGTAAGGAAAGCTTCCAGATGGGGAATGAGTGGTGGCAGCAGAGAATGTTCCTATATGGGGAATTGATCAAATAGGTAAATATATTAAGGGTAATGGGAGATAGATTTCTCACTGCCAGAGATGGAGACAAAACAAAATGGACCTCAGTAGTGTTGAATTGGAATTGGTGGTATCAGTGTGAACATACAGGTTGTCAGAAAATAGAGAGGAAGATAAAGACAATAAATAGATTTAAGTATACACACGGGTGTATATACATTGACTTTGTCTACTGAGTAAAGTGATGCCCTAGTAACAGCGAACGAAACTCCTAGCACTCAGATCTGTTTTTCTTAACATGATTCTACAGAAAGGAACCAACTTCCTTGAAGAACTCACTGATTCCAGGGCTAGGACAGGGAAAGTACAAGTTGAGACAGAAAACTCTTTTTTTGTGTGTGTGTCAGAAGCTAAGAAAGTATACTCAAAGAATGATGGGGATATGTCAAAGGAACACAGGCCCAGCTTGCAGGGGCTGCACTAGCTGAGTCTGGCACAATTTGTACTTTAAAATAAATGATATTATTAGTAAAGCATAACCTATCGAAGAAAATAGAAAACTATGAGTCTAGACTGATATAATAAATGAATAAATTGCAAGTGTTGAGACATGGGATATTTACCCTACAAGTACCTGTGCACAATATACTTATTAATTCTAAAGAAAAAAAAAAAGAGAGAAACTTCACATCAGAGAAGTCTGGAAGTCAATACCTTAGTCAAGTGATCAAAGAGATATCACCAACAACGGGACACAATGAAATGATGTGCCAGCACTCTTGGGCAATGAGGACACAGCAACACATCTGTGATGTTCCTGCCAAAGAGGCATGACCTGAATTAATCATGAGGGAGCAAGAGATTGAGGGACATTCCACAAGATAATTGGTGTACTATCTTCAAAAGTCCCAAGGAAGATGAAGAAAGTCTGAGGAACAGCTCCAGAGCCAAGGAGCCCAAAGAGATAGACAACTAAGCCCAACGGGTGGTTCTGAACTGGATCCACTTGTTGTAAAGGACATTAGGAGGAGCACAATAGTGAGAGGGGGACCTCATAATCAGATGGTGATTATGTATCAGTGTTAACATTTTGGTTTTGGTGGTTGTGTTATGGTTCTATAGGAGAATACCCTTGTTTGCAGGAATGCACACTGAAATATTTTGCAATTATGGGCTATCAGGTTGGCAACTTACCCTCAATGATTCAGAGAAAAGGTCTCTTTTTCTGCACTGACATTTCTCTTAAAAATATTTAAGTAGGGGCACCTGGCTGGCTCAGTTGGTAGAGCATCTGCCCCTTGGTCCTAGGGTGGTGAGTTCAAGCCCCAGCTCAAGTGAGGAGCCTACTTTAAAAAAATAGTTAAAAATAAAGAAATAAAATATATTTCAGAAAAATATTTAAATAATATAATAATAACAATTATATTATGTAATATATTATTCTATAATACATATTATCTTATATAATTATAATAATATGCACACAAATTAAAATGGAAGATATTTAACGTAAACTTTCAGCACAGACTCAAGCATATTTAGCTCTATGGTGATCACAGATGATTAGACAAAGCTGTCTAACTGTGCTAGTCTAATTTGAAGCAGAAAAAATGTAGCTAGTATGAAGTTTTAGGTCTAGCTTTTCAGAATTATTATTAGTATCATTATCATTGTCACTTTTTAAAAAAAGATTTATTTATGTATTTGAGAGAGAGAGAGATGATGCAAGTGAGGGGAGAGGCAGAGAGAGAGAGAGAGAGAGAAAGAGAATCTTCAAGCAGACTCCTTGCTGAGCCTGCAGCCTGCCTAGGGCTCAACCCTAAGACCCTGAGATAAAGACCTCAGCTGAAATCAAGAGTCAGATGCTTAACTGACTAAGCCATCCATGTGCCCCATCATTGTTACTTTTAAATTTAAAGTTATTCCAAATGTTTGGAAAAGTTGTGAGACCAGTGAGAAGAACTTCCACAAGGCTTTAAGCTTTACCTAGATTCAACATGTGGTAACATTTTATGGTATTTGATTTTTCATCTCTATTTTTTTTCTGAACTATAAGTTGTCAACATCATGTCCCTTTCCACTTAAACGTTTGTGCCTCCGTCTCCTAAGAACAAGGATGCTCTTTTACTTAACCACAGTACAATGATCAAATTCAGGAAATGTAGCGCTAATATATAGAGTCCATATTTTCATTTTGTCAATTAGCCCAATAATTTCCTTTATTTCCTAGCACAGGATCCAATCCAAGTTCAAACAACACATCTAGCTGTCATGTCCCTTTTATCTGGAACAATTCCTCCGATTTTCTTTGCCTTTCATAATACTGAAAGCTGTTTCGTAAAATACTTCTCGGTGGTGGTATAATGTTTTTGTCTGGATTATTTTTCTTCTTCCCTCTCCCCTTTTCTGTGCCAATTTTCCCATGTGTTACAGAAATCTCTTCTTTTTTCTGCCCTCTTGAGTTCCACCAAATCCCAGAAACTGACACTTGTTTTGATGGGTGGATTGTTCACAATGGACATTTCTTCTGATTTCTTTTTCCTACTTTGCTGGAAGAACCAAGGATCAATACCTGAAGAATTTCAATAATTTAGACGTACAGAAGGGCAACAAACGGATTAGTTGGGAAGAACCAAATTCACCGTTGGAATGAACAATTTACTACCATTGACTAAACATTGCAGAATAATTTTAGACAACAAACTACAAATCATGGACTTGCAAACCATCATAACCCCTGAGAGTCAGCATTAATTACCAATTGCATCCTTCTAACACACCAATGAAGCTCTTAGCATGGGGGATGAAGGTATAGTTTCTGTTGTCTCTGGGTCTTCCTTTGCTGTGCTGGCTTGATGCTGAGCCCTCACACTGGTTCCTTGCCTAAAAATAGCACACTGCTGGATTATAGGGAGATTTATGAGCACATGAAATGAGAAATTAGAGAACTAATTGTAAGAGAAAGACAAAACAACCTGAGAACGAGGGGTTATTAAGTATGCTTCATTTCAGGGAAGGTGGGGCAGGATGGGACACAAAGCGTGGGTAGAAGGATTATGCTAAATATAAAAACAGAGCTACATGAAACACACAAGGGAAAATAATGTGCTAATTATATAACAAAACATTCACCTCATATAGCAGCATTATAACCTCTGGGTTCCCACAGTTACAGTATTTTCCAACCCTGCCAGTACTGGAAGCAGTTAGCTTATGAACTGTGAACACAGTAATGTACAGTGCAATAATATTGGGAATATGTATCCAGCTGGAAGACTGTTGCCTTAATCATATGCATATTTCTGCTGGATTTTTTCTTGACAAATGATGTTACGTAAAAGCCAATATTTGTGTACATATCTTTGTAGAACAAACTACCTCCTCCCCCAATAAAAAGTTGTTTATAAATGTTTAAACAAGCATTTAATTAGTTAACATTACTTATGAATTTTTAAAAAGTACTCTCCCAAGAATAATGGTATTTTGTTTTAATCTGTTTCAGATGTAAAATAGGAGACTTAATGGATACTAGCTGGTCCGGCTTCACTTTAACTTCCAAGTCCATGCTGCCACCTGGTGTTCTCTAAGGGCTTCCATCTTTTAGGCAAATGAGTTTGGTATTTCCTGCTGCCTGTTGGACATTAAAAGGGGAAGTGTGTCCTCCTGCAACCTCTTTGCGTCTGACTATAGACGACAGATCCTCTCATCCCCGACTTTCCTGTTCTTGCTACTGTCTCTAACATTTGGCACAATGCCTGACGTATACAGTGCCTGATGTAGCACCACCTGTTTGATGAATGAATGAATGCTTGTCACCCAAACTAGAAAATGTGAACCCATTTTAATTCTCTCTTCACTCCCCCATGGCCAAAACTCTTTAGCCCTTGCCACCCCTCACTTCAGATCTTTATAGCTTCATGTCTGGACCAGTTAGTTCTCACTTACATGTGCCACTGATGATATGCCCTATGCTGTGTCTTTATTCTTAAGACATTCATTCTATAACAGGAAGCCTGTATCTCCCACTCCACTTTACCCATTTGACCCATCCCTCACCCTGCTCCCTTCTGTCAACCATTATTTTGATCTCTGCATTTATGAGTCTGTTTCTGCTTTTGTTTTGATTTTTTGACTTTACATGTAAGTGAAATTATACAGTATTTGTCTTTCTCTGACTTATTTCACCTTCTCTCCAGGTTGTGGTAAATGGCAAGATCTCATCCTTTTTTATAGTTGAGTAATAGTGTTTTATATATATATATATATCCATTCATCTTTATCCATTCATCTATCGATGGACACTTACATCGCTTCCACATTTTGGCTATTGTAGATAATGCTGCAATAACCATAGGGGTGCATGTATTTCTTGAGTTAATGGTTTTATTGGAATTGCTGGATCATATGGTATTTCCATTTTTATTTTTTTGAATAACTTCCACACTGTTTTCCACAGTGGCTGCACCAATTCACATTTCCAGCAATAGTGCATGAGGGGTCCTTTTTCTCCACATCGTTGCCAACACTTGATATTTCTATATTTTTTATCCTAGCCCTTCTGATAGGTATGAAGTGGTATCTCATTGTTGTTTTGATTTGCTTTTCTCTGGTGATTAGTGATGTTGAACATCTTTTCATGGGTCTGTTGGTCACCTGTATGTCGTCTTTCAAAAATAGTCTATGTAGTTACTCTGACCATTTTAAAACCAGGTTATCTGTTTTTTTGTTTTTGGTGCTGAGTTCTATGTCTGGGTTTTTAATATTTGCAAATATCTTCTCCCATTCAGTAAGTTGCCTTTTCATTCTGTTAATGGTTTCCTTCACTTTGCAAAAGCTTTTTATTTTGGTGTGGTCCCAACAGTTTATTTTTGTTTTTGTTTCCCTTGCCTGAATAGACTTATCTAAAAAAATGTTACTATGGCCATTGTCAAAGAAGTCACTGCCTATGTTTTCTTCTAGGAATTTTATGGTTTCATATCTCCCATTTAGGTCTCTGATCCATTAAGATATTTTTTGATAGTGCTGTCCTGACATGTGGTGCTAATTTTTCATTTATGCATCCCATTGGTGAATAGAGAGAGCCTGGATAATTTAACCTTTAGATGTTCTTCAGATCTCTGTTCCCTCTTTTACCAAACCTTTTTTTTTTAATTTTTTTTATTTATTTATGATAGAGAGAGAGAGAGAGAGAGAGGACATAGACAGAGGGAGAAGCAGGCTCCATGCACCGGGAGCCCGACGTGGGATTCGATCCCGGGTCTCCAGGATCGCGCCCTGGGCCAAAGGCAGGCGCTAAACTGCTGCGCCACCCAGGGATCCCCCCAAACCTTTTTAAAGAAGGGCTTCCTAGACAGAGAAGTAGATGATTTTAGAATGCATTTCCTATCATTCTTTAAAAGGAAGACCGTGCTTGGAATTTTAAATTATTTGCATCCTGATGGCCTCAATAAAAACACTCAGGGATCATAGTGAAAATGTCAGTTCAACAGGGCTCTAGCTGGGAGCCTTTTTGTGGAAGGTCATGAACAAAAAGACCTCATCAAACAACAATAGCTTCTTGCAACATCCTGTAGGCAAGGCTCCAGGCTGCCCTGCTGGTGTAAGACCCTCGGGCCTTCATTCACGTGGGTGTGGCTAAAATATTCTCCCTTAACCAATTTTGTTTTGCAACCTATTCTCGTGAGAAGATGGTTTTTTGACTTATAGCTGGAGTCATCAACTGTGACACTGCTTACTTACTCCTCAGCTCACTCAAATCTTTTGCTCCAAAAGAATCATCAGTCACCCTCCAATGTCAGGGCCAGAAGCAAGGGAGGGGGCAGGGAGAGATGTGTGGAGCTTTGATACCTCTCACCTCTGAAACACCTGAGAACCATTATTCAATAAAATCTACGCTCTTGAACCTCTCAGATTCATCCATTTTGTTATAAATAACAAACATCATTATAATAAATTAATGCCATAAATAAGATTGTAAGAGAAATATTTACTATATCCAAATGCAGAGAAAAAAAAATAAGAAAAGACACCACCCAAAGCATTGATTCCTAGATAAATAAAATCTCAGATTTTTAAAATGTGAAATTAGAACATTAGATATTTTTAAGTTATGAGAAGTAATTTATGACATAAAACGTACAGATTAAGATAGCACACTCATTTGCTGTATTTGCTGCATGCATAACATATGTAAACATGGTTGGGTGGTGCCATGTATGGAGGCTTATTTCTTCCTGCAGAGTCCCCTGCAGTGGAGCCATGTCTTCCCAAGCAGGGCATGCGGATCACAGGAAGGACGAAATGTGGCGGTAGGTTGTGCACTGAGCCCCCGCACAGTACAGATGTTGAGGGAATGCCAGCAGAAATGGTGAAGCAGCACAGCATGACTGAAGTTTGAAGACACTGGTGGAAGCTAAGGATTGTCAGCCCATTTTACAGATTGGGAAAGATGCCCAGGAGCGTTGAACTATTTCTTCAAGGTTGTAGAGAGAAAGCAGCAGAGCTGTGTGACTTTGCATCTACTTCTCATTCTAAAACCAATGCTGGCCTATCTTTCATTCCTTTTCTTTCTTTTTGAGTGATTCATTGTGAACTATTTTAAAATATAGAAAAATGATGCAACGGATGTTTACAATACCAGCCATGGAAATTAAGGGAATGTCAGTATCTTGCTGTCTTTGCTTCAGCAACATTTTTGCCTTCTTAAAAGAAAGAAAACATTCCAGGTACAGTCAGAGCACCACCCAGATCTTTCTTTTCCTTCTACAGAGAACCATGTTCCTGAAGTTGGAACATATCATTTGCATGTATTTTTCCTTTTTGGCTTTTATCATATACGGATGTAACAATATGTGTCCAAAAAAATGAATCATGTAAAATGTGAGGTCTTGCTGCCAGAATGTTAATAAGGCAAAGCAGAGCCCCTGATGAGGGCAGATGCCAATGGCTGATCATCTGAAGTCTGCGGTCCAATTGCTGTGTGGATCACCCACATTAAGTGTTTACCTTTAAAAATTGTGTAACTTGTGTTTGTAGATCTGCTTTTTTTCCACTCAGTCCTATTGTTTGTATCATGTTGATACATATTTGTAATTTACTCAAATGAACTGTTTTGTGGCACTCCAACTTAAGAGCTGTTCCTGTTTCTACTTTTAAAGTTATTGTTCTTATTACAAATAGTATTGTTATGCACATCTTTGGTCATGCTTCTTGAGGCAGGGTTTCCACTGACATTTTTATTTTTATTTTTTTTCACTTTTCACAGCTAGTGGATTATTTATCTTTTGCTAACAAAAAGAAATCCTTTGGTATTACAGAATTTGTTTCCAACCCATAATTTTATGAAGCATTAGAATTTTATTTTTGGGGAATCTGCAATAAAACTGTTGCAACTTTTCCTTATATGTTAAAAAAATAGTTTCCCTCAGTGATTTTCTTAATATTACATAACTTCAGTCAATAGGCATATTGCTGGGATCCCTGGGTGGTACAGTGGTTTGGCGCCTGCCTTTGGCCCAGAGCACGATCCTGGGGACCTGGGATCGAATCCCATGTTGGGCTCCCGGTGCATGGAGCCTGCTTCTCCCTCTGCCTGTGTCTCTGCCTCTCTCTCTCTCTCTGTGTGACTATCATAAATAAATAAAAATTAAAAAAAATAGGCATATTGCTATTATTGGTAGTGAAAATAATAATTCCTATGCACCAGGCATTATCACATATTTTGTCATTGCATAAAATTATTTTAGTATTTTTTAAAAAAAGATTTTCAAGTTACCGTAGCACAAAATGAAACAAGACAAATAAAAGCAAATTTTATAATGTCAACTTGAGGGAACAAGTAAATCATTCCTTCAGATAAGAGGGTAGATCAGAGCATAAAGAGCAGGAATAAGGCTAGCATAATATTTGGTGTCACTGCAGGGTCAAAAATGATAATCCTGGGACTGAACACAGGACAGTGTGTACTCTTAACTGA
This sequence comes from Canis aureus, assembly GCF_053574225.1. Taxonomy (NCBI): domain Eukaryota; kingdom Metazoa; phylum Chordata; class Mammalia; order Carnivora; family Canidae; genus Canis; species Canis aureus. Next base: position 30,431,526 of record NC_135625.1, on the reverse strand, counting down.
TATTCACAGGTTATACAAAGAGAAATTTCTTCTTGTCTAGATTGCTTTTTCTATCCTAATGGGAATGGGTGGAATTTCTAAGAAAGAAACTGTAGAGTCAGGCAGATCTCCAACAGTGACCCGGCTCTACACCCTTGAGCAAGGTATTTAACTTTCCCACGTCTCTGCCTCCCTCTCTGAAAAAAACACAACATATATTTTGAAGATTTTCATGATGATTAAGTGAGATAATCCACTGACATTTTTAGGCTGGATAATTCTTTGTTGTAGAGCTGCCTGGGCATGGTAGGGTGCTCTGCCTCTGCCCACTGGATGCCAGTGACCCTTCCTCCCTCCGACACTCCTCTCCCTGCAGTGTGTCAACCGAAAATGTCTCCAACATTACCAGATGTCCCGGGAGGGTCAAAACTCTCTGTTTGAGAACCAGTTCTCTTGAGTATAGATTTTGAGTGGAATTACTGAAATGTTGAATGTGCACATCTCTAGCTTACTTCTGTTTACCATGCAACTGTTCTCTAAAGTTGTACCCGTTTTACTTCCACCAACTGAAAAGGGTACTTACTGCCCAGCATCATCAGCAACACCCCACATCAACATTCTCACTGTAAGTCTTATTCTTTTAATTACTAGTTTATTTGCTGATGTCAAGTGGGGTTGAATATTTTGTGTTTATTGACCATTTGGGTTTTTTCTCTGTGAACTCCTATACATATATTTTGCCCACTCATATTCAGTTACTTGACTTTTTCTTATTGATTAGTAGGACTTAAAAAATAATCACTGAATACAAAAACAAATCCATCCATCCATCCAACAAGTATCTGTTGAGCACATCCTATGGACCCCAAACCATTCTGGGTGATAGGAATAGAGCAGCAGACCAAAGAGAAACATTTCTGTTCTATGGAGTCCATGATCTTGCAGGGAGAAACAGACAAGAAGTAAAATAAACAAGTAAACTGTAGAACATATTGGAAGGTATTATCTTTTACAGGGAATAACAGTGTAAGAAAAAGGTAGGGAATGTCATGGTGGGGAGGTCACAATTTTAAATAGGGTGGCCAGTTAAGATTTCAATGAGAAGATGACATTTTAACACAGCTAAGTAAGGAAGGGATTTGCAGTCACTTTAATCTGATGTTGGTTATTAGGCTGCACATAGCTTCTCTAGGCATACAGCTTAGCTTCTCACTTTTGAGCGTTTTTTAAAAAAGATTTTATTTATTTGATTGAGTGGAATTACTCGGACTTGCTCCTATCTGCCTTAGTCTCCCATTTCTAGCATATACTTCCTGGCTACAGCTCCTTCCCCTAATTTTACAACTAACACCCTACCTCCAACTCCAGCTTCTCTGGAAACTTGACTCTGAAACCCTTCATCCTTCCCTGTACAGCTCAGTCACAGGGCCCGCCCCTACTTCCAAGCAGCATGCCTGCCAAGCATCATGAGGCCAGGGCCTTGGTTTTGTTCACTGCTGTGTCCCAAGGTCCAAGGGAGTGCCTGGCACAGAGGAAGAGCTAAGTAAATACATTTTGAATAAAATAAAGTATAAATGAATTTAACCACTACTCACACTAAAGTATCGTCTGTTTTCAATACACAACGTGCAATTAAAAGCTTCTGCTTTAAAGTAAAACAAAAATAGCAGAAATATGTAGCCTGAAGGCTGGTCGTACAATTTTAGGTGGTTTTTTAAAAGTTTCCCAATACATGATGATGTTTTTTTTTTTTTTAATTTTTTTATTTATTTATGATAGTTACAGAGAGAGAGAGAGAGAGAGGCAGAGACATAGGCAGAGGGAGAAGCAGGCTCCATGCACCAGGAGCCTGATGTGGGATTCGATCCCGGGTCTCCAGGATCGCGCCCTGGGCCAAAGGCAGGCGCCAAACCGCTGCGCCACCCAGGGATCCCGACATGATGATGTTTTAAACTCCCATGCCATGCCACAGTTTCCCATAGAAAACAAAGTAAGAGACAAAAGCTATGAAAACTAAAATTCTCTGATAAAGGAACAAAAATATCAGGGAAAGATTCTGCTGTAAAATTTAGACATGGCTTTAAAAATAATTTAATTTTAATTCTCAGCCCCAGTTTCCAAGTAAGAACAAACAAACAGACCAAAGTCCAAAATTAAAAAAAAAAAATGTTTCTTTACAGAAATCTTCCACCACATTTCTGGACCTGATGTAGGGGGTGTGGGAGAAGGAGGGCCTTTTGTTTGGATTTTGTTTAAAGTCCCCTCCCCTCCCCTCAGTTTCTAAACAAATAACAATATTTTCAAATAAAACAAGCCACAAAATAGCAGCCCAAAGCCCTAAGGCAAAATTTTGCTAAATGCTTTTTAAAAGTCTACCAAGTTCAGTTTCCAATTAAAACAATCAGAAGAACATAAAAATATACAAACTGATTTTTTTTATTTTTTTCTTAAAAAGGCTTCCTCCCCTCAAAAGTTTTAAAAACACGCACACACTTTTCTTTTTTTTTAAATAAAAAAAACCTTCTTTTAAAAAATAAAAACCTACCTTCTACTTGGTCAAAAGTCCAGTTACAAAGAGCTAAAACTGAATGCACTAAATAAACTTCCCACTCCTCTCTAGGCTGTGAAATAAGGGAACATGTAAGGATTTGGCAGGACCAGGGGCTGCTCAGAGCTTAGATCTGCTTGGAACCCTGTGTGCAGGCTTCCAAGGGCGGACTTGCTGGGGGAGATCTGGCAAAGGCAGCCGCACCCGGCCCTCCGTGCACCGCAGCGCTTCATAATCCCGGGGAGCACAAAGTGCCCTGAGAGTGACAACTGGGATTGGAAGAAAATATTCGAGTTTTCAGGATCTCTTCGTGGTGTCCTATTCTTCAGGGCCCTCCAAAATGATCTGTGTTTGACTGGAAAATAATTTAAAAAAAAGAAAAAAGAAAAAAACCCTCTCTAGAACTGATTCTCTGAATACTGTACTCTTTAGGAGTTGACAAGGCAAAAATGTTCGGTTAATTTTCATGCTTCTTACTGGACTAGTCGAAAAGTATCTTATTCTTGGGGGGTAGGGACATATTAAAAATATCTCCAATGGAGATCCCCGGGTGGCTCAGTGGTTTAGCGCCTGCCTTCGGCCCAGGGCGTGATCTTGCAGGCCCGGGATCGAGTCCCACGTTGGGCTCCCTGCATGGAGCCTGCTTCTCCCTCTGCCTGTGTCTCTGCCTTTTTCTCTCTTTCTGCGTCTCTCATGAATAAATGAATAAAATCTTAAAAAATATATATCTCCGATGCCCCTGTGGTAATGAATAGCAAACATCTAAGCAATCATAAGATAACTGTTACTCCTGGAAATGCTGCTCTGAAAATAGCTGCCACCTTGGATGCCCATCCTCCCTCTCCCAGGGGTCTCTGGGGTCCGACAGAGAGCTACCCCTTCTGCTTCCCTTGTCAATCCTGTATCTCTGACCCCTGGGAAGTCCTTGCTGCAGTCTGACTGCCTTCCTTCCAGCTTCAGTTGAGGCAGACTGTGATCCCCTCTGCCCTCACTGGAATGGCCACGGTGATCTTTGGAACTTGCTCATGCCTTTATTGTCCCTGATCCTTGACTCTCTCCTCCCCTCCTTCCTTGGTTTGGGGATTCTGAAAACTGCTTGTCCCAGACACCAGACAGTTCTTTTTTTTTTTTTTTTTTTAAAGGCAAAGCTTAAAAAATTGTCTTAGTATCCTACAAGCTTTTCACGCTAGAAATCCTCCTAGGGAAGGAATGCCTGTGTGGCTCTGCAGTTGAGTGTCTGCCTTTGGCTCAGGACATGATCTTGGAGTCCCAGGATCGAGTCCCACATCAGGATCCCTGCAAGAAGCCTGCTTCTGTCTCTGCCTTTCTCTCTCATGAATAAATAAATTAAAAACAATTTTTTAAAAAAGAAATCCTCCTAAGGAAAATGATCTCGGAAACCCATTCCTGGCTCCCAAAACACAGTAATCAGAAGGAGAAAAAAAAAAGTTTTGACATCCTGAGTTTAATGCTGTGAAGAAATGAAATTTATAGAAGAGAAGGCACTTCTCAAAACTTGAGTTTTGAGAGCCTTTTTCAATTCCTTGGGGGCAATCCCTGGAGTCCTCTGATAGGATCCCAGACACAAAGGGCTTATGGGATGCTGATGGGCAGTGAGTCCTCAGCACCCCAGGAATCTCTTTAATACCTAAACAGAGACAGGAGATGAACAAGGCCTGGGGTCTTTGTCAGGTTTAAGTTGGAACCAAGTGACAGTTTTCACTTTATGTGAGATCCCTCCCCTACTGAAAATAGTCTAGAAATAAATTCAGCACAGCAGTGGGAGACAAGGGGGCAAGTATGTCTTGTTCCTTCTGCTATTGGGGCCAGGACCAGACATTCTGAGACAACATGTCCTCTATTATTTGAGAATAAATTGCTTTTTCTTGCCTTTTATGCAATCAAACCCAAAATACAGTATTATTTATCTGCTATTACTGCTTCATATTCCTCCAGTATGTATCTTTAATTATAATCAGAATGACTTCCTCCCAGTGAGCTAAGCAGCTACAAACTCTCTGCCATCAAATATGAATGCCAGCCCTAACTCCAGCGCATGCTAAGCATCTTTGTGTCTGGTTATCTTGTACTCTCACCCAGACGGTCCTTCCTCCTCTGTGTCTTTGTGGAGAGTTAACTTGCCATTTTATCAAAAATCCATGTCCTGTTGAGGTGATTTATATACATCATCCTACTTAGCTTTTAACAATAATTTTACCAGGTGGGTATTATCAAATCATTTCAGAGTCAAGAATGCTTAATCCCAGGAACACAATGCCTAGAGCCAGAAAGCAGTGGCGTGGGATTTGAATTCAAATTTATCTAACTGTAAAGCACCTAATTTTGTTTTTCCTCTCACATATCTTATGCAGAGTATAGGATGGAGAGCAAGCCTTCCCACATCTTCCAAGTGGCAGTGTACTGGAGCCAACTTGTGGGAGCCAACTATGAGCATCTCTACCTAGCTTCACGTTCAATGACTTCGCATCGGTAGCCAATGAAATGAGCCCTGGTGGAATGGACCATGGTGGAAGTATTTACACTGCAAACATTAGCAAATGCTACAAATCAGTGCTTGTCAGGGAACTGGCTGTTAAACATTTACCAGCACATAACGGTCTTCAAACTATAGTGATTGCTCCTCTTTCATAGTTCCTGGTTTGTATATTTTAGAATTAATTTTACGGTCTTCTAAGTTTTACGTCAATAAATCTTATCGATGCAGACTGCCTAGAGAGAATTTAGAAAACACTTCAATCTCTTAGGTCCAAGATGCTGTAAAACAGAACTGGATTTGTAAAGACCTGAGATGCATTAGAAGGTGCTAAATCTGCCAGCAGGGGGAGCCTAATTCCCAAACATATGCTCGCCTTTTCTGGAATATAGAAGCCACTCAAAGGAAAAATACAGGACCTGGCTTTGATAAAATCTGTCAGAAATTAAAATCTACATTAGAAGTAAGTGGAGATCAATGCTTTTCAGATAAATAGTGGTGGAACAAAAATGCATTACCCATGCTACTGGAAGTAAAGGAGAACTCTGAACAAAAAATCGACTACAAACATCAAATAAAGAACTCAGAATTTTACAAGGTCTTTTTACCAGAAAGAAAATCAGAAATACTATGCACTTTGAATTCTCATATCTAGGCTTTTAGAATATATAAATTCTGACTCTGCAATTTTCAGAAAGCTTACTAAGATATCCCAGGCCCTTTAAATCGCCTCCTACCCAAAACAATCGGTGTACGTGGGTAATGCAACTATAGTCTAAATCTCAGTGGAATTTAAAAAAACTGGACAAGATTAACATACTGAATAATGCTGAGAAGTGAGCATAACTTTTCCAAGAGGACCTTGCACTTTCAGATTCTGCAGCAGGCTGTATGGCATAATAGCTAACCTAGAGGGGACTCGTGTGAAAACGTGCAGCTCAGAAGAACATAATGGTGGAATGGTGGCCTATACAGACCTAGGTATTTGGGATTTGATTAAAAAGGCCATATCAAACTGGTAGGAAAGTTGTGAGTTATTCAGTAAATAGTGTCTGGATAATTATGTTGGGAGAAAAAGTTACATGATTCTATATAGAGAGCCTCCATGTTGTGTTCTACGCACAGATACCTACATTTCTTGACATAAAGAAGTGTACATTTGATGCAAAGGGATCGTATGTGATCAGCTTCATTGGTGATCAGCTCTCCAGGTGAATCAATAAAATCCTGGGAAGCCACCTATGAGTCAGCAGCCTCTCTCTCTGTCCACTGGCTCCAGCTCCCTCTGCAGGAAAGGTCTCAGCGCTTAATACAGATGGGCTCTGTCTGGGGATGGAGCACATGGCTGCTGGCAGGTCTGAGCATAGTGATCTCAGAGGAAACAGCACTTCTCTCCTTCAGCTTCAGTAGATAAAATCTCAAGAGTTTCTTTCATATGTATGAAAAAATTGGAGCATTGGCATAAGTAGAGAAAATAGTGTTAGAGCCAATCATCCTGCTTCAACATGGACAATTTTGTCTCATCTACCCTCATCTCCTTGAATTTTTCTTATCATTTGATTCACATATCACCTTTCAAGTCGTTCCATCCTTAAAAGTTCCTGTGTGTACCTCTAAAAGATAAGGACAATACTATCATCACACATAAAACACTGATTATAATCCCCTAATATCATTAAATATCCAGTGTTTAAATTTCCCCAAGTATATTATAAACATTTTGTTATTTATTTGAATGCAGACTCAAATCAATTCAAGGATCTATTCTAATCGACTCAGTCTTGGTGATGTGCTCACACCTGTACTAGTCACAGTCACCTGCGGGCATGACACACTGGGATTGGCCCGGCGTGGGTCATGTATCCGCAACGATGGTCAGGTGGAGAGGATTTTGCTAGAGCAGTGGGGCCTGGAGAGACACAAGCAATAGCCAGTCTAGCCAATACAACCCGAACTAGATGTTTATACAGCGTTTCATTTTCGGAAGGACCCCCTCAGCCTGCCACCATCACAGCGAATCCCACTTCTGGTGTAGTCCCACATGGAAGCTTGCCAAGAAATTAGCCACCCTCAAGAATCCTCTCACCTCTTTCTCAGAACTTTCAGGGGCTTCTTCTCCCATGCGTTCCACGATGAGCTTCTCTGGCTCTTGTCCCTCTCATCTCGACCCCTTGCTGGTCTCTGATGTGGTGCCTCATGCTACTATGGCTCTTTGGGGAACAGTACTGCATGGGTGACTGCTACTTTTTTTACCCTAACACCCGCATCAGGGAAGGGGTGCTGCTCCCTGATATGGTGATCAGACCCCACAGCTGCTGGGAGAAGTGGTTACTCTTATCATCTCGGGTCCTAGTTACCAGCTATGTGGCAGTGTTTGCACATGGACTGCCTTACAGCCAGCCCCCCACGTGTCTTTAATTAATCCCTGCTTACCCCTCAAGTGCTGACATGAAGTGGGCTTTCCCTGAATGGGTCTTCCCTCCCTCTAAGGTCTGGGCCAAGCAGGCTCTTTAGTTTACCCCATCTTACCATACAGATGTTTCTATTTCTCTCTGTCTGCTTTCACAAGTGTCTACTCCACGCAGCCTCAATTCCACATTGGCTTTATTTATGGACCACTTGCCTTAATATTAGTATGTGCAATGATTCACCAATTAAAGATTGAGTGTTTCCTGAAAATCTGGAGGAGCTACCAAGTATAAAACACTGAATTATTCAGACAGAATGAAAAAGCAGCTCAAGAGCAAATTTGTTTCAGTTTTAAGAATAGGGAATAAATCAGGATGTGAGCCGAAGTTAATGTAAACCTGAAAGTCCATTTTGCCTCTGGTAGCTTGGTTAATAAATGTTTGTAAATCTCCTTTAAAGGCTAAGCTCCTCACACATTTATCTCTAGAATGCATCGGGTGGGATTTAGAACATTCTCGGTATTCGTTTAATGTAACACTATTCGGACCAGCTCATCAGCTCTGGTTCTCCACAGAGGTATGCTGCATTCTGCACCTTAGTTATTTGGTACAATTGTTCAGCCTCGCGTTGTTGTGAAAAGATTTATCTCTTGGGCCACACAACAGATGGTAGGCCCCAGGAAAAGGCATTTGTGTTGTTTCATTTGTGAAAAATCTGCTAAGAAAATTCCACGTATCTTATGTAAGACTCAATCTTCAGAACGGAGAGCATGCTTTATGGGGTTTTCTCCTTGCTGTTAGTAAATTTGGAGTGCTCTAGAGGAAGGGGCCTAGTGTGCCAGAATCAGACACTGGCACGAAATCCCAAACCACTGGAAGTTGTGGCTCCATGGAAGTTACTTCACATATTCACCTTGTATACAACATTGGGATCCTGAGAACCACCTCTGGAGGCTGGTTGTTCTATTCATTGAGTTAGGGAGGTCAGTTGCAAAAAATAGTGCCTGGAATCTAGAAGGTGCTCAACAGATGAATTCCCTTCCTACGGTCTCCCTAGACTCATTAAATCAGCATTTCCCAAGCATGCTCGTTCCACGCCAGTTCTCAATGCCAGGATTTTAATAGTTATTACATAAAGAAAGAGTTCTGTGATTAGATGAATGCGTTTGGGCAAAACTGGGTTATACAAAGTGGAAATGAATGGGTTATAGATTTTCTCTGTGCTTTTGTTTCCTTTGTAAGCTGCAGGCCATCTAGGAAACTTTAATGTGGCGCCCCTAACGCAGCATTTCCTAGTCTTATTTGAGTATGGAGTCCTTTTATCTTGGAGCCCTAGGCAATCCGCTGGGCACATTTAGGGCAATACAGAGTTATCTTCCATCAGAGAAATAAATCCCTCAACCATGACTGCTTTTCTTGTACCCCTCCCACCAGGACCAGACTGGTTCTCATATAGTTTCTTAAGACTCCTTCTCAATTTTTTTCTAACTTGTATTAATATACTTGAAGGAAAGAGACAATGGCTTGCTACACACAGTAGATGTGTTTCTCCTATTATTGAAGCAATTAGAGCCCAGAGATAGAATAAGCATATAGTATACTCACACAGGTTTATGGAGTTCTAGAAACTTAAAAGCTGGAAGAAACCCAAAAAGCAACTCCTCTCATTCCTCTATTCCACTACTTTCATTAAAATGATTGTGGACTCTTTCAGGCAAAGAATTTTGTATAGCCCGTACTCAGAAATGGAGTTTGTTTTCATCAGATCTGCAAGCAGAGTGAGGCTTTTTCTTTTCTCTAACTTGGGAGATATGATTACTAAGCTTGGGAAGACTCTACCTCTTGAAGGTTCTAACTACTTTCACTCTGTTGTAAATGAGCTAGAGAGAGGACCCATCAGTCCCAGTGACGGAAGGACAGGGCAAGGAGACAGGAGGCGCCTGACTGCTATCACGAGTGTGCAACCTGTGCAGCTGGCTTGGAAGTTGCCATGGATGGGTTTCATGCTCTGCTGTCGCTGTCTGGAAATTCTTAATAATTTTCCAACAAATGGCTCCACGTGTTTGTTTTGCACCGAGCTCCTCCAATTATGTAGCCGGTCTTGAGGGAGAGACACTTTGAAGAGAGGGTGTGACCCTTCCAGGGTTTGACCTGTTGTGTGTTGGCCGGAAGCTAGCCCCAACTGACATCATCTTGATCAGAGCTCTTGACCCAAATGCCACATAAGCAATTTGATCATGCCAAACTGTGTGGCAGCCAGAGAACAATTTGAAGGGAAAATACATATTTTGTAGGTTAGCCTTTTTGAACTAATAAAATAGTGGATTTATTATTCCTTCTCTGAAACTCTGAGTAACTTATAGAACCTGAAAGAAGCTTAAGGGTTATTATGCTCTTAACACAAACTCTCAATTTGCTGAGCTGTCAATTTCCCTTGGGAAGAGTTGTCCTGGTGAGGTCTATCACATCTGCCAAGCACTTGCACACACCATTCATTTAGAAAGTAAGTGGTAGAGTTCTACCTAAAGGGAAAGCAAAGGACCAACCGTCTTAGCCATCTTGGATGAATTGTCCACCAGGATGAGAATATTCAAAGCATCTTGAGGTTAAAACTATCGTTCCACCACTTTTACTCATTAAGAATATTTCTACACACTGTATACACATAGTTTAAACCTCGTAGATGCCACTGTTAGAGAGGAAAATCCAAAACATAACAATACTCATGGAATTTGATTTTTTTAAGTTGGAGTCTAGAGCATGGACCAAAGAGAAAAATATGTGTTTCCCAGGAAGGAAAGAGTTTTCACATGGATCAAGGTAGAAGAACCTATAGCAGAGATTGACAGATTGCTTGTGGGGACGCAAGACAAAAATGAAGAGAATGTCTTGTCAAGCTGGTCAAAACAGGAGCACTTCATAGACCAAGATGTCAGGGGTGACAAGTACATCAGCACACAGGAGCCTGGGCTGGGCACTTAGAGAATAGGTGGCTCCTTCTTACCTCTCTCATTAATTTTTCCCTTCTGTCTGAGAAGCAATCTCTCTAAATCCTTCTGGGTCTTCATGTCTTTTGTTTTCAAAGGCTTTTTAAAAAGTTAATGCCTTTTCAATAATTGTAAATAGCCACTTTGCAAATTCCTTCGGATCTTTAGCTTTGAGGAGGAAATTTCTTAAAGAAGCATTTAGTAGGAAAAGCGAACCAAATATCATTTTAAATGGTTTTATTACAAGACTCTAGAATAAAAAAGGTAACTATGCCATTAGTGGATTTTTAAAAACTTTTTATATATTTTATTTATTCTGATAACCAAACACTTTTCTTCCATTGCTGTTCATATTTTGTCTCCTAAAAAGGTCATATAAGGGACGCCTGGGTGGCTCAGTGGTTGAGCATCTGCCTTTGGCTCCGGTCATGATCCCAGGTCCTGGGATTGAGTCTGGCACTGGGATCTCCACATGGAGCCTGCTTCTCCCTCTGCCTGTGCCTCTCCTTTCTCTCTGTGTCTCTCATGAATAAATAAAATATTTAAAAGAAAAAAAAAAGGTCATATATAAGATCTTCAAGTGGTTTTTTAAAATCTAACTTCCTATTCCTATTCTTAAATACATATTCTATTTGTAGACATGATTTTTTGAAAACTGTTATTGGCAATCTCTTCCAGATGGGAGTCTTCAATTTGGTTAGCGTGCTGGTCGTCCCCGGAGGGCTTCAGGAAATGAGCCTGCACATCTTTGCTTGTTTTCATGTTTTACCCTCTGCTCGGTAGCTGATGTTCTGCAGGGAGAACAGCCCTTTCCTGGTTTGGTTGAACTGGAAGGTTTTCATGTGTGGCTGCAAGCATTCCCAAGTGCTAATTTGACTTTGGCTAATGGCCTGAGTTATAAAGTGTTTCACAGACCTCTCTCTGCATGGACACCCTCCTCTTATTTAATGACAGAGCATAGAGAGGAAAGGAGCCTCAGAGGGCAGTGGACAGATGCTGAGAACGAATGAATGATTCCTGCAGTACCACCTTGTCTTCTTCACTCAAAATTGTTCTTCAACATCTGATTCCTGGCAATATCGGATTCTTGTTTTGCCTTTGTTCTGTAATACAATGGCACATGATGGTCTTTTATCTTTTTTTTAGTTGTTTATTCTTCTCTATGATATGTTGCTGAGCATTCAAGAGAGACCCCCCAAAAAGCCACACCCTAGAAGGGCTTCTTCTTCTATGCAGCACAGTTTACTGAAATTATATAAAATACGCCATAAAGAAAACCCCCAATTGCTATTAGAGGATAGGCATCAGGCCCTCAGATCCTGAGGGATTATTTATTCATGAAGCAAAGGCCTTGCTTCAATATCTTTTAAGGGATGGGGCCTGGGTGGCTCAGTCAGTTAAGCATCTGCCTTAGATCATGGTCCTGGGATTGAGCCCCGCATTGGGCTCCCTGCTGAGGGAGCTCCTTCTCCCTCTGCATCCCCAACCAGATGCTCGCTCTCTCTTTCAAGTAAATAAATTCTTAAAAAATATCTCTCAATGAGCTTGTGAGTCAAATGTGCCCAGAGATAGTCTAGTGGATCCCGCGTATATATCTTTGGTTAGAAAGACTGAACAGGCTTCTCAGCTATGTTACTCTTCCTGGAAAAACAGTTCTATGATAGAGGGACAGATCTCAGAGAATTCTGTACATCAATTCTCTTTCAGAACCATCGGCAAAACAACTGGACTTAGAGATGGTATTTTTTGTCTATTTAAAACAGTTTTGGAAACTCACCTCAATTCACTTATTAATGAATGACCATGGAGTTCTTCACTGTGTCTTGTGTGGATCAACTTGGTCTTTTTGAAGCTTATATTTAAGCTCTTATATTTAAGTTGGGATGGTTCTAGAATAGTCTTTACTCAGGACTAGCCCTTCTTCTAAGGTGTGGCTTTTTTGGGGGGGTCTCTCTTGAATGCTCAGATGCTCAGCAACGTATCTCTGGCTGGTTGGAACTCAAACGTCTCATGGCCCTGTGTAAGCTTCAGGATTTGTTCAGCTTCTAACTCCCTACTTGTTCCTTCCATAATGTATAGAGGCTACCTTTGTAGAGTCTCATCATATGTGTGCACAGCTTTGTACTCAGCTCAACACTCCAGGGGATCCACTTGCCAATTCCTGGAGCTCTTGCCCTGTGTACACCTCTCTTCTCCAGGACTCTGCCTGCCAATTCCCACTGCCTCAACTTCCTTGAGCACAGGCCTTGTCTCTTCAGCTCAACCACGCCTCCATTCTCCACTTGGATACTCCTTCCCTCCAGGCAGAGAGCTGGGCAGTCATTGTGGTCACTTTGTTCTCTTCTCTTTCCCTTCTATAACAGTTCTACACAGCCTACTGTCAGTACCTTAAACCAGTTACTCATGGATTTTAACCAGATTTCTAATTTGAGGTATTAGCACTAGTTTGGTACCAGGTACTCCATCATGGTTGAAAGCAAAAATCCTCAGTCAAGTCTCAGACCATCTGTTTGCTGACTCCTGAATCCTCAGCACCTCCTCTAATACATGGAACATAGTCTGCACTCAGTAATAATAGCTTTAGAATGAATGAACCTGTTGTGATTCGTGCAGATCTAAGCAAACTCGGAAGCAGGCCAAACTTCTCTACAGGGCAGGTTGGATTTATGTGGACCATCTCCCAAACTGCAAGCTGGAGAGAGGGTAGTTGGTGCAGTTACCACTGCAGTCACCGAGGATAATGACCACTGGTTCCTGTGTTAAAAAATAATAGCAATAATCATAATAGCTACCATTTATTACAGACTTACATATTTCAGGCCTTGCATTAGGTACTTCATGCATGCTTCTTCATTGAATTCTCACAACAGCATATGTTAATTATCATTTTCAAGGTCAGGAAACAATGGCTTGTACACATTAAATAATTTGTTCGAGGTCACTCAATGAGTAAGCAGGAGTTGAGTTTGGAACCAGATGCTCATTGCAGACTTTATGTTCTGAACCATTATGATGTACTGTTGGGACCAAACTTCAATTACACTACAGGGCAATTTATAAAGAAACAGAGAGCATAACAAACATGGATGACTGACTATACCAGAAATTTTTATCTCCTGGTGAAGATAAATGAATTGTGAGTTTTGCCCTTGCCTCGTGGAGATTGAATTTATTGATCATGGAAGGAACTGCAGAATATGTTAAGGACAAGCCTTATAGAGAGGTAGGGGATACAGTCCTTTAATTAATTCTAAATCCACCTGAAATTTGTCACCTGAAATATGGTATCAGGATTGCTAATACCTAAACATATCTGAGGATACTAGGATCAATATTTAAAATGGAAGAAATCCAGCTGAACTATTAACCTAATGAAAATGCTAGATAGAAAATGTTCTTTATTGAACTTTTTTCAATGACCTGAATTTAAATGGATAAAATTCTTTTTGAGTATCATTCTGTTAAAGCTTTGGAATGAAAGAGTTATCTTTTAAATTAAAGTTTGTACATCATTTTTATGATGGAACACGATGTCCTCAGCTTATTTTTCATAGGCCTTGTAGGTACAGCATTTTCAGTATAAGTTAAAAAAATGATAAAAACTTTTGAAGGGAAATACTGGAAATACAAATCACTGTAATTCAGATTAATGGAGAGTAGTCAATTGATAACTAGCAAAACCAAAAATAACTTGTTTTAATTATCATATTCAATTACAGAAACTAATTAGAAAACATTATCTACCTTCATATCATTTCATCAGTAGACAATTTGTTGCACACCATTTTGCTTCGCAGACTGTCTCTACCATAAGCTTCATCAGGGGCCTTGACTAGAACACAGCACTCCTTCTTCAAGATCTTAAACCAGATGACTCAACCATGATTCATGAACCTCTACAATCTGCATCATGGACACCCAGAAGCTCAACTGTAAGGCTCATGAGATCAAGAATGGGTTTGGGGCTCAAGATAGAGATCTGGAGACACTGGAGGCAGAGGACACTAGAGAAGTGGGTGAAACTTTTACAGGGAGAACATAAAAAGAAGGAAAGAATCCTTGGACATAAGCCTAGACCATGTCAGAGTTAAAGGGAGAAGGGAGAAATATAGGGGGTCTACAAATGAGATTAAGAAAGAATAGTCAAAATGGTAGGAAAAAGTGAGGATCCCAGAAGTCAAGGTAAGAGGAAACGTTTTTAAAAAATTTAAAACCAGGGATCTCTGGGTGGCGCAGAGGTTTGGCGCCTGCCTTTGGCCCAGGGCGCGATCCTGGAGACCTGGGATCGAATCCCACGTCGGGCTCCCTGCATGGAGCCTGCTTCTCCCTCTGCCTGTGTGTGTCTCTGCCTCTCTCTCTCTCTCTCTCTGTGTGACTATCATGAATAAATAAATAAAATCTTTAAAAAAAAGAAAAATTTAAAACCAAATGTGTATTTCTGCCCAGATGGAGGTCACAGCCTTTCTAGATGAATGCATTGTGAAGAGAGGTTGATTTTTAAAGTTCTCACTTAAGATCCAGAAATATTGATTAATATTTGCAAAATGTCTGAAACTTATTTATTTTGGGATATAATATATGTTATCCAGAGTAAAAAAGGCAATAGAAGTTCACACATTTCTTCCATGTAATTTCTTTGAAAAGATATGAAGGTTTTCTCAAAAGGTTGGCAGCCTAGTAGCCTATAATTAACAATATAGTCTGCATTTATTAATATAATGTTTCCTTCCAACACTTTGACAAAATCAGAAGTAGTATATTCCCTTATAGAAGTCATGTCTACTGCTTCTCATTCTGCCCAGTTGTACATTGTCAAGGAGGGTCTGCTACCCATTAATAGAATTTTGTTTGCATTCACTAGAGCTTTATTTTTTTTAAGATTTTATTTATTTATTCATGAGACACACACACACACACACAGAGAGAGAGAGAGAGAGAGAGAGAGAGAGAGAGAGAGGCAGAGACACAGGCAGAGGGAGAAACAGGCTCCATGCAGGGAACCTGATGTGGGACTTGATCCCAGGTCTCCAGGATCAGGCTCTGGGCTGAAGGCGGCGCTAAACTGCTGAGCAACCCGGGCTGCCCCACTAGAGCTTTAAACTAAAAGTCAGTTATTTGGTACTGCTAGTGGTATAAGAAGGAAAACCCTAATGAATTGGTTCTCCTTTCCTCTGCTTTCTTCCTGCTCTGCTTTCTATTAGTCATTCAACAAATATCTAAATATCAGTCACTGAGCTAGAAATTGGGCAACATAAAAGGATAGAGTGAGATATGACTTTCAATAGAAACACAGACATATTTTGAACAAAGACATATTTGAGCAAATTGAAACGAGACTATAAGGTTTCTACATTAGTCCACATGCCTTCACACAGGGAATTGATCAGAGACTGGTTTCTAATAGCTTACTATCCCAGATCTAGGCAATACTATATCATAAGAAGATCTATAGGTTTTAAATACCTACTGGAGAAAGGCCTGTTATAACTGTAATTTTTTCTTGAAAATGCCTCTTTTTCCCCTGTATTTGATCCCTGCATCTGTCAAGATAACACACACATATCTCTTCCTCTTTCACTCCCTTCCTCCTTGCTTCCTGCTGATTGACTCAAACTTTAAAAAAATCCTAAATTATTTCTCACCTAATACAAATGTCTTCCAAATTTAAAACTACTGAGAAATAATTTTGAAGTAGGAAATGTGGCTGATACAATGTGAAAAAATAAGCATAACCCTTTGGGAAAGAATTAAAAATAAAAATAACTTGGCAGGATTAATGAGTCTAGCACATTATGCTAGAAATAATGAAGATGGTTTTTTGTTGTTGTTGGATGAATAATACATAATTTCTTTCGTTCAGATTTCTCTCTTCATAGTTCATCTTTCTTTCTTTCTTTCTTTCTTTCTTTCTTTCTTTCTTTCTTTCTTTCTTTCTTTCTTTCTTTTTTAAGATTTATTTATTCATAAAAGACACACAGAGAGAGAGACACAGACAGAGGTAGGCTCCCTCCACGGAGCCCAATGAGGGACTCGATTCCAGATCCCGGGATCATGCCCTGAGTGGAAGGCAGAAGCTCAATTGCTGAGCCACCCAGGCGGCCTTTCATTTTCTTTTGTAAATAGACAAATTAGTTATCAGAATAACTCTGCTGTGTATGTTGTTTAACAATTAGCTATAAAGTTTCAGAAAAAGTCCAACAGAAAAAAAAAAATAGTAGAGAACTAGTCCTCCCTGAAAACAGTACCGTTGTTGACGGGACCTGAGGAAGAGCAACTAAACTGGACTCTATTTGATGTCCATCCTAATTATTGAACTAAAACTCCTGAAGTTATCTAATTGCTCAAAATTGCATTATTGGATTCCTTGCTAGTTGAACTGCAGTCCTGTTCCACAAAGAACAGAATGGGAGGTACTTCAGAACACAAAGGAACAGTCAAACTCAGAATGAATAACTACAAACCCAACCTTTGTTAGGATTTCAAAGCCAGACCAAGGATGACTGAATTCTCTGTATCTTTGCCACCCAAGTGAGGCTTCCAGAGCTTTCCTACAAATACAAGGGATCTCTCTAATCTGAGATCCTGCAAGCATCCTTCCTAAGCAGTATCTTAAGTACTTTGTTATAGGTGAGTGATCTGTTGACATTGAGCCCAGGGTCAGATATGACTTCTGCAGGACTGAGACCAAATGAATCTTCCAGATATTGTCTTCCACTTCCACTGGCTGCACCAGTGATAAGACATCCACAAAAACATTTTTGGAAAAGAGATCAAGTGTGAAGAATACAACTGGGAAAAAAAAAAAAAAAAGGAATAAGAGCAGACATGGAGGGGAAGAGAAAAGCCTACTCATCTTTCGAGTTATTTTATGACTTTATCAAGACTTCCTAAAGCCCTTCACGCCCTAAGTGGAACTAGCTTTCTTCATGTGAGGCCCACCATAACCCCTTCTACAAAAGCCATGTACCCTTTTGTTGTATTTACTGTTCATATGTGAACATGTTCGTAAATGAGGAATTAAAAAATTGAATGAACAAAGAAGAATGTATCTTCATTTTCAATATCTTAAATTTAATATTCTTGCACTGGATTTTTCCCCCCAAAATAATCATGACAAATTGAGAAAAGATCTAACTCAAGAAAACAGAATCTTAGGGGTGCCTGAGTGTCTTAGTCAACGTAGTGGCCAACTCGATTTCACCTCAGGTCATGATCTGGAGGCTCTGGCATCAAGTTCCTTGTCAGGCTCAGCACTCAGCAGGGAGTCTGCTTGTCTCTCTCTCTCCCTCTCTCTGCCTTTCCTCCCACTCTCTGCCCTTCCATGATCTCTCTAAAATAAAAAAATAAACCTAAAAAAATAGAAAACAGAGTCTTAGCATTATGAATGCTCTTAGTCTGGACATTGAGGGAAGGCCTTTCTGCAAAATTTTTTTCTCTGCCAAATTTTTAAATATAGTTTCAAACATCTCAGTGACTTGCTCCAACTCTAGTAAAGCATATAAGCTTAGTATGTTTTTTAAAAATTTCTAGTTGGAACATTGTTGGAGAGAGAAATTTGAGAGTATTACTTAATAAAGGCATGCTATTACCTTATAAGCTTTACAAAAGATTTGAAAATTGGAAAATGTATGTTCAACGTGGCAAATGGTAATTGTATTTTAATATATTTAATTATTTCAAATCTGTTTATCCATAAAACTGTATGACATGACTTACTAAATATGAGAGTATGACTATATTCCTTTGGTGAGAATAACGAATCTCCATGTATCTTATATTTTAAGAAATGAGTGTGTAATTAACCATTGTAGACAAATCCAACAATAGTTCAGTCATTATAGACCATCTGTTATGTTTGTGAACTGTCAAGTTGGAGCAAGTTTCAGAAGCTATAAATAGCTCAGTCGTGTTCTTCCCTTGGGACTAGGATCTTCTTTATGTATGTGTGTGTGTGTGCTGAAATGGTGATAAAAAGTAGGTCAAGGGGAGAGACTGGTATTCCAAATCGGGCATTTAGGGGGAGGAAGGACAAGGATTTTGCTCTAATGTTTTCAAGTGAATTGATTTTCTCATCTCACAACCTTTCCCCCCCCCCAAAGCTTTTCATATTATTGAAATATAAGAAAGCAAAAATATTTATGTAATATATATTATATATATTTATTTAATATATAATATTTCTCTAATAACTGCAAAAATATATACATATCCAATGTATCTCTAGTAACTGTCCTCTAAAGTCAAAACTCCTCGCCCATTTGGTTTAAAAATGGAATCATTCCATACTGGCATTTTGGTGTTGGTTTCTGGGGCTCTTTCTATCTATCTACAGGATGTTCCAAAACAATGTCTTAGAATATGGGTCTCAAAGTCGGAATCTAAATTGGTATTCACGCAGGTTTGAGCGTTCTCTGAGAAATGTTAAAACATTTTTTCCATTTATTATAATCTTTCCCTTGAGGAGGCAAACATTTCTTTAAGAGGACATGGAATGCTCTAACCACAAAAGAGAAAATTGATCAATCTGAAATTCATTAAAGTGAAGAAATTCTTTTCAACAAAAACAAGACACCATAAAAAGAGTGAAAAGGCATGCTGAAGACCAGAAGATATTTGCAACACATTTATCTGTCAGAGAATCCATGTTTAGAATAGAATTCCTACAGTCAAAAAGAGGACAATCCAACTTTTAAAAAACAGCAAAATATTTAAATAGACATTTCACAAGAGGATGTACATGTGGCCAATAAGCATATGAAGAGGTTTTCAGCATAATTAGTCATCAGAGAAATGAAAATTAAAACCACAGTGAGATACATTGTGATACACTCTACAGAGTGGCTACAATTAAAAAGGCTGAGAATACCAAGTCTCTTATACTGTTGCTATGACTTTCAATCATTGAATTTTGAAAATTTATTTAGCAGTATATACTAATGTCGGGCTAAAGCAGCCAGACCCGAATGGCCGTGTTCTGTATGATTCCACTTAAAGTTCACCAACAGGCAAAACTAAACTACAGTGATAGAACCAGAAAAGTAGTCACCTCTACAGGGTTGGATATTAATTGGGAGAGGATATGAAAGTGCCTTCAAAGATTCTAGAAATGTTTTCTATTTTAATTAGAATGATAGTTACATGAACATGTACATATGTAAGAATTAATTAGCCCACATACTTAAGATTTGTGCAGATTTGCATGTTATAACTCAATAGAAACATCTTTTTTAAAGAAAGATCAGGAAGTAAAAGCATAGTAGAACCCCTCACTTTTGAGAAAATCGCTATAGCAAGTATACTATATGCATAAGAGAAGAAAAACATTAATATTGAGGAGAAAATTATTTCAAAAAAGAGCTAGAAATGCGTCATGTTATATATTACCTTGAGGAGAAAATGAGTTGGCATTATAAATATTCACTATCTGTTAGAATATATTTAACATATTTAAATAACATTCCCAATTCTCTTACAATTATAAAGGCAGTTAGTTTATTTGCATAACCTGACTTTCGCAAGGAGCTCAATTTCCATCCAAAATAAATCTGGATCTGTTCCCTACATCATTTTCACTTCATTAATTAGCATCTAATTTATAGGCATCTCAGCGGTTGAAGCATTTTTGCAAATAGGGCAAACTAAAATAAGTCTGGATGTATTTAAACATCTTGGCAATACAAATGGCCCTTTCCCATCCTATTTTATAATTTCAAAATCTCTTCCCCTGCAAAGCTTTCCTGGCCTGCCTAATCACAAGTAATCACTCCATTCTTCATGTTCCTGTAACATTTTGTTCTAACCTCTATCATCGCACCTGTCTCTTGATAAATAATATTTGCTAAACTGAGTTCTTTGAGCACAGAGAATAAGCTTTATTAATCTTTTAATGCATTTTGCCTTGTACTCTGTGGCCACTCAATAAATGTCTATTGAACGACTGAATGCATTAATAGACAATTCTCTCTAAAAACTGCTGAGAGTCTTGGGATGCATTTACCAACTTGGAAAATAAAGACTGAGAAACTCTGTCACTGGTCCCCAAGCTCCACGGTCTTGCCCATACTGTCTTTCAGCCTGGAATGCTTTTCTCCTTCATATCTGCCCCCATCTAACTTCTCTTTGCTCCCCACAATTCAGCATGGCAGGTAAGAGCCTCAGATTGTTCATCTCAGACTGGGTCAGGTGTCACTGGTACATGCTCCATGAAAGCAGGTGTGGGTCTCTAAATTCAGCTTTTAGCAGAACGAAAAGTTTTCTGCTTTATATATCTGCTTCTCTCATGTGCTTGGCCAGACCTCAAAACTCCAGTCCAGGGTTGAGGGCCAGTGAAAGTACAAAAGAGATTCAGAATAAAGGTACAATTGAGTAGCGATGCTGCTCTCTGGTGCCTCGTTCATTATCAGCAGAGAGCATCTCAAGCCACATAGGCAAAGGTCCCACTGGGGTAAGAAAGCCTGTGGATTGGAGATCTCAGAGCTGCAGGCACAGTCTCCTCTCTCAGGGGGAAGAGCCATGCCAGCGCTCAACAGGCCACTCTACCAGGCAAAGCACATTACTGCCACCACTGCTTCAATTTGGGGGCTTTTGTGGGCACCCGATGGTGAGGTGCCCAGCTCACACTGTCACCAGCCACTCACTTCCAGGACACAGCTGCAAGTCCTGGGCTCCTTAGCTCAGGCTCATTTTGCACAAGGGCTTCCCATCCACACTCCCAGAGGGACAAGTATATTCTCCTTAACTTTCGACCTTTTCAGTTCTTTCATTTGCTGCAGCTTAGGAGACATCATCATGATCACCCTTTGCTCCTGTTGCACTAGCAAAGAGCTCAGGCCTCTTTCCAGAGCCAGGGCTCTGGGCATAACTGACCAGCTCCACAAGTTGATCATGACAGCATCTGCACTGTAACAGGCTCCTCACAAGCCTCCTAGCATGTTCTGGGTTACAGTGCTAATGAACATTTCTGTGTTAGCTGCCTGCTGCAAGTCTAGATGTGGTGCTAGTCCTTGGAGGGGAGGAGCCACCACTGCGGGGACTCCTCTCCCATGGGATGAATGGGGAGGGACCCTGGGACTTCAGAGAGTGGCTGTGATAGCACAGCAGCTGGCACAATGCTCAGGAAGGAGCTAGGGTCACTGCCACTATTAGCATGGGAGTATAGGCCTCTCTTCCCAACTTGGAAGTGCCCTCCTCCACCCAAACCTTTTCCAAAAGTGTATTTTGTTTCTATTGGGCACTGGCCACAAGGAGGACTTGGTTGTAGCAATAGGTCTTCTACCTCAATCTCCTCCCCTTGTGCCAGTGGCTCTGGGCCAGAATGCTGTGGGCTAAAGCAGGCCTCCCTGGTGGCTGGGATGGCTGACCTTCACCCCATCCTTTTCATTCTTACTAAGTGTACAGTATTCTTGCCAACTCTACTGACTGCCAATGAACTGCACCAGGCAATAAACAGCTGGTCCAAGATCACAACGGGAAAGAATTACAATTAGGAGTTGAGTTGCTTTTACTTTTGTTTTGCTTCAAACAACTAATGAGGCTGTGTAACAGACATATAGACAATGAGGTGAGCGGGCTCACCTCCCCACCACCTTACACAGTTCTCACAGAGGTGCCTCAGTAGGAGTCTTGGGTGGGAAAAGAAAATCACCAGTCATGACATTGGTGGGAAATTCATGAACTTACCTTTTAAACAATCGGCCTGGAAGTCCAGGCTTTACCAACCACCAGATAGGGCAATTTGGTATTCTGATCAACAGGCCTACAGGAGGTTTGGCCCTGGACAGCATGCACGTCCTTCTAACCTTTGAGTTTCTTGAAAAAGAGCCATGTCCTGTATCTCTGTATTTCCAGCATAACACTACAGCGAGCCCATAGGAGGGACTCTGAAAATATTTGTTCATCAAATAAGTTGATGTTCTGCTCTAGTGCCACACCCCAGAGTGTGTGAATAGCCTCTGGAGGAGGTGAACAAAACCCAGTAAGGTTGGTCCATGGTCACGGGGGTTTTTCCTTTGCTCTAACATCTCTAGATCTCAATGATGTAGCTAGCGGGGCCTGAGCTTTCCCATAGTTCCAGTTGGCCTTCAGAGATGTGAGGAAGGAAATCTGGGTCCTGAGCTAGACTTACTTATTCCTAGGACACAATGAGCTTTGTAGTAGAGCCAAATGGCAGAAGAGGGACAAAGACAGAAAGACAAGGGGGATGGGGCAGCAGAAGCTGCATGTAGGTTATAAGAAGAACCTAATGAACACATCAACTTTCATCTTTCTTTATTCATGAAGCTGAAATATCCCAAGTCCTGTATCCCACTTCTTGCCAAACATTTTCCCACAGTACTGGTGTGAGATGAAGTTTTCACAGATTTACAGAAAAATAATATAAAGGATATTGCTTCGTAAAGCTAAATTTATTCCTTTTTAAGAGAATTACCTAATACAGGGATGTTTTTTGGGAGGGAGAGAGTAGGAAATATTTTTCTTTGACATTATGACAACAGTGGGTAGTATTTTTAAAAAATGTCTTTAGTTGACAAAAGTTGGCAAGTTTATACCAATTCCCCAATTGTTTATCTGTCTTAATTTTACTGGTCTGTGGTATCTAGAAGTTTGGGAACCACTGATATGACCTTTCCTATAGATTTTATTTTGAATCTCTCACTTGAAGGCCTTCTATGAACTTTTGACATATTTTTCATTGTTGGCTTTAAGTGCAGAACAGCATATAAAACTCTAGGTCTAGCAAGTGCTCCAGTCCATACTTCATCTCTTAGGTCCATACCCGCATATCCAGCTATCTTCTTAACATCCTCACAGGCATGTCAAAATTAACATGTTATAAACTAAATTCATAATCCCCAGTGCTCCAGAGCTTTCTCCCATGGCCTCCATGTATCTGTAATGACATGTGTTATCCATCCAGTTACATAAGCCAGTGACCTTTGAGTCTCCCCTATCATGCACATCAGTCCATTGCCAAAAATATCTTGAATCTGATTTGTTCACTGAAGCCAGAAGATCTTTGGAAAATGCACATCAGATCATGTCTCATATCCTTACTCTTTGAATAAAGTATATAAATGATCCACCATAGTACCCATATTTCTTCTCTGTAATAGTTCTGTAAGAAACAGAATCAATACGATTACATATATATTTATACAGAAAAAGAGATTTATGTTAAAGAGTTGGCTCATTATGGACACTGGCAAGTCCAAAACCTGCAGGGTAGAGGCTAAAGAGCCAGGAAAGAGCCATAGTTGCAGTCAACTCTGAAAGCCATCTACTGCACAACTGCCTTTTGCTCAGGAGAGATCAGTCTTTTTGTTATATTCAAGGTTTAAATTGATTGAAGAAAAATCTACTTAACTCAAAGACCACCTAGTTAAATGTTAATCTCATTCAAAAACACCCTCAGGAAGACACCCAGAATAATGTCTGACTATACCTCTGGGTATCATGTCCTGGCTAGGTTGACACATAAAGTGAACCATCATACCCTCACCTACCATACTGTAGCCATACTGACTTTCTACTAGTTTCCTAAAAATAACCTTTTCTGTCTTCAGATTCTTTGTAAATTTTTGTTATTCCCTCTGCCTAAAATGTCTCGCTCCATTCTTCACCTAGTTAACACCTATTTATCATTCATTCATCTACTTACTCATTCCATTTATATGGCAAAGAGAAATCAGAAGATCCCATTTTGTATGCCTAACCTCATGGAAGAGATTCCATCAGCAGTAATATGTAGGAGGAGAAAGCATCATATAGGACACGTAAGACTTCATTCATGTCTGCAGAAACATCTGTAAAGCCTGCCTTGCCAATTGCGCAAACTAGAGAAAGGTGTTCTCTCCATGTCAAAAAGGTCAAGAAATTCAGCTAGAAGCAATACAGATGGGATCAGATAGCCCGTAACTCCCTTCTGGGAAAAAGCAATGTGTCTAGGAATGAAATAGAAAAATCCTAGAAGAATCCACTTTTACCCTGTAACTGAGAGGGTGAAAATAAGAGGCAAGGGCATGCCTCGAGGGATGCTGGGAGATAAACAACTGGGAGGTACTCTGCTCTATGAGTCAATTTGCTTGATCACTGGGGCTGCCAGGTAAACAATAGAGATGACACAAATGCAAACCAAAACTGGCATAGAAGGGC
The DNA here is from genome assembly GCF_053574225.1 of Canis aureus. NCBI lineage: Eukaryota > Metazoa > Chordata > Mammalia > Carnivora > Canidae > Canis > Canis aureus. The sequence continues at coordinate 30,406,959 of NC_135625.1, read as the reverse complement.
CTTGTTCCTAATACTAGTAGACCGACTGGGTAGGAAGGGAGGCACTGCAGAAGCCACGTAAGACTAATTGGGGCTTAATATTGGCATAAGTAGTCACATAAAATATAGAGAAGAAATGGACAGAACACAAATTTGCTGTTGAGATTGCTCATTGTACTTCCAACTACCTCTCTCTAAGATCTTGGATCTCCACATTTGAAATGTCTGTTATTAGTAAATCAAAATTTTTCTTTGTCCTTTCAGCTAGACCAGAAGAATCAGAACACATTGAAGACATGGAAAATGACACATTAGATACATGTGTTGAAATGTGTAGAAAATCCAGAGAGGTAACATAAGGTCAGAGTAGAAATAACCATTAAAAGGAATAATATAACTTTCTCTTTTCTAATTTTTAATTTAAATTCAGTTAACATATAGTGTATTATTATTTGCAGGGGTAGAATTTAGTGAATCGTTGGTTGCATATAACACCCAGTGCGCATTAATACAACTTTCTTAAGCTAAAAAAAAAGAGAGCCTAATTTAACATATTTAAAGGATACTAAATACTGATTACTGGGTAAAATTCATGAAGACAGAGCTACACCTGGAAATGACATGGGGGGTTTTAAGCTCTGGAATAGAATTTAAAGTACTACATGTGTCCAGGAGGAAAAAGAAAGATTACAAATAAAGTGAAAAGTTAGATTGGCCTCATATGTCTTCTGTACAGTAGTAAATACAACACAGCAATAGAGTTGCAAGGGGAAAATTGTGATCCAAAAATGATAAATCAACGTCCTAAGGAACAGCAATGTGAGACAGAGAATCGGGACTAGCATAGGGCATATTTTGGGTATGATGATTAACTTAATTGAATCACATTAAACCAGGAACAATTACTAAGCAACTAATAGGGATTAGAAACTGCAAAGAAACAGAAGGGAAAGGTGATTCGGCAAAAAGAGGAATAAATGCAAACCCTGCTACTAGCTGGTTATAGATCTTGGGGAAGTCCGTCTTTCAGTCCTTGGTCCTTGGTCCTTTGCTTCTCATGATCTTCTACTTTGACTTAAAAGCCCAAGCCTGGGGCACTCAGTTGGCTCAGTCAGTTAAGTGTCCAACTGTTGATTTCAGCTCAGGTCTTGATCTCAGGGTCATGATCTCAGGATGGTGAGATGGAGCCCTACTGTGTGCTCAGCGGGCAGTCTGCCTGAGATTCTCTCCCCTGCCCTTCCCCCCCACTCTTTAAAATAAAAAAAATCTTAAAAAATAAATAAAAAAATAAAATCCCAAACCCTACCCTAAAAGAGATTAATAGGAATAAGCAGTAACAACAAACTAACTCTTTTGTCTGAAATGATCACCACAAAGACCCTACAAATTCCCTGAGCCCAGAGAAGCCCCTCTTATCTACAGAGCAAATGAAGAGAAGTCTTGCCTGGTGGCTGTTCTAGAACTTTGGCTCTTGAGGGTCTGCAGCCTTCTGTGTGACTTCACAAAAGCTTCTCTGAAAAGGGAGTAGGCCAGGAAATCACAGGGGCTCGGGGAACAGCTCTGTTCTCAGGTATGCCTTATGCTCCAGGAACTGAAAAAATAAGGTGGCTTCCTGTTTCTGACCAGTAGGCAAGAAAAAGTTGTTTTCTACCTTTCTTCCTTTCTAGCTAGCCTGACAGTAGGATCCATCTGTGACCTGTGAGTCAGAGAATCAGGCTCATTATATCTGCTCTATAAAAAGTCTTTTGAATCTTGGTTATTTTAGTCGTCCTTTTGTACAATTGAAAAGAAAATGTCTAAAGGGAACTAAACCCATGCTAATTCTAAATGCTAAGTGGATATACTTGATGTACAAAAAAGAAGCATATTTCTGGGCTCTGGGGTATAATGAGCAGGCCAACATCAAGGTGGATGATCAATGATTTAAAAAAAAAACTAAATATGTAATTTAATTAGCATTATTAGCAAACTTGCCGTATTCTAGGCAGCACTGATTGTTAGACCACCAATAAGAATAAATAAATGACAGCCTAACATTCAACCAACCAAACAAGAAAGGATCAAAACATAATTTTAATTGATTTTTTTAGAGCTAACACACTACAGCTTATGAAATGAAGCTATTTAAAAAATAAGATCCCCCCCCCAAAAAAAATAAGATCCCCATCTATAAAAACATATTCCTAATACTATTGTTAGGGTTGCAATGGCTATCGATGCAACTAATTTTAGAGAAAGTAGAGTCAGAGCTTTTAAAGGTAAATCAAAATATTTTTCTTACTCTCCTTAAAATTACCATCTGCAACCTCTTTGCATTGTGAAGGCTGAGTTCTTCCTTTAGATCATAATATCCTGGGTGGCCCTTATTCTGACACCCAACATATAGATCAGATCATGTACACGTCATTCACTTATTCCTTACATTCAAGGAGGGCCTGCTATCCAGGAGGCATGTGGTGACCCATGCCTGGATTCTGGATCTAGATCTTCCACGAAATCATGATTCTAAACTAGTTAATGTCACCTTTCTGAGCTCAAATTCCCTCATTCGTAAAATTGCCTATAAAATTACAGAATGATATTAGAGCATCTCTAGGTAACATTTACACTCTAAGACTACTTAAATTCATATCAAACAGGGACAATGCCCGAATTCTTATTATAGTTTGACACAGAGAGACTTCATTAATTCTCTCTGGCCACAAGACAACTACCAAATACAGTTAGTTGTGCACATGAGATTCTAATACCAATACTCAATGATAAAAAATATTTTAAGATACAGGGGCACCTGAGTGGCTCAGTCAGCTAAGCATCCACTTTTGATTTTGGCTCAGGCCATGATCTCAGGGTTGTGAGCCCACATCATGGGGCTCCAAGCTCAGTGCAAAGTCGGCTTGAGATTCTTTCTCTCCTTCTGCCCCTTGCCTTACTCATGTCCACTCTCTCTAAAATTAATAAGTGAAATCCTATAAACAGTATTTTAAGATACAGAAACGCAACTTAATTATGTACCAAAAATGATTAATAACAACACTGGCTATAAAGCATGTGACATTTTTCATTAACATTAACAAATATAATATGGTAGTTGCACAGGAAAAACTAAACTCTTCCTCCAGTATGTTACTTTCTTATTCTCACACTGCTACCCCACTTACGACACTTCTGGCACCAGATGTGTGCAAGAGGTCCCCCCACTGAAGATTGTCTGCGCCTGGTAGGGATTCTACAGTTTAACTCCAATTTCTACCTGGAGATAGCTTCAGAGCCCACCGGTTACGGGCTGCGCCCCACAACACTGCCCCTTTAGATCCCAATAGCAGGTCTAGGTTGTCACCTGTGCTTCTGGTTAATCAGCTATAAACTGCAAGTTCCCATGATCCCCTCCTCAGGTTCAATTAGTTCGCTACTGTGACTCACCAAAGGCAGAGATATGGTTAACTCACTTCTTATAAAAAGATAGGATAAGAAATACAGATAAGCATCCAGATGGAAGAGACTGTGTAAAGCAGGTTCAGGGGTGGTGGTGGGGGGAATGGTGCATACCTTCCATGACCTCTCCAGGTGCACCACTCTCCCAGCACCCCATGTGTTTACTGCCACTCTCCAGATGGGAGAGTGGGAATTTTATGAAAGGCATCATCACATAGGCATGATTGATCAATGGCTCCATCTCCATTCCTATCCTCTTTCCAGAGAATGGGGGTGGGATGAAAATTTCAAGCTTCTAATCATGGTTTGGTCTTTCTGGTGACCACCCACCACCCAGGAGCCCACCAAGAATCATCTCATTAGAACAAAAGACACTGCTAGCACACAGGAAACTCCAAGGGACTTAAGAGCTCTGTGTCAGGATCCAGGGTCAGAGACCAAATATTAGAACAAAAGATTCTCTTAGTGCTCTTATCACTTACGAAATTACAAGGGATTTAGGAGCTCTGTGCCAAGAACCCTAGGCATACAAATATTCTATTATCTCATAGTAGAATGACAAATATCAGCAAGTTTGTCTCCACTGAAATAATAATGGCCCACATGATAGCTGTCAACTCCTTCCAAATTAATTTTTCATGACCCCTAGGTTAATGATGAATTTTACTGCTCATGTATGCTCAATATTCTGTTCATTATAAAGTAAAAATCTATCAAATTGGCTTAAGATATTACAAAAATAAACTAATATCTGTGAGCTGCTTACTTATTGATCAATATCACATTCATCAATAGCATGGGTTTGAGAAATGACTTCTGACAGTATGAAAGTCACTATCATTTTACCTTAATCTTCTTCTCTCTCTCTCTCTTTTTAAAAAAGATTTTATTTATTTATTCATGAGAGACCACAGAGTGAGAGGCAGAGACATAGGCAGAGGGAGAAGCAGGCTCTCTCTGGGGAGCCTAAGGCTAGACTCCATCCAGAACACCAGGATCACAACCTGAGTTGAAGGCAGATGCTCAACCACTAAGCCACCTAGGCATCCCATACCTTAATTTTCTCTAAGGTAATAATAAATGTTACTTTAATAAATAATATAGTAGAATAACATTTTGCCTTGCAGTAGCTAGTTTCCTATTCAGAGATATTTAGCAAAGGTATGACAATACTCTAGCTAGGAATAATCCCTAGGGCAATCTTCCCATTGACAGGTTCATATTCCTTTCAGAAATGAGGGGTATTTCACCTTCCAAACAGGAATCTCAACTTGTTTTTTCAAAAAGGACAATATTTGAGGTTTAAGCATACCAGACATATACTTTTCTTTGAATACATGATAATTTGTGCTCCAGGGATATGAGGGTATCATAGATTCTGTTTATGACTCTGACTTGTAACTCTTATTTTCATTAATCACATTCTTCCAATTATTTATCTAAAAGCAAAGGAAAAATCTACACCATTCGTGGTGGACTAATCTATGCCACCCATGTTTATAATAAATGACACAAAAATATTTATCTGAGGTTTATTTTATACCAGATACCTCCTAATTCATTGCTAGTTGGACTCTTGCTAGCTGAATATCTGTAGTGTCATGCAAAAAATGGCCTACCAAATCAAAACAGAAATTCTGCTAATGGGACACCTGGGTAGTTCAGTGGTTGAGCGTCTGCCTTCAGCTCAGGGCGTGATCCCAGGATTCTGGGATCGAGTCCCATGTAAGGCTCCCAGTGGGGAGCCTATTTCTCCCTCTGCCTATGTCTCTGCTTCTCTCTGTGTGTCTCTCATGAATAAATAGATAAAATCTAAAAAAAAAAAAGAAGAAATTCTGCTAAAACAAATCCAAGTGTGCACGCAAGTGAAAAACACTGAAATTATGTGCAAGATATGTATGTGCATACACACACATGTATGCACAAGCATGTATTTGAATGTATATACATACATCTATATCTTAGCTTTTTCTGCTAAGAAAGCCTGGTGTGAATGATACCACAGTCGCAGGAAGTACACTTAGCACCCAGATCATTGGTTTCTTAAGAGCAGTGTCTACCCTTTTTTTCTTAAATAGCAGAGTAAAATCCTGAAAGTTATGATCCTCCCTGCTTAGCTCTGCAGGGAGGTTATGAATATATTAAAAGCTAGAGGCTAAGAAATGCAACTAGGACACAGAGCTAGTCAATAGGGGAGCTGAGATTTTAGTGAGGCTCTGACTTCTAACCATGAAGCCTTGATTACCTTTGACACACTCAGCCTCTCTCTTGCTTCACATCAGCATGGATGAGTTCCTGTTGTGAGGCTGTATTCATTATTCACTTCACGATCAGTGATTCCTCCCATACCTGTGAACAGTCCCATTCTGATGCTTTAAAAGAATGGGAAAGAGCCAGTATAGAAAAAAAAAAGTTTTTAGAAGTTATTTCTATGAGATCTGGCATTTCATTCAACTTCTAAGAGCTGGAGGCTTTTGAATAAAATGTGAATCACAAAAAAAGATATCATGCACTTAAGGTAAAAGCTGGCTTTTTTCAGAAATTCAGTAAAATGAGTATGATTTGAAATCTCCTTCACCTCTTTTTGAAGCAAACCCTAATTTTCACCTAAATCTGAACTGTAATTCCCCTCCTAAATCCCCTTGTGGACTGCAGGTGAGCAGGAAATAGGCTTCTCTCCAGCAATGGGGGTGTAGGGGTTTATGTTTTTGTAGTGATTATGCTTCTCCAATTAATACAGAAATTGGTACATTGAAATGGAGCACCAGTCTAACCCAAACCTGGAGTCTAACTTAGGATTCAGGCAGTGGGAGGAAAAGACACTGAGGATAGGCTGGGAGACTGAGGATCCAAGGCGAGCAGGACAATGCTTTTAACTTGGAAGGTTGTCTACTAGCTGCCAACTGAAGGGAAGAGGCCGGGAAACAATGCTAGCAGTGAGTATTGGCTGTTACAGGCTGAGATCCTTGCAGCAGAGAGGAGCTTAAGCAAGAATTGGCTGGTAGGCAAGCAGGAATGATAGGGGCTCGTCCAGAAACTTCAGGCCTCAGGGTTAAAAAAGCTGTGTCTAAACTTCAAACAGTAAAAAATAAAACAGAAAAGATTCTGAGTGACAAAGTCTGAGTAATGCCCAAACCCAGCTGGACTTTATACTAGTAAAAATAAACTCTTCTGTTAGACTACTAAGATGCACGGGTCTTTCTTCTTTCAGTAGTTAATGCCACTTTACCCATATACTTTCGCTGTCCTATTTAATCATGGGAACACCCATTCTTCCCAACCAGGATTTGCACACACACACACACACACACACACATGCATACACACACTCACATATAGTACATAGGCTCCATAAGAACCGTATCTTAGTTGAATAAAATCATTTGAATTTTAACAGTATTATTGACACTGTCCCTTTGTATTAGGGACATTCAGTATTTAGTACTGAGATTATTATGACCTTTGATTTTAATATCCAAAATCTTCTATTTTCACAGTTGCTAAACTACTCCTTACTTTCTCATTGATGAATTTAAAAGTTTACCTGCTTGGCAATATCATACAGTATGTTCTTTAGAGAGACATGAGATATTTAGATTAAAAAAGAAGAATCTTCCTATCATCTTTTAAAGCCTTTAAAACCAGATTAGGTAGGCCAAAGGCAAATATATTATAAACGAAATTGTATAAGGCACAGAAATGGAAAATATCATTTTTCACTATAATTGTGGTGATCATAGGGCTCTGGCATTGTTGGTGAGTTAATATTTTAAGGTAATATATTCCTATCACAGTCATTTTGCTCTTTAAATGAAAAATAAAAATGGATTTCCCTCCTTGTAACTATTATGGCTTACAAATAGTGTGAAATTCAGACATGACACATATATACTGTTTCTGCACATATACCACACATGCACAAACCACACATCATACATATAGCACACACACACCACACATATGCAACATATTCACCAGCCACACATGGCAAATAAATCACACCCTCACCTACAACACACATACACCACACAGGGCATGTATATACCACACACACACCAAACATACAACACACGTATACCACACTCAAATCACTCTTATATAAATTTTTTTTTAATTTTTATTTATTTATGATAGTCACAGAGAGAGAGAGAGAGGCAGAGACACAGGCAGAGAGAGAAGCAGGCTCCATGCACTGGGAGCCTGATGTGGGATTCGATCCCGGGTCTCCAGGATCGCGCCCTGGGCCAAAGGCAGGCGCTAAACCGCTGCGCCACCCAGGGATCCCTCAAATCACTCTTATATAAAACACACACACTCACCACACACAACACATATATTACATACTCATACCACAGAGATACTAGACACCAGACATACAGTAAATACAAATACATACAAATAACACTCAGATACCTTACACATACTACACATACACAGATACATATACTACATACTCCACATATACCACACATATATATCACACCCGCACCAGATATATTGTCAACACACACACCACACACATATACCATGCACACAGATCCATACCTTATACTCATGCACAATACATAACAAATTATTCACACATGTATAACACATATAGCAACGTGACCACACACACAACAGATATATCAGACACAGCACATATAAAGCACACACAAACCACACACCACACATATTCTAGACACACACATTACACACGACACATGTATACTTCACACACACACACACCACACTTAAGATACAAACACACCACACATACATCTCACATATATCAACACACCACACGTGTACCATAAACAAACCACACAAATACCATACACACTCTGACACACTAAAAAAAAAATAATGTGAAGAAGAAATTTGGCCAAGAAATGATTAATGCGATCAATATAAATAGTCAAACTGACAAAAACAAACAAACAAACAAACCTTTAGGCCTTGATTATCCCAAATAATTTCTTAGGTAAAGACCCCTTCTTCATCTTACTAGATACATCATAACTAATGGAGGGGCATGAATACAAAAAAATATTAAAAAATATATTTTTAATAATTTCTGAAATAAAGCTGGCCTTCATTAGGAAAGCTGCATTACAGAATAGTTAGAAGATTTATCATGACTGCATAGATTTATCATGACTGCTATAATGTATCACTAGGCTTTTCTAGTTCCATTAACATAATGCCCTTTTTAGGAATGTAGTCTAAGGATGGTATTCCCAGTGAGCCATTATAGAAAGACTGGTGTTATGAGTTCTGAAATAACTAAATTCCAATTCTATAAAACATCTCTGAGTCAGCTTGTTATCCATTAACTAGGATAGATCAAGATAATTACAGTTGTCTATACCCCCTTAAACCAGTATTCCCAAAATTGTTCATTTACTGGCACACATAAAACAATGATAAAATTACATGGGCCAGGGGAGATAGAGAAGGAGTCTGCTTACAGCCTGAGATGAATGACCCCGTGGACTCTGGCCACCTGTCTCCCCCAGTACAGGCTAACGGTGTCGATAATTTGGCATATCTGTGACTGTGCTATGCTCCATCAGGTGAGAAACTCTGTCATGTACCTAAGATGCAGGATGAAATTAAAATATTAAAACTGTACAAATGCCTTTGAAAAGATATACAATATCATTAGTCATTAAGGATATACAAATCAAAACCACAATAGGGTACCACTTCACACCCACTAGGATGTTTGGAAGGTAGTAAAATTTAAAAACAAAACCAAAGATAAGTGTTAGCAAACATGTGGAGAAACTGGAACTTTTGTATGTTGCTGATGAAAATGTAAAATGATGCAGCCACTGTGGATAACACTTTGACAATTTCTCAAGGGGTTACACATAGAATCACCATATGGGGAGTTGAAAACAAGTACTCAAACAAGAACATGTACTCATGTGTTCATAACAACAGCACTATTTAGAATAACCAGTGGAAATAACGCAAATGTCCACCAACAAAGATAAAAAAATTGCAGTATATACATTGCATGGGATATTATTTGGCTATTGAAAGGAATGAAATACTGCTGTATGCTACAACGTGAATGAACCTCCAAACATTATGCAAAGTGAAAGAAGCCAAACACAAAATGTCATATATGGCATGATTCCATTTATAAGAAATATCCATAATAAATCAATCCATAGCCACAGATACAGATTAGTGGTGCCAGAGGTTAGATGGAAAGATCGCTTAATGGTTTAGGGTTTTACTTTGGAATGATTGAAATGTTTTGAAACTAGACAGAAAATGGTGCTTGCCCGATGCTGTGAGTGTACTAAACACCAATGAATTTTGGCGTTTAAATGATTGATTTTATCTTATGTGAATTTCATCTTAATAAATTATTTTTTTTAATTACATGAGTGAAGGAGAAGTGGAGATTTAAAAAATCTCCCCAAATTTGATAGATACAGATGCTAAGGCCAACAATTCAATTGTAAAGTTTACTTAAAATCTTTTTTTTTTAATTTTTCTTTATTTATGATAGTCTCAGAGAGAGAGAGAGAGAGAGAGAGGCAGAGACACAGGCAGAAGGAGAAGCAGGCTCCATGTACCAGGAGCCCAATGTGGGATTCAATCCCGGGTCTCCAGGATCGCGCCCTGGGCCAAAGGCAGGCGCCAAACCGCTGCGCTACCCAGGGATCCCAGTTTACTTAAAATCTATCTGTATGTTCCAGAATTTCTTATCCCAACAACAGGAAAAACTGTTCCTAAGAAAAGCACTCCATTTCACTCGAGTACTCTTAACACAGCTATTTTAGAAAGTAAAAGAGGTCAATTTATTGGGGTTAAAGGACAAAGGATGAAAAAAAAGAACATTGGAGGATAGGAAAATCACACATTCTCTACTTACGTTCCTACTCCTTTCCCAAAGCAGGATATGTTCATGGTCTCTGCATTTGCTTTTTTCATGGAGCTAGATAATGCTAGAAATGAATGCGACATTAGCGATCTCTCTTGGACTATAGCTCGACTCTATCCAGGCTCTGCTTTAAATTTTAAATTTTAAACAAATAGCAGTTGTATCATTGAAGCTCATCAGAAGGGATCCCTGGGTGGTGCAGCGGTTTAGCGCCTGCCTTTGGCCCAGGGCGCGATTCTGGAGACCCAGGATCGAATCCCACGTCGGTCTCCCGGTGCATGGAGCCTGCTTCTCCCTCTGCCTGTGTCTCTGCCTCTCTCTCTCTCTGTGTGACTATCGTAAATAAATAAAAATAAAAAAAATATTGAAGCTCATCAGAAGCAAATAAAATATGCACCATTGTGACAGTTAATTTTGTGTGTCAATGTGGCAAAACATGGTACCCGTTTTTTTTTTTTGTTTTTTGTTTTGTTTTGTTTTTTATCAAAAGCTAGTCCAGATGTTACCGTACTGGTATTTTTAGATGTGATTAATATTTACAATCAATTAACTCTAAGTAAAACAGATTGCCCTCTGTAATGTGGGCGGGTGGCATCTAAACTATTGAAGGTTTTAAGAGCCAAGACTGAAGTTCCCTGGAGAAGAAGGAATTCTGCTTCCAGACCGCAACATCCAAATTCTGCCTGAGTTTCCAGCCTTCATACTCAAGACTGCAAATTTACTCTTACATGAGTTTCTATCCTGCTGGCTTGCCACACAAACGTGAGACCTGTCAGCTCCCCAATCACATGAGCTAACTCCTTAAAATGAATATCTGGATAGATAGATGCTAGATCCTATTGATTCTGTTTCTCTGGAAAACTCTAATACGACCACTTCAGCATCATCCCCTTATATTGATCCGGGGGTGCTGCTCCTGGCTATTAAGCTAAGGCCATTGCTACCTCAACAATACCCGCCCCCCGAGGCCATTTTATCAAAAGACAGGTTTCAGTTGTCACAGGTTTATTTACTTTAGACTCACCCAGAGAAACCAGGGCTTGATTATGCTATTCTTTGATTCATGCTGCTTAGCAAGACAAGATTTAACAATACCCAAACCACAGAAGAAGGGTGTCATCACATCTCAGGGACAGCACAAAATTATTTCAAACCAAAGTATGTTCAAAACCTAAGTGTATTCAATGTATTATTAATTCCTCAAAGAAAAAATTACAACATTCAGAAGGAAGCAGCTGACAGCTATTTTCTTTTCATTATCCCCTAAGATAATAACAAATAGAATTTTAACAATATCCTGAATCAAGTGAATTTAGAAGTGGCCAGAGTTCTATTTCATCTTATTCCAGGGGAAAGAAGAGGTATAATGCAGACGTGTAAGAAAAAGAGCAAGGATCTGAATTTACGTGTGCTGTGCAGTAACTCAACCAGCTTCCTCAGGGGGAACAAACCTTCAGAAGAGACCAAGAGAAAAATATGGTTTTTAGTATTCTTATATAATTCAATAATGAAGCTTTTTGTCTAAGATGCTCAGTGTTATCAGTAGTCAAAAAAATATAAACTAGAAAAACAATGAAACCTAAAAACCATATGATCATCTCAATAGACACAGAAAAAGCATTTCACAAAGTACAATATCCATTCATGATAAAGTCCTCAACAAACTAGCTTTAGAGGGAATATACCTCGACATAATAAAGGCCATATATGAAAAACCCAGAGCAAACATCATACTCATTGGAGAAAAACTGAGAGCTTTTCCCCGTAAGGTCAGGAACAGGACAAGGATGTCCACTCTCACCACTTTTATTCCATATAGTACTGGAAGTCCTAGCCACAGCAATTAGACAACAAAAAGAAATAAAAAGTATCCAAATTGGAAAAGAAGTAAAATTTTCATTATTTGCAGATGACATGATGATATCTGTAGAAAACCCTAGGCTCCACCAAAAAACTACTAGAACTGATAAATGAATTCAGTAAAGTCACAGAATACAAAACCAATGTGCAGTAATTTGTTGAATTTCTCTACACTAATAATGAAACTGCAGAAAGAGTAATTAAGAAAACAATCCCAGGGCAGCCCGGGTGGCTCAGCAGTTTAGCGCCGCCTTCAGCCCAGGGCCTGATCCTGGAGACCCAGGATCGAGTCCCATGTCAGGCTCCCTGCATGGAGCCTGCTTCTCCCTCTGCCTGTGTCTCTGCCTCTCTCTCTCTCTCCTCTCTGTGTATTCTCATGAATAAATAAATAAAATCTTAAAAAAAAAGAAAACAATCCCATTTACAATTGCACCCAAAAGAATAAGATACCTGGGAGCAAACCTAACCAAAGAGGTGAAAGAGCTGTACTTTGAAAATTACAAAACACTGATGAAAAAAGTTGAAACGACACAAAGAAATGGAAAGATATTCCACACTAATGGATTGGAAGAACAAATGCTGTTAAAATGTCTATACTACTCAAAGCAAGCTACACATTTATTACAATCCCTATAAAAATACCATCAGCATTTTTCACAGAACTAGAACAAACAATCCTAAAATTTGTATGGAACTGTGAAAGACCATGAATAGCCAAAACAATTTTGAAAAAGAAAAGCAAAGCTGGAGGCATCACATTTCTAGGCCTCAAGTTCTATTACAAAGCTATAGTCATCAAAACAGTATGCTACTCGCACAGAAATAGAGAAATAGATCAAAAGAACAGAATAGAAAACCCAGAAATAAACCCATATTTATATGATTAACTAATCTTTGACAAAGCAAGGAAGAATATCCAATGGGAAAAAAACTGTCTCTTCAACAAACGGTGCTGGGAAAACTGGACAGCAACATGCAAAAGAATGAAACTGGACCACTTTCTTACACTTACATATATAAAATAAACTCAAAATGGATTAAAGACCTAAATGGGAGACCTGAATCCATAAGAATCCTAGAAGAGAGCACAGGCAGTAATGTCTGTGATATTGGTCATAACAACATCTTCTTAGATACATCTCCTGAGGCAAAGGAAACAAAAGCAAAAATAAACTACTGGGACTGCATCAAAATAGAAAGCTTCAGCACAGCAAAGGAAACAATCGATAGAACTAAAAAGCAACCCAAAGAACAGGAGAAAATATTTGCTAATGACATACATGATAATTAGTATCTTAAATATATGAAGAACTCATACCATTCAACACCAAAAAAACAAATAATCCAATTTAAAAATGGGCTGAAGAACAGACATTTCTCTAAAGAAGACATACAAATGGTCAGCAGTCATATGAAAAGATGCTCAACATCCATTCGTCATCAGGGAAATACAAATCAAAACCACAATGAGATACCATCTCACACCTGTCAGAATGGCTAAAATAAAAAACACCTTGTTTCTTGTGAAACAACAGGTGTTGGTGAAAATGTGGAGAAAGGGGAACCCTCTTACACTGCTGGTGGAAATGCAAACTGGTACAGCTACTCTGGAAAACAGTATGGAGATACCTCAAAAAGAAAAAAAATAGAATTGCCCTATGATCTAGCAATTGCACTACTGGCTATCTACTCCACAAATACAAAAACACTAATTCAAAGGGATACATGCACCCAATGTTTATAGCAGCATTATTTATAATAGCTAAATTATGGAAGCAGCCCAAGTGTCCATCTCCACTGATGAATGAATGGATAAATAAGAGGTGATGTGTGTGTATGTATGTATGTATGTATGTGTATATATAATTCAACCATAAAAAAGAATGAAATCTTGCCATTTGCAACAACATGGATAGAGCTAGAGAATACAATGCTAAGTGAAATATGTCGGTCAGAAAGACAAATACCATATGATTTCCCTCATTTGTGGAATTTAAGAAACAAAACAAAAGAGCAAAGGAGGGGGAATTAAAGAGAGGCAAACCAAGAAACAGATTCTTAGCTCTAAAGAACAAACTGATGGTTACCTGAGGGGAGGTAGGTGGAGAGAGGGGTGAAACAGTGATGGGGATTAAGGAGTGCACTTGTGATGAGCAACAGGTGTGGTACAAAAATGTTGCATTACTGTATTGTACACCTGAAACTAATATTACACTGTATGTTACTGTATTAGAATTAAAATAAAAGATAAAGATAAGATAATGAAAACAAGCCATTATCATCTATCAGATTTATAAAAATTAAAACATTGGGCAGCCTGGGTGGCTTAGTGGTTTAGTGCCGCCTTCAGTCCAGGGGGTGATCCTGGAGACCCGGGATCGAGTCCCACTTTGGGCTCCCTGCATGGAGCCTGCTTCTCCCTCTGCCTGTGTCTCTGCCTCCCTCTCTCCCTCTCTGTGTCTCTCATGAGTAAATAAACAATAAAAAAATAAAAAGAAATTTAAAAATTAAAACATTTATAACATCCAGGGCTGATCAGGATGTGCTAAAGCTAGCGCCTTCACACCCTGGTGATAACAGTTTCTATTGCTAAAACATTTTGAAAAAGAAATCTGTCATTATCTATTTATTTCTATTAACATTTACAGTGCATTTATTGACCTAACAATCCCACTGGGAAATGAGCATTAGAACATGAAGATCTACAGACAGTGGTTATTTTTTTAAAGCATATGCATAATTATTTTTAAAAATACTGAAAATAATCTACATGTCTGTAAGGAAATAACAGTTGAACAAACTTGAATATCCATTCTATAAAATATTAAACATCTGTCAAAAGTAATGAGTTATATCTGCAATTATTAACGTAGAATAAATACAGTCAAGTGAGAGCATAAGTAGCAGAGAGATGTATAGGGTGTAATTCCATGTTGATTAAAAATATAGCCTACATTTTAGTCAACATGTTTGTTTGCATAGAGAAAAATGTGAAAGAATATAACCAAAATGCTAACTTAACTTCAGATAAGGTGGAGTTGTGTAAAGGGGTTTGGGGGAGGGTATGGGGAGATTGTTAATGTTTCATTTTTATGCTTCTGTGTTGCTTGACTTTCTATTATTTATATTTAATTTTGTTTCTGTGTATTACATTTTGACATCTTAAAAACCTTTCTGGCTGAGGAGGTTGCCCCTCCCTGGTTAGCCAAGTTTTAGGGATAGTAAAAGGCTCAGCAGGAAATGAGTATTTGGTGTACAAACGAATCAATCCAGAGCCATACACTCCTCTATCTTGTCCAGGTACACAGGAGGCCATGTTCCTCTGACTTAATCACCTCAGGCCAGGCATCTGAGGACCATCTCTATAATTTAGAGCCCTCAGAAAATACTCAAACTAGTCAGTCCTGACCTGTTTCCCCTGCCCTGCCCTGACCTATCTTTTCTGAGGAATGCCCAATATAGGCTCTGCTTTTGGTTTTCCCTTTGCTCCTCCCTTGTTTCCTAACTCCCAGGAGGCTGTTCCATGTGGCTCTGCTAGAGATGCTGTGCTTCCTGTTTCTAGGACTTATGGGAAGAAGAAACTTTGTTTCCCTGAGCCTGTCCTGTGTCCCCTCTTGTAACTACACCTGTCTGACCATCACACACCAAAAGACATAGGACAGACCTGTTATATAACCACATATGCTTTCTGTCATCTAAAAGCATCTAATATTTATATAAAATAAGCTTTAAAATAAAACTCTAATAGACACATTTCATATACAATTAAAAAGGAAGGTGTGGATTTAGTTCTACCTGAAGAGTTAATCTTAGAGTCTTGTGTTTTTCTGACAAACGACTAAACACAATGGACACCACCATGAGGCCTGATGGACTCACATCTATCCAGTCTCCTCTCTGTTTTAGAGATGGCACAGCTCCATCCTGCCTGCCTCCTTGTCCCCCACCCCCACCCCCACCCCAATCCCACCCATATGCATTCCGCTGGGAATGGTGAAAAAGCACCAGCTAGGGATGTTCTAATGTTATTGGCACAGTTCACCTCTTCGGGTCTCACTTCTCAACTAAAATGGCGGCTACATGAGAAGACTTCTGTCTTGATGCCCTCACTATCCAACCGTACCCCTTCCATTGAGCCCTTGATACAGGATTATTTCAATAGGAGTATAAGCTTCTGGTGGAGATATTTAATTTTAGCCTCTCATTCTTTAATTTCAGTATGATTCAGCCTATTTGTTTCAAGCTTTTGGCTTCATTTTAGGAAGCAGATGTTTAACCTCCTGTTCCTTGAGCTAGTAATCTCTATAATTAAGAGTTCTGAAAGAATACTGGAAGGGGTACAACCTAGTTCTTGGATAAAATTATATCTGTGCGTGGGAACTGTATTTCCTTCCGAGTCCTTTAATTATAATCTTGGGCGTCTATAGCATTTGTTTAGCATTTAAATTTTAACAACAAAGCTTCACTTGAAAAAAAAATGCAGTTTCTTGAATGACTTCTTCCAAATTCATCTTTTATTTTCAGTTACATATTTGCAGCCAGTGAGTTTTTATGGGTTTGCAAATTTTAAATGTTTAACAGACTAAGTTAGGTAAAGGCTTAGCTCTGCCACATGAACAACTAAACTCAAACTCGAGTGACTTTAATAGCAGTTGCATACAAAGTGAGGTAAACCAGTTGGCTCTCCTCCACTTTGAAATGGCGCCCTCTGGTGTATGGGGCCTCCAAGGTCATCATGGTAGGGGAAGAGCAGACTAAAGGGGTGTGTGGGATCTTTCATGGGCCAGGACTTCGAATGGTTTGCTTCCCTTTTCCCCAGATTCTAATGGGCAGACCCATGCCCAACCCAACTGCAAGAGAAGGTGTAGACATGTAGAAGGCTATTTGGTAATCCAAAAGATTATCCAAAAGAAGCAGCAATGGATGGAGGGCAAAGAGAGGGAGGATGCTTATGGAGCACTGTCAGTTTCCACATTAGATAGAAGTATTTAAAATCAGTCCACAAAGTAGAAAAACAGAGCAGAAAGAGAACAATTTTAAGTGTGCCTTTTCAGTTTGTTTGACATGTTCACTGGACTCCAGTAAGGATATTGGGGGTACTGATTCTTACTTAGAATATGTGGAAAGGCTCAGGGCACCTGGCTGGCTCAGTTGGTTAAGTATCTGCCTTCAGCTCAGGTCCTGATCCCAGGATCTTGGGATCGAGCCCCAAATTGAGCCTCGAGAGTCAAGCTCCCTGCTCAGTGGGGGGTCTGCTTCTCCCTCTCCCTCTGCTCCCCCCACTCATTTTCTCCCTCTTACCCTCTCTCTCTTTCTCTCAAATAAATAAAATCATTTTAAAAAGCACTCTACAAAAAAAGAATATATGAAAGGATCATAGTTGGTGACTATGTGTAATGCAGTCAGTAAGCACGAGTTCAGTCTAAAATGAAGTAAAAGTTAGAGGTGGCACTTGTGAAGTGTGAAACCAAAGAAAAACAAGCTACGGTGTTGGTATATGAAAGAAAAGAACAATATTCCAGTAGGAGATTTGCAGAAGTAGCTTGATTTTCAGTTTCAGAAATTTTGCTCCACACATTGCTCCTTCCCTCATTTTTATTCCTTGTGATTGCCTCAATATTCCTCTTTCCATTTCACTACTTCCCCTGCTTCCCTTGATTGGTTACACAATAAAAAAAAAAATTGAAACTTGAGTCTAAGAGAAAAAAATGTAGACATTTAGAGACAGGCTAATGTTGCCCCAATTTTTATAAAGAGGTGAGCTCAGAAAATGAAGCCTGAGGTTCACTTCTGTCATAAAATACGATGAATAAAAATAGTCTCTTTCTTCAAGTAGCTCACAATCCCATAGGAGGAGGCAAACTGTGATTATCACATAATATGACATGGGACTGAAGGGCTCTATAAACAAAGTACAATGAGAGTTTAAAGAGCCCAGCACGCATGTCTGCACAAGGTATGGGGACTCATCACAGGAAAGATACCTGAGTGTATCTCAAAAAATGAGATACATGCAAAGTCAAAGAAACCTGAACTAATAATATGACTCGGTCTACAAGAATGAGCCAAGTTGGATGTGGGAGAATGACGGGACGATACTGGAAATCTACACTGGGGTCACAGGGTGCCAGTTCCCCAAAGTCAAATTAAGATATTTAAACATTATGAGGTAAATGATAACAAGTGATTACAGGTTTTAAAGTGAGGAAATAGAATGACTAAATGAGAAGCATCTCAGACTGGTGTCTGTGGTTTAGGAAATACATCATAATGTATTTTCTTCTTGGAGATTCGAAGAACCCTAATGAGCATTATATGCACTGGAGAATTCTTGAGGAAATTTGTTAACTTTGTTTAGCTCAGGATTTCCAAAAGAAAACTGAATATATGTACGAGTTTTCTATCATCGTGTAACAAATGACCACAAGCTTAGCAACTTAAAGCAAAACCCATTTTACTAGCTCACAGTTCGGCAGGTCAAAAGTCTAACGTGGCAAGATCGGGTTCTCTGCTCAGGTTATCACAAGGTTGAAGTCAAAGTATTGCCCGAGCTAAGTTCTCAGATGGAGACTCCAGGGTTGGAGGGAAATCCACCACCAAGTTCATTCTCATTGTTGGAAGAATTCAGGGTTTTTTTTTTGCTTTTGAAAAACTGATGTCTCCATTTCCTTGCTGGTTGTTGAGCAGGAGTTGCTCTGAACTCCTAGGGATCCCTTTCAGTTCCTTCCACGTAGCAACCCCCAGACAGTTTCCAGAACAGACACTTGCTTTCTTTTAGGCCAGCCAAAGCACATCTCTCTCTTCTCTTCTCTGGCCAGGGGTTAATGAGCTTAGGTCAGACCCACCAGGACAATCTGCCTATTCTCAGGTCAACTGGTGTGGGACCTTAATTACATCTGCAAAATCTCTTCACAGCAGTAAGGAGATTAGTATTTGATTGAATAACCAGGGGCCAGGAATCTTGAGGATCTGGTTTAGAATTCTGCTTACCAGAACAAGCAGCTTTTTTCATCAAAAATCTTTTAGCATGCTGCAAAATAATGTTTCCACAGCCACCGAATCTGGCAAAAACTGGATTGGTGTTGTAGAAAGAACACTCTGGAGATTGGAGATTGTGCAGAAAAACCACACTACACATCACAGGTAAGGACACATGGAAATAGGTTAAGAGGCTATTGTGTTATCAAAACAAGATAAAATGAGCTTGATAAACAAAATAGGTAAAGTAGGAAATTGAAACCTTTCAGGTTTTCAGCCCAAAATATTAAGCAAATTGTGCTGTAACATCAAACATAGTAGAAATGCAGAATAAAAAGTGGTTTTCAGTATGTTGTTTGAGTTCTGTGGTATACATGGGAAGAAAAAGTTTGAAACCTTGCGGAAATGAAGGAAGCGATGATGTACATTAGGGAGTCATTACAATGGACGAGAGTTCCTAAATTGGGTGAACAGAAGGAGAATGGAACAGGACTGCGGATGGAGTGAGCCAACAAGTTCATTAAAACACAAGCCATGCCAAGTTAAACCCACAAAATCATTTCCTTTTTAGGAGATGGCTATAGTCAATTTTATCTTAATATCAACCAAATGTGTATTAGACAGTCCATGATATCCTTGCAGGTAGATGAAAGTAACGTAGAGACTCTAAGAGCTGTATAAATATCTGTACTCAAACAATGATGATTGATGATTCATTGTCAGAGCAATCAGTGAAAAAGAGCACTGATCTTGGCATCAAGGAAGGATCTGGGCTTTTCCACTAATAGTAAGTTCATGTAATAGATTAAACCACTCACACACACACACACACACACACACACACACATATCTTGAATAAATGAAAAATGAATTGCAAGCCCTTGAAACCACTTCTCAGGTCGCTGTTTCTCATCAATAGGAGTGCTGCATTCGATATTCTGAAATATCATTTTATCTCTAAAATTGTAAGGATTATAAACTACAGGAAGTAAAGTGCCCTCTTTCAAAGCACCATGCAGTTCTCGTCTTTGTTCTGCCTTGTTTAACATTTAATCTGAGATTTGGATAAGTTCGTTTTTAGCAATTATTTGGTTGAAACAAATCTGAGAGACACACTAAGTTACAGATGGCAAAAATCAATATTCAATTGTTGGCAGGAATCTGGAAGCAGAAACACAAATAATTAGTCAATACTCTTCCTACATAAAGATTGTTGTTGGAATCTAGAATATACTTCTCAATAATAAATATAATTTCAAAGATTGTAATAGCCCCGAAGTCCTTTTTCATTCCAACTCAGTTTATGGGGCTCCTGAGGAGGCTCTGGGTAGAAATGTCACCTCCCACTTCCCTAAGTGCAGTCAGGGTTCTCACCTGCCACTGTCTCCAACCCATTGTTTCCACACTCCAAAATCACTATCACATTTCTTTCCAGGTCTTGCCCCTCAAGCAAACTTTTCTTCCAGTCTGTCTCAACTAGACGTTCCTCTAAAATATTATAGTTAAAAATCATAAGTGATCATGTAAATACAATGTTTTTACACCTTTTTCTTGTTAGCAGTAGGTTCTAAAGTTCACAACGAAGGTAAAATATCCCATAGTTGAAATTGCCACCGAGAATTCTGTAGGAAGATCTCACACTGAAGATCAGCCTATGGTTACTTTGTAAGCCCAGAGCAGCTATCCCTCCATCATTGGAACAGATTGTGGTTTCTTTAGTTAAGCATTGGATGAAGTGGTTGGCTCACTTGTTTGGGGGCCAAATTGTCCAAAAAAATACACATCATAAACCATTCAATGCACGCTGAGCACAGCCAGGAGGTCATTCTGGATGCCACTTGGTTTTCAATTCCTGAAATGATTTAAATCCATATCTATCTTCTCGAATGCACTCCTAGAGGCAGATGAGGGAAAGATGGCAGGCTGAAGTAAGTGTGTATGTGTGTGTACACGTGTCGTGTATTGTTTTAAGGCATCCAGCAAACAAGCTGGTATGCTCTCAACAGAACAGAAATTATGAAAAACCCCTAAAAGGAGAGGGGATGTTTGGCTGAAAGATCATGGCCTGAAATCTAAGGAAGAGAGCATGGCAATAGAAGTTGGATTGAAATGTACCTTGAGTGGTTGACTGAAGAGCTGGAGGGAGCCGTGGGGCAAATATCAAGGTAATGGTTGGGGAAGAGCAGAAAGAGCATCCAGGCCAGTCAGCCACTTCCTATCTCCCACTGGTGCCAAGTGACATGCTGCACAACCACTTGTCCTCAAGTCCAGAAGTCCTACCACTGGCATTCACGACCCGGTAGCACTTCCCAACCACATCCTGACAATCCTTACAGACAGGCTATGATTTTTTAAAAAATACAAAACTCCACATAAAAAATCAATAACCATCAAACATTTAGGGGAAATTTATATAATAAAATACATACCAAATTTGAGAATTCCTTGCCTCCAAATTTGGCAGTTTTTAAAAAATGGCTTCTATTGTACATGGTTGACTGTGCAAAGAAATAAATCCTTATAGTATTGGTAGCAGTAACATTTTACAGACATTTTTTTGTGGGCCACTTAGCAGGATTTAAAAAAATGTTAAAAGATGAATATACTTTCAACCCAGTAATTCCACTCCTTGATATGTATCAAAGAGAAATTCTCACACAGGTGCACAAAGAGAAAGTCTTACAATGGTGCACAAAGAACAGTGTGCAAGAAGTCTCACAGTAGCATTATTTGTAATAGTCAAAAAAAAAAAAAAAAAGGAAAGGGGAAAAACCCTCTAAATGTCCAATAAGGCAATGGTTAGACAGGTAAGTTAGAGTACTTTGTTACTATGTGTATGAGTTTGCTCTGGCTGCTGTAACTACATTCCCCAAATTGTGTACTGCATGACTTAAACAACAGATAATTTTCTCACAGGTCTAGAAGCTAGAAGTCTGAGCTCAAGATGTCAGCTGGGGTAACTTCTCAAGCCTCTTTCCTTGGCTTGCAGCCGGCTGTCTCCTCCATGTGTCTTTCCCCTGTGTTGATGTGCTAATACAGATGCCCACCCTAATGACCTCATTTTAACTCCATTATCTCTTAAAGGCCCCATCTCCAAATACAGTGGCATTCTGAGGTATTGGGGATTAGGACTTCCACATATCAATTCTGGGGGAACAAAATTAAGCTCATGGCACTATTGATGCTAGGTAATAGTTAAAAAGCAAAAGATGATGTGTGCAGACATAGCTCCCTAAGATATAAAGTTAAGCCTCTGTGCAAACTGATCCCATTTACCTAAAAATACAGCATTTGTTTAAGAGGCGATAGATTTACCTCAGGAATGGAAGCTGGGCTAGGAGAGATGATCAACTTTGTTTTATACGCATTATTTGAATTTTCATGAGGAGAACGTATTTCTGAATTAGTTGTAAATCCCTGTCTAAAAAAATTTCTAAAGCCAAACCAAAACATTTTACATGCTCATTGTAAAATTTAATTTGGAAATACAGTCAGTCAAGAAGAAAAGTTCTCCCCTCTGCCTTCTCTCACTGCTTTCTACACTTAACGCAAACACAGACAGGGCAGGTCACCACAGAATTGACTGTCTAAACCGGGACACTTTCAAGTGCAGAAGGAGCACAAGTAATAATTACATTTGGAGAAAAGGCCAACCAAGAGCATCCTGGCAAGCCGAGAAGAAAGGTTGCTCTGCATATGTATATGCATTCCCCGCCCCCCATACACAAATAAGATCATATCGTCTACATTGTACTGGAACTACTTTGGTCATCAGCTCCACCTCTTGGAATCATTCATCAGAACAGACAGGTCTTCCTTACCTCACCCTTTCCAATGGCCACATAATATTTCATGGTGTAGATCTACTGCAATTTATTTAAGCTATTATTGACAGGAGTGACCTTCTAGAATTATTTAGAAGCTTTTATTTTTTTTAAAGATTTTATTTATTTATTCATGAGAGACATAGAGAGAGAGGCAGAGACATAGGCAGAGGGAGAAGCAGGCTCCCTATGGGGAGCCTGATGCAAGGCTCAATCCCAGGACCCCAGGCTCATGACCTGAGCCAAAGGCAGATGCTCAACCACTGAGCCACCCAGGTGCCCCTCTTTAGAAGCTGTTAAAATGGAAAGTTAGATTCTCTTACCTAGTCCCATTACCCTGAAGTAACCATCTTTGCCAACTTCTATTTGACAGTACTTCTGGTGGCTAATTTCATAATTTCACAATTTACTGATGTCCTAGATGAAAAATTTGGTGTCTATATGAAAGATCAGAAATAGAATGCATTTATAATACTTTCTGCAACCCCTCCCCACCTACAATTTTTCAGTATATTGAGAAATTAAAATGATTAGGGTAAGTCCCACTGATGTATGAATGAGCATAGACTCCTATACCCAGTTGCATGTCTATGCAAAATGATTTCCAAAAAAATAAAAAATAAGTTGTGGACAGGAGGCTATCCACTGAGGGAGACTCTCCTGCCTGAGGTCCCTCCAACTCCCTCCTCAGGGGGGGCAGCCCTTCCCACTTCCTCCAATCTCATCTCCTCAAACACAGGGCCTCCTTTCTATGATGTTCCTTCTAGCTTGGGTGGGCTGCTCTTTTGCAGTGAATTTTTCATGTATCAGCTGGGACTCTCTTTACCTGCCTGCCCATTTACAAAGAGTATGGAGAAAGGAAAGGAAAGGCTCCCCCAAAAGTCCTCCGTTATCTCTGTAATAGTTATTGCTTATGCACACCTGTAGGCAGCAGCTCTGCTTTCACTCTATTTTACCAAAGTCAGAGCCTGAAAACACTACTGATATTTCAGATGTGGGTGCTGCTGAGTACAAAACTTCCCTATCAGAGAAGGAAGATGACTCAAGCCCTAGGCTTGTCACTGTAATTAGATTTAGAAATGAATTATTGCATTAAAGGGATTACAAATCTTTTCAATTACCTTGATTTAATCTCTTCTATTAACTTAATAGAAATCTTGGGCAGAGGAATCAACCAGGAATATCATGTCATTTGCTAATGAAAAAACAGCATCAAAGTAACAAGAGAGATATGACCCTGCTGAATGTATACAGCTCCTGGCACAGCATAGTAATACAGTCTTATTTGTTCCTTCTTACAGATTTAGGAAGGAAGAAGAAGGAAGGAAGGAAAGAAGGAAGGAAATAAAATAGCTCAGATAAGGTGATTTCTTAGCCATCATAACTACTAATTTATGTAGCTAAAATTATGCCTCACATAATCCGGCCTTTTAAGGAAAGGGGATGGTAGGGGAATATCCTAGAAGTTTTATGTCCCTTGGCTACCCCGATTCTATGGCTTACACACAGATATATCCTTGTGGGCCTATTATACATGGGGAGTTTGTTTGATGGCCCAAGGTGCATGTTGACTGGGCTGAGTTTCCTTTCCTAAGAAAACGTCAATAGATGATGTCCCTTGATCCAAAATGATGATCTCTTGATCCAGGACTCAAGTGAGGAACATGCTATATTTGAGAAGATAACATTTTGGAACCGGTATATGTAACCCTGAATGTAGGAACATATTCCAATATATTAAGGCAGTCTCTGAGGACACTGTGCTTCCTGTGACAAGACGGAAGATCAGAGGGGAGGAGTAGTTTGAGTATTCTTACATAAAATCTTTGGCTCGCTGCCTGAGATGTGAAGATCTAAGTGCAAGACTCTTATTTCAAAGTTGTAAACAAGTTCAGTGGACTCCAAATTCTGGATCTTGTAAGTATTTGACTTCTTGTTTACACTTAAATATTTGTTGAGTTCTTTCCACCATGTATGCGTAAGGCACTAGGCTGTGCATTCCAGAGGTGAGAAAAATGAATTAGGCAGAGAGGCCTTTATCTCCAAAGGGAATGTGGGAGCCAGATCTGAAGCACAAAGAAGGAAATGGTATTTAGGATAATTGAGGGTGATGGAGATATTCAGAGTGGTGGCTGAATGTGACTTAGCAAGCCCTAAGTTCCAGATTGGAACCCTCATAGGTAGGCGCAGTTTTTAAACATTATCTCAGCATCTGATTGTTAATGAAGTACTTTCCCAGATCTGGGTGCTGAAGAGAAGATTGTGTAGTGAGGTTAATTTAAAAATCCATTTCAGTGTCTGGGTTACAAGTACCGAGTCCTGCCAAGTACTGTCAATATCTTGAATCAATAGTTACCTCCTATCTCTGTTAGCAAGTAAGTGCTTCAAATGACATAAACAATGTCATCAGCTGGCTGATGAGGGTTTAAAAGAAACCTCTGACCCTATGGCCAAATCTCTCCAACAAACTGTTTCTAAGTCAAGGTCTTCACAGACAGATGAGATAAATGCATCTTAATATGTCCTTGCTGGAAATCATCTGACAAAAGCATCTCTGTGAAATTCCTGGAACCAAAAGACTAATAGACTTAAATATTTTACTGCTGTCAGGTTGAAAGTCTCCTGGAACATTGAATTTAAGCTAGAACATGAAGTTTAAGCTTTTCAATCTTGTAGCTACTGGGTAGGAACTGATAAGGATGGTGAGATGGAAACGAGAATATATCAAAAGAGCCTTTTAGATCGTCTTTACTGTACTTTGATCCATCAGCCTGTTCCCTGATACTTGGCTCCCAAGGCAACCAGTGTAAGTAATCAGAACCCACTTGTGAGTCCTTATCAACCGTGTCGAGAGGGCAAAGAACACCAGGATGAGTAAGACTGCTTATTTGGGAATGCTACCCAACTGTGAATTAGATATTTTCCAGGACTGTTCTTGGAACATAAAGAGCTAAAATCATAAATCACAGAAATTGAGATCTGAGAGTAGGGAAGAGTAAAAACTGATTTTTATACTGTATGCCAGGCACTAAGCTAGGAACAGGCTGTTTCATATCTTATTTATTCCTCCCATAAAGGTAGATGGTCCTACTAACTTCTTAGAGGATGCGAGCTAAATGTTTATGTCCTTTGAAACCCCTTGAGTGTTACTGAGTATAAATTCTGAGAGTCACCTGAGAGTCCAATGTTAGCTGATCTTGAGATGGGATGGAAGTACTTCAGTACGTAATGAAGATGCTAGAGCAAAAGTGCTCTGCTTAAAAACAAAACAAAACAAAAACAGAGAAAGATAGAAAGGATAAGAATTGTGGAGGAGAAGGAAAAGAAAAGGCTGCATGGGTGCCCATCCATCGATGAAGAGGAGGAAACCAAGAGGCTGGCCGCTGAGGAGAGGTATCAGGATGGAAAAGAAATGTTTGTAGCATTTTAAAATGGTAACTTACTTGCCAAATGATCACATTGTAAACCACTTCCTCCATTTCTACCTCTCTTTAAAAAACCTTTTAATAAAATTGACATTGAGTTTGGTTTGTGGGGAAATGTTAAGTTTTGCTTCAAAGAGGATGCAGAATGGGAACAGAGGCTGCCAAAGCTAAGGAGTGGGGAATAGCAACTTTTGAAATTCACAGAGTTGGGGAAATTGTGACTCCAAGAGTTTTGGTGACTTCCTCAAGATATCAGACATAGGATTTAATACCAGATCTGTATGATCCCAGAGTCCATTTCTCTTTTGTCAATACCAGTGGTTCACTGCTGCCATCACAGCACCCTCATGGCGGAACTTGCTCGAAATGCAAATTCTCAGTCCCCACCTCAGACTTATTGAATCAAAACTCTGGGCGGGGGGACCCAGCAAACTGTACTCTAACAAGCCCTCCAAGGGTACTTGGGTGGCTCACTCAGTTAAGGGTCCTACTCTTGATTTCGGCTCAGCTCATGGTCTTGGGGTTGTGAGATCAAGCCCCACATTGGGCTCTGTGCTCAGCTTGGAGTCTGCTGCAGATTCTCTCTCTTCCTTTACCTCTGCACCCCCCCCCAACTTGCATGCACTCCATCTTTCTCTAAAACCAATCATCAATCAATCAATCAATCAATCAAAAAATCAACCAAATACCAAGTCCTCCAGGTGATTCTGATTCATGGTTATTTGAGAACCACTGTTCTACAGTAAAAACTCTACACCACACCATCCTCCCTAGGAATTTAGTCACCATCAAGGTCAACCTCTTCATCCTACAAACAGAAAGCTGAGATTCAGAAAAGTGAATTGACTTGGCCAAGGTCAAATAGCTAGTTTTAAAATAATAGCTGAAACTAGAACTCAGATTTTTTAAAAGTTTTTTTTAAGCTTTATTTATTTATTTATTTATTCATTCATTCATTCATTCATTCATTCATTCGAGACAGAGACAGAGAGAGAGTGGGGCAGAGTCACAGGCAGAGGGAGAAGCAGGCTCCTCACAGAGACACCGATGCAGGACTTGATCCCAGATCCCAGGATCATGCCCTGAGCCAAAGGCAGCGCTCAACCACTGAGCTGCCCAGGCGCCCCTTTTTTTCAAGTTTCAATCTAGTTAACCTTCCACATTCTTGTCAAAATCGCCAAAAAACTCAATATTTCCAAGCCTGAGAGGAACTTCTTAGTTCCATCTAACCAGATCTCTTGGCAGTGTTTTAAAGAATTGGCCGCCCTTCCCTTCTTGAATCATCTTGATCTCCTGGCTTTGACAACATACTCTCCTGGTTTTCGTCTGAGAAAGATAAAAGCAGCCCTGGGCATCTGGGAGTGAGGCTGATGATGCTGACAGTCAGATCTCGGTGCAGTTTAGGGGCTGGCCCTGCATTCACAGCTGCACCCTGGTGTTCTCCTCTCAAACACAAACAGTTTTTTAGAACATCAACCTCAGACAAGGTCACTCTGTGACCACTAGGCATCAAAACGAGAAAACAAAATGGCTTCATAATGCTGTCTTAATGGAGCCCAACATGTGAACATTGTCTAAACCTACAAAATAACAAACATCCCCCTACCTTGGTTACTCCAAGGGACTGCTGCTTCTGTATCAATTACAGCCTTGCCCTGGCTCTACCCTTCCCTTCTTCTCCATAGATTTGTGCAGAAATCCAGTCATAGAAATCTCCTGCCTTCCTGACAGCATCTCATCTAAACCAAAAAGTTCTGTTTCAATCCCCAAAGTCGCCTGATACAAGCCCAAATCTTTCTAATACTCCTATTGAGACATCCATGGTTCCCCATATGGGGTGTGTTTCCCTTGCTGGAATAAGTAATAAATTCAACTTTGTTCAGTTACGGGCATATTCCTGGTGTCTTTGGCTGGAGAGCATGGACACTGCCTACCTCACTGCTGCTTCTCTCTCTCTCTTGCTCAATCATCTTCCTCTTTCAAATGTCTAGAGCTCAGTTTTGCTACATAGTCCTCACCCTCCCCTTCTCTTCTCTTCTCTTCTCTTCTCTTCTCTTCTCTTCTCTTCTCTTCTCTTCTCTTCTCTTCTCTTCTCTTCTTCTTCCCTCCACCATTCCTCTACAGGCAGTCTCATCCATAGTATTTGTGTACTGATGACTCCCAGATTTATATATTCCAGTTTTAACCTTTCCCATAAATTTTGATCTCTCGTGTTCACCTGTCTATTATTATATATCCATGCGAATATTGAATAGGCATTTTATACTTGCCCATAATTAAATTCCATATTTTGTCCCATCAAACCTGGCCTACCCCCAAAGTTTGTAATTAAAAAAAATAGTACCACATTTAATTCAGTTGCCCAGGTTCAAAAGCTTTGTAATCATCCTTGACAATCCTCAATCTCTTTCCACTGAGCAACTGATCCATCAGAATCCTGGGGGCTCCACCTCTAAAATATATTCTGAATTAAACACTTTTCATCACCCTCACCTGCAGCATCCCACCATCATCTCTCTTGCAAGAATAAATAGTCGCCTCCTAATTAGGCTTCTGTTCTCCTCTGTTGGCCCCCTATGTTGAGGCAGAGACCAGAATCTAATCTTATTGGTGTAGCAGAAAGAAATCTACTAGAAGCCATTTTAATGGCTTGTAGAATCAGTAGAAGACTGAAGAAACAAATGCCAGTTTGAGCCCCCATAAAAACTTTGATGATCCACTGTAGAACCAGGCTACCAAGGGAGCTTTGGGCACTTCTATAATCACTCAACTGGTAAGCACAGGCATCCCAAACTATGCTGCTTTACCACAAACACAAAGCCACCATGATCAGGAGAAGCCACTTCTCCTGGAAAGGAGACTTTCCAGCAGAAAATAGAAAAACCAAATGGCTCAGGGCCTGTACCTTTACTAGATCTCATGCAAATGCATCTGATTGGCAGAACTTCTATCACAGGAGATATGGTTTTTAGCTTTCTAGTCTCTGTAGGATGTGGAGGTCCTTTTTTTTTTTTTAAAGATTTTATTTTATTTAATCATGAGAGAGGCAGAGACATAGGCAGAGGGAGAAGCAGGCTCCATGCAGGGGGAGCCAGATGTGGGACTCGATCCCAGGACCCCAGGATCACGACCTGAACCAAAGGCAGACGCTCAACCACTGAGCCACCCAGGTGTCCCCAGGGAGGTTCTTTAGAAAGAGGTGGGGAGAGATATTGAACACCAGACCCCAGGATCTATTACACTCCCCTATTTGCCACTCAAAATCCAGAGTAATTCTATTAAACACCAACGTTATCATGCCACTACCCTGCCCAATGCCATCACAAATGGTGTGCCGTCATGCTTGCATAGGATCCCAAGTCCTTATGGGACTTGGTCTGGCAGCAGGCTCTCCTTCCATGCTCTTCCTTGCTCTTTCTGCTGTAGCCCCTCTGGCTTCATAGTTCTCCAACATGCTAGAACATGCCTACTTCTAGACCACTTGCTGTCCACCGTGCCCAGAGTAGTCCTTAAGATACTTACATTGCTCGCTGCCGTACTTCACACAGATCTCTAGCCAAAGGCCATAGTTTTGCCACTTCTATAATCACTCAACTGGTAAGCACATGCATCCAAAACTATGCTGCTTCGCCACAAACAAAAAGCTCCCCTCCCCCTTCAGCCACACCTCTTCCACCTCACCCTACCCCCCCAACCACACCTCTAGTATTTTTTATGTCTGTATTGTGCTTCAGTTTTCTTCATAGCTCTTAGACTACTTGGGATTATATTTATCTGTTTAAATGTTTATAATCTGCCTCACCTCATTAAAATCTAAGCTTCACAGCTTTCTTTTGTTGTACCTGGGACCAAGAACAACAGTGTCTGGTACATGGCAGGTGCTCAGTATGTATTTGTAAAATAAACTGATTATTCAGTCCATTATGATAATCCCGGAATGTGAGCTCAGACCTGTAGGTATCAGTAATTAAGTACATGTAGTTCAGATATACAATTCCTTATCTTTGATTCTGAACTCCAAAAAGCTCTATTAACTCAAAGCTTGACTTTAAAAAAATTTTGTTTAAAGATTTTATTTATTTATTCATGAGAGACAGAGATTGAGAGAGGCAGAGACACAGGCAGAGGGAGAAGCAGGCTCCCTGCAGGGAGCCCAATGTGGGACTCCACATCTCAGGACTCCAGGATCATGCCCTGAGCCGAAGGCAGACACCCAACTGCTGAGCCACCGAGGCAGCCCTGATTTTTTTTTTTAAATAATTAATCTATTTTGTTCATGGAGCATGATTTCTACTTGAAAAAAAAATTGTAGAAAACTATGGTTTTTCAGACTTGGGTATTTGGCAAACATTTTCTTGAAAATGAAATGAAGCAGACCTATTGCTTCAAAAAAATAAAAAAAAACCAACAACACAAAACAACCCACAACTGACAGTGTTTATTGCTCATGATAAAATTTAAGCTTTTAAGGGAAATTAAAATTTTGGAGAACATGTATTCACTACAGTGATATTGTCAGCTTTGCAATACTTGACTTTTCTGGTGAGATCAGTGGTGATATTAATGAGTACAATTTTTAAATTTTGTTTAATGAAATGTGTTAATATTTGGAAGGCCAACATAACTCCATAATACTTGCCAAATGACCAACCAATGCATCATGCTGCAAGATGTACGGATAAAAATCTGCTAAAGGTGCAAGGCAGATCAATGGATTTTAATGAATTAGACTATAAAACTTCCACTTATAACATTTCAGATTCCACATTTTTACTAACCTCATGAAACTATGACATATCAAGTTGTAGTATAGTATCAAAGAAAAATATCCCACATTTATCTGAAAATGTTATTAAAACACTTTTCTTTCCCAACTATGTATCTGGGTGAGGCCATTTAAAAAATATTAAAATATTAAAATATTTATTTATTTGTGAGAGACACACACACACACACACACAGAGGCAGAGACACAGGCAAAGGGAGATGCAGGCTCCATGCAGGGAGCCCAATGCGGGACTCGATCCCAGGACTCCAGGATCACGCCCTGAGCCGAAGGCAGGCGTTCAACCGCTGAGCCACCCAGGCGTCCCCCAATTGTTTTTTTAAACACTTCAATCAAAATAGCATTATCACAGCAGATTGGATGCAGAAACAGATACAATAATCCAACTCTCTTTTATTAAGCCAGACACTAAATAGATTTTTAAAAATCTAAAATATTGGGGCACTTGGGTGGCTCAGCCAGTTAAGTGCCTGACTCTTGATTTTGGCTGAAGTCATGATCTCAGGGTCTCGAGATGCAGCCCTGCCTTGGGCTCAGTGTTCAGCGGGAGTCTGCTCAGGATTCTCTCTCTCTCTCTGCCCCCCCACCTAGTTCTCTCTCTCAAAATAAATAAATCTCTAAAATATGTAAAAAATATGGCTTTTGTCACTATTTTTTGTTGTTTTTTGGAAAATATAGTTTTTTTGTTTTTTTTTAAAAAAGATTTTATGTAAGCAGACTTTGTTTTACTTGTTTTTAGGTTGGGAATTTATTGTTGTCTGCCTTGAGCTCTACTTAGATGTCTGGAAGTATTAATGGGGGGTATGAGGGGAAGAGGTAATGTATCAAGAAAGCACATGGTTCACTTTCTGCATGATTTCTATATAATCACAAATGGGTTAAAGAGAATTGTAATTTCTAATTTCAAATGTCACTGTCCAAAGCATAACATAATGCATTTTTTAACAATTTTATTTATTTTTTCATGAGAGACACAGAGAGAGAGGCAGAGACACAGGCAGAGGGAGAAGCAGGCTCCATGCAGGGAGCTCGACGTGGGACTTGATCCCAGGTCTCCAGAATCACACCCTGGGCCGAAGGTGGCACTAAACCGCTGAGCCACCTGGGCTGCCCACATTGTTAAAACACAAAATTCAACTGAGTAAATTTGGAGACCTAACTGGCTTTATTAAATAATTTATAAATCAGGCAGCACCCCATCACTTGAGAAGAGGGGTGCTCCAAGGAGTTGTACAAAAAACATGAGTTATTTTCATAATAAACATGTAATATATATTAAAACATAAAATCTCTTATTTTTATTGAATCATAAAATGTTTTATATTTGGTTATTTAATGAATTTTTTATATTTGGTTATTTTTAACAAATTAATAAATACTTCTAAATTTTGTTTTAATTTCTAACACCGTAAATATTGATAGATATATCCCATATAAACAAAAGCTCTCTGAAGTCCTCTAATTTTTAAGACTCTAAAGGAACCCCAGAGACCAGAAAGTTTGAAAACCACTGTTTTAAAGCATTTTATCAAAGGAATATATAAATTAATGGTAAATTACTATATAGATTAATGGCAATGAAATCATAATACTAATGGTTTATTTTAGGGAACTCAACCAATTAATTTTGAAATTCATTTGGAGAAGAAAATGTGGATGCATAACAAAGACAAATGTGGTATGTTGTATATCAATGAAAAGGGACATCCCCAATTTTATTTTATTTTATTTTATTTTATTTTATTTTATTTTATTTTATTTATTTCTTTAGAGAGAGAGGGTGGTGGGGCATGCATAGGAGCCAGGAGGCAGGGAGGAAAGAGAGTGAGAATCTCAAGCAGGCTCCATGCTTGGCTCAGAACCTCACCTGGGGCTTAATCTCATGACCCTGAGATCATGACCTGAGCAGAAAACGGGAGTCAGAACCAACTGAGCACTCCCTTTCAATTTTATTAAAACATAAGACTATAACAATTTTAACTGTGTAGTGTTGGGTATAGAGCAGATAAATAGATGAATGGAACAACAAAGAAACTTGCAGAAATTGACCCTTAAAATGTAATCTTGGGAACTTATTATGATAGAGGTATTTCAAATAAGTAGAGAAAAGGGTGCTCAAAAGTCAGGACAGATTTGGGAGAAAAGCATAGCGTTAGATCTTGTTTTGGTTAAGGCTCTGAATTCTGGGCAATAAAATCTACTCAAACTAGCTTAAGGTAAAAGGAATTTAGGGGGTACCTGGGTGGGTCAGTTGGTTAAGTGTCTGGCACTTAATTTCAGCTCAGGTCATGAATGCAGGATCCTGAGATGGAGCCCCATGTCAGGCTCCTTGCTCAGTGGGGAATCTGCTTGAAATTCTTTCCTTCTCCCTCTACCCGTCCCCCAACTTGTGTGCATATGTGCACATGCTCTTAAAATAAATAAATAGATCTTTAAATAATAAAAATATAATAAATGCTCTCTAAAATAAATAAATAAATACATCTTTTTAAAAAAATTTAATAAGGAGGATGTAGAGTTCACAAAATGTTGCAGGGAATAAGTGAAGAAAAAGATTCCAGGCTGCATTCCCAGGAATGTCTACCAAATCCACACCACAGAACTAAACAGCCAAGGGATCTGATGTGTGATCTACAAGAAGAGGCTGCAGGATCAGGAAGCTAGGACCACAGCTGTTGCTCAGAACCACACCCCTTTGCCATCTCTGCAAGCTGCCTAAACAGGAATCCATCTGCTTCCTTAGAAGTAGCCACCACCATCACTGCTGATTCCAGAAGTTGCTGCCTCTGCCAGGATGCAAGCCTGCAAAGGAATGCTCCTGCACTTCTTCCCCTCTCTCTCTAAATAACTCAGTTCAAATACAAATCTTTTGTTAGTACCTCCTATCAGCAGAACCAGACTCACATCCCCAAACCCTTGTTATATGGAAATCTAGAAGGAGGGTGGAATGCTCATTCAGTGAGACATTCCCCTGTGTTGACTATGATCCTTATCTCACACTGTAACAGCAACAACAACAATGACAAAGAGGCATTACAGGAAAATATAGGCAAATAGTTTTATAATCGTGGGAAGGAGAAAGATTTTATAAGCAAAATACAAATCTCAGAAGCCATTGCTCAAAAGACTGATAGTTTTCACTCTCTAAAAATGTAAAGCTGTTAAATGACCAAAGATACACAAACAAAAAGACTTGTAACTGACTAGGAGAAAATATTTGCAACATTTATAGCAAACAAAGGATTATCTAGAATTCACAGTCTCTTTTAAATCAATGAGAAAAATAAACCCAACCCAGTGAAATCAGATTAAGTGAAATGAGGAAGTCACAAAAAGAACTATAGATGGCAAAAGTTGTTCAACCTCCTTAACAATTAGAGGAACGCAAATTAAAGGAACAATGAGGTTTTTTCCAAATCTAGAAAATGGGCAAAAAAAAAAAAAAAAAATATATATATATATATATATATATATATATATATATATATATATATATATATATATATAAAGATTTTTAATGTCCAAAATTGACAAGGGAGTACTCTGACACACTGTAGTTGGGACAATAAGTAGGTGGGGGTTTTGTGGAAGGGCAGTGAGGAACACTCACCAAAATTTTAAATGTACTATAAGTATCCTCTGATATTTATAGAGATGCTCCATTTTTCACCTTCCAACCTGCAGGGATACTCATACATGTGCACAAACAGACAAATTATTTTAATTATGGCAGTTCATCATGATAAATTCAGAGATAATGTAAATCTCTCTCAATAGAGAGACAGTTAAATAAAACATTCTACATCCACATGATGAATGCCACAGCAGCAGTTAAAAAGAACGTGGTAAAGCTGTGTGTCTAGATTTCAAAGAGTTTTCAAGACCCAGTTGCAGAACAGATAAAACGAGTTGCAGAATGATACATGCAGGCAGACGACATTTAGGGGAGAACTGCTCCCCATCACATCTGCGGAGGCAAATGTGCATTGGCAATTGCACAGAAGTCCAGGTGGACAACATGCACCTTACCCCAGGTTACTTCAGGGAAGAAGAGTGTATGAAGTGAGAAGGTGGTTGGGAAAGGGCCTTTTTTTTCCCAGCGTATCTTCCTTATTGTAAATTTTTACCAAAATATACTTGGATACTAGTTGTGCCACTAAAATGTAAAAGTTTATTTCACTTTTTCAATAAATAAATATTTTCACATTTCAGGGCATAATTTGGAGCTGATCAACACAGCAATGGCCATGGTGGGCATCCTCAAGACTCAGTTATGTTGTCTGAAATCAGATGGTGTTTATACTTTGGATATTGACTATATTTTTCATGATTAATTCCACAAAATTTTTATCACCTTACTTACAAGACACATATTTCTTGATTTTATCATTGGAAGGTACTTTGTATTTTCTTTTCTATTTACAGGACTAGTTACTGAGCCTTCAGGAAGAGTCAGACTCACCTATTGCCACCTTCTTAATTTCTCCCAATAATTATATCCCCATTTTTCCACCTCCATAAGAGCATGAATCAGTGATCAATTATAGAAACCACACAGGAAAAGGAATATATGCTAGAAGGCTGTAAAAACCCTGTCTTTCCTGAAATCATGCAGTCGTATTGATTTAGAGCAGTTGAATCATTACCATCTCTTCTGTAAATACATCAATCAGACAGAAATAGCTTATGGGAACTGAACTTCCTTCTGCTCAAAAGTGCTGTGAGCATAGGGTAACTGAGAATCATGGAAGACTTGAGATTGCCAGTGGAGAAATTTGGGTCAAATATAGTGATAGATTTCCCATCTGTGAAAGCTATTAAATATTTGAAGAATTCTAGAACTCTGTTGAACAGCTATTCTAAGAAAAAAAAATTGCACCTCCATCATTGTCAACGGTGCATTAACCATTCCACAAACATTTTCTAAGTGCCTCCCAAGTGCCAAGTTCTATGCCTGTCACTGGGAAGTAGGAAGATAAATGAGCCATGATCCTACACACAAAGAATTTATCAAACCTGTGGAAGCAATGAAATCCACTCATCTATTCCTCCATCCATCCATTCATTTGTTGACAGGTCTTATTGGGAGCCAATAAAGGCCTACCATAGGGCAAAGCACTAGGGATACAATGGTGACCAGCACTCAGCTAGGAGCATACAGCAAGGTAACAAAGCTCTGTGACAGGGATCCCTGGGTGGCACAGCGGTTTGGTGCCTGCCTTTGGCCCAGGGTGCGATCCTGGAGACCTGGGATCGAATCCCACATCAGGCTCCCGGTGCATGGAGCCTGCTTCTCCCTCTGCCTGTGTCTCTGCCTCTCTCTCTCTCTCTGTGACTATCATAAATAAGTAAAAAAAAAAAAAAAAAAAAAAATTAAAGAAAAAAGCTCTGTGACAGTTTAGTAAGACTATTCTGCCTCTGATATGAAACAGAGCTTCAAACAAGGGACATTTGTGCTGAGTCATGTGTAGGGTTTTAATAGGTAAGGACATGGATAAAGGGAACCTCAGGTTGAAGAAAGAGTAGGAGGAAAGGGAAGAACAACATGGTAGGAGATCATATACTGGCCTAGTGCATCATTGCAATTCAATACACAATGAACATGATAGGATTTTAGATGCTGTAACAAACACGCCACAAATCTCACAATCAAGTTTAGTATTTGCATGGAGATTCATGGACCAATCATTCTAGGAGTTCTGTTCTCCATGTGAATTCTGCATGTGTATATGTGTGTGTATGTGTGTGCATATGTGAGAGAGACAGAGAGAGAGAGGTCATATCACAGAGGAGGAGCAACTCTGGAAAGGCATACATCACTTCTGTCCACATTCTTTTGGCCAGAATTAAGTCACAGGGACATGGTTGCACTTAATAGAAAAGAAGACAGGGCTGTGCAATCTCCCCATATGCCAAGCAGGTAAATGGACCTGGTTTGTTGATCACTAAGCATTATCTCTGCTAGACTCAATATTATCTATAAAGGCTAATTCATATAAGGGATCTACTGTTTAGCATTTAAGAATTTACTATTTGAGGAGCACCTGGGAGGCTCAGTCTGCTAAGCATCTGCCTTTAGCTTAGGTCATGGTCCTAGGTCCTGGGGTCAAGCTCTGCATTGGGCTCCCTGCTCAGTGGGAAGTCTGCTTCTCCCTTTCCCTCTGCCTCTTCCTCGGCTTGTGCTCTCTCTCACTCACTCTCTCTCTCAAAGAAATAAATAAAATCTTTTTTTAAAAAAGTATTTAGTATTTAAGAACTCGTACACTCAACGGAATCACCATCCTGTATATTGCAAGCAAATGTTGAATAACTCTTTTGCAAGAAGTGCTAGATTATGAAGTGCAAGAAATGATATAATCTACTGAAGGGGTTGACAATTCAGGCAGGGATCAGGACTTACATATAATGAGAATAAAACAGTGTAAGGTATGGTAAGTGCCAAAATACAGAACAGCATCTTATATAGTTTCAGTTTATAATTCATGCCATATTACTATAAAAAAAAACAGATATAGTATTTTCTGGGTTTCCATGTATAATTTTAAGGTAGGGTCATCATATTTCCCAAACACAGAAACAAATGTATTGCCCTTTTAAAACTCAGAGCTGTGAAAAAGAAAATGGAAGATGTTGACCAGAGACTAATACTTGTTCTCTGAGGGAAGATGCAATTCACATAGCTGTCATGGTGATTTTTGTTTGTTTGTTTGTTTGTTTGTTTGTTTGAGAGAGAGAGAGAGAGAGAGAGAGAGAGAATGCACCTGGTGGGGGTGGGGAGGGGCAGAGAGAGGGGGGGAGAGAGAATTCAAAGGAGGCTCCATTCTCAATGCAGAGCTCCAGGGGAGCTGATCCCATAACCTGGATATCAAGTCTTGGTGATTTATTCAATAAGGCTTCTGAAAGAAGTCACTTGATCACTTGACAAGCTAAAAAAAAGTTTTTGACATTTTATTTGTATCACTTACATTAGCTTTGAGTGAGTTACTCACCCTCCCTTACCTCAGTTTCCTCATTTGTAAACAAACAAAAGAAGGATGGTAACCATAATAAGAATAATGCTGCCTCGGGCTCTCCTGTGGATTACATGAGTTAATGCATCATTATATTGTGTCCACCACCGGGTTCATGATTTCTATTTTAAAAGTGAAATATGATGATGATGTTAAAAATCAATGTTTTTGGAGATTACTTAACAGAATGCATATGTTGCACAAAGATAAAATTAAAAGCAAAAATAAATATATCATCCTACTTTTGATTTTAAAAATATTAGATGGACAGAGGCACACAGGAAGGAAATGCACCAAATGTTAATAATGATGTCTTTAACTGGTGCAATTATGGATTTTGTTTTGTTTTTCATATAATTCTAAATTTTCAGATATTTTTAAACATTTGTTACTTTCACATGCTATTATCTCAAAAATCCCTTACATCTTTTAAACTTTGCATGCACACATAATTGCTTTATTAACACGATGTGATTCATTTATGCTATTTTCTCATAAAGACCAGAAGACTTCCCTAAGGAAACTCTTTGCTTTACTCTTGTGTTAGAATAATTGGCCAGCAACATTAAAAATTAATCTCCTAAGAAGCAAATAGTTTTGTTTTGTTTTGTTTGCTTTGAGAATCTTTTTCTCTTTTAGTAATAGCTCAATAGTAAATAGCTAAAATACCAATTCAAATCCTTGTTTTCCCCATTCTTTCTCTACCATGCACCTGGATCCTGAATCAATATGTGCTGGAATAATTCCAAATAAATTCTAATGTAAATTTTCACTAAGAGTTGAACGTGACAATCAAAGGTATAGAATTCTAGAACGTCAAGCCATTTCAGATTTTCTTCAAAGCTGGAGCTTTAATACACTGAATTTATACATATATTATAATTTATGAATTTAGGTATAAATTGAATTTTTGAAAAAAAAAAGTTCATTTTTATTTCCATGCAAGATGGCTTTCTCTTTTGGAGGAACATTTCTTCAGTCAAGTTAAAGTTAACTCTTACGTGAAGAAAATTCTTTTAACATATATTCCATTTGGATATAGAAAATTGTGCTTGAAATTTCTTTTACATTGTTCTCTTCAGGTTATACTAATTTGATTTCTGATAAGAAAGAATTGAGCTCATGAGGGAAGTTTACCTATATCACATTATATTTGCATGTATGTGGCCAGAATAGTTAGGGTGGAAAAGCTTCTGCCTTGGGGAATGAAAGAGCCACTGTTGAAAATGAATGGTGCATTTTCTCCTGCAATAATAGAAAACATATGGGCATAGGACTTTCCCCATCTGCCGGTTGGCAGTGACTTAACCTCTGGGCCATTTCACCTGCAATCTTCCCCTTAGAAAGGCATTTTCTCCTGATTTGTTAACTCTCACTCTTCAGGTAAATAATTTAAGATTCAGAGATCTTCTTTCAGATCAGGGTCAAAGAACTCTGGTTTTTACTAGGATTGTGGTAGAGTAGTATTATTGTCATGCTTGTTCTCAGGAGATGATAATTGTACTTTGACAATTGCAAATAGTTTTCTAACGAAATTTTATTATTGCATAGTTTTCTGAAGCTATTTTACAGTAAGTTAACTTTTGGTAAGATACATCAGTACCTAATCTTAAATGCTAATTTATTCTAATTTGTTCAGAAGTTGTACTCCCAAAGGTTCCAAAAATCTCATCAAAGAAAAATAAAAACAACCACATCAAAAGTCACCTTTCGTTTTCCCCAATCAAATCCCTAGGAACACACACACATACACACACAAAGTGCACATACACACAGAGAATCTACTCCATTTTTCCTAGAAGTGACTCTCATATAAGCTCAAGATTACCATTACCAATAGGTAGATGCAATCAAGATACTTAGCAAGGGAGCTGACATTTCACTTTACCTGACAAACAGGGTGGAGCACGACAAGTAATTGCGCTACAGTACAAGATGGCGCACACATGGCTGTGTCTTTGATGTCCTCATGAGTAGCTTTTTGTAAGTGAATGCTGTGGTAATTGTGAACTTTATATTTAAAACAATTAGGCTTGCTTGTGTTACTGCACTTGAGAATTTAAAATAATATTAAAGAAAAGGAACAAGACGGCTTTCCACATGTTGATATTGCTTCTCACACACTTGATTGGTAACAGCAGGGAAACAATAAAATCCACGAGGACAGAGTTGTGGCTACAAATAGGAGTATGTTTTACTCTGAAGCTGCATATAATCACTTTCTCTTAAAAAAAAAATGTATAGAAGAGGGGTGGGTGCCTGGGTGGCTCAGTCGGTTAAGCATCTGCCTTGGGCTCTGGTGGTGATACCAGGGTCCTGGGATCAAGCCCTGCCTTGGGCTCCCCCCTGCTTGTGATTTCTCTCTCTCTCTGTCAAATAAATAAATAAAATCTTTTAAAAATGTATAGAAGAGTATAAAAATGAAAACTCCATCACCCAGAGGAAACCACTATTAACACTTCCATAAACATGCTCAGTATTTTCCCCATATGTATATGTAAATATGCAATATTCACAAAATAGTGATCAGTATGCTTTTTCACCTAATATTATGTTTCCAGTTCATTAAATTGCCTTCAAAATTATGGCTCTGTATTTTCTCTACATGCCAGATACTCCATTTTTAAATATAACATGTTCTTTGTTGTTGGAATTTATTTTTTACAGGCTTTCTTTCCCTACTGTGACAAAAAAGGTCATCCTTCCCATTCCCTGTCCTCTTCAAGCCAAAAACAAACAACACATACAAAAGAAAAATCATACCTGAGATTCTGTGTCTGAGAATGCTTCTTGCAAAAGAATTATGTAACAGCACAGTGAAAAAGAGAGAGAGAGAGAGAGAGAGAGAGAGAGAGAGAGAGAGACCAGGAGACATGTCACTCGCTGTTCCAGCTAAAAGCTGACTCCAAATATTACAAGAGCACATATAGAAGATCATGAAAGAGCAACAAGGCAGAAATTAGAAGAAGGATGCAGAAGTAATACCCCAGTCACTGCAGAGATGGAGAGGAAGTAGGCAAATGACAAAGGATAGTGAAGGATGACACAGTTGCCCCCTGACGCGAAAGACACACTGTTGTTTTACAGCCTCAGCAAACACTATGAACTATAAGGAAGAAGGATAATGGGCTTGTGCTGGTAAGAACAGCATACTATTAGTGAGTGTGAGAACAGTAAAGAATGTTCTTGATAACACTGCTAGAAGCACAAGAATTTACATGTTGTCATGCCAGCAGAGAAACAGGGTACACTTGAAGATACATGACC
The DNA here is from genome assembly GCF_053574225.1 of Canis aureus. Taxonomy (NCBI): domain Eukaryota; kingdom Metazoa; phylum Chordata; class Mammalia; order Carnivora; family Canidae; genus Canis; species Canis aureus. The sequence continues at coordinate 30,365,512 of NC_135625.1, read as the reverse complement.
CTTGGATCTGGGTCAAAAACAAATAGCCTAAGTGGCAGTGTGTCGAGATCAGAATCCGAGGAAGCACCTGCTGGGTATTTTATCCAATGGAGAAAGCGTCACGCACTTATACATCAGAAGTAGACGTATATGTTCCTTCAACAAAAACTTATTAAACATCTCCATAGTCACGGCTCTGGGCTAGCCTCTGAGGGCACAGGATGATCCTACTCCAGTGTTCCCTTAGCGAGAGATGGGACCACGAGTTTTGATGACATTCTGTAATCTTCCTTCCAGGTATTTGTTTCCATTGGAAACTATACATTTTCTTTGTGATATTTCTAATTATTTGATTAATGGCAGTCATCCCATTAGACCAGAAGTTCCGCGAGGGTAGGTATTTTATTCATTTTGCTCACCACTGTTTTCTTAGCACAGTGGTTGGTATATAATAAATGTTCAATGAATATCTGTTGAATAAATAAATGAACAAATACCCTTTTAAAAAATTAGTGATGGGGATCCCTGGGTGGCTCAGTGGTTTAGCGCCGCATGCAGCCCAGGGCGTGATCCTGGAGACCCGGGATCAAGTCCCACATCGGGCTCCCTGCATGGAGCCTGCTTCTCCCTCTGCCTGTGTCTCTGCCTCTTTCTCTCTTTCTGTGTCTCTCATGAATAAATAAATAAAATCTTTTAAAAAATTAGTGGTAAGTGTCACAAATGGGATATAGATAAAGACTGCTAAATTCTCAGGACAGAGAGATTAATTCCAGGTAAAAGCTAAAAGATTTTGAGGAGGATGCTAGCAATGTGGATCTGGAGGTATATGAGACCAGCTTAGAGGCATAGATTTTTTTTATTCATCTACACAGAAACTCTGCTTGCAGCTATAAAGGTGACTGAAGCTGTCCAGGGAAAGATTATGGAGACAGAAAAGCAGAGAACCAAGGACAGGTACTTGAGAAGTATTGCAGTTTTTGGCAGGGCTATTTTTAATGTAGTTCACAAGACAGAATGCCCATAAAACCCTATAAGAAATCCTCCATGGTGGGAAATTCACTATTTACCCCAAGGAGGTCTTGAAGGCTTCATAGGTCTGGAGAAGACCAGTTCTTTGGATAAAGGCAGTAGCTCCAGACTTTGTTGGCACCAGAGTGGCTGGAGAAATAAACGGTTTAGGACTTAGGTGAAGGGCACATGGAAGCCCAGCCCATGCTCACCCCGAATGCCAAGGACTGTATGTGGTTAGTGCTTCTGTTCCTAGAATGTGCTGATTTATAGTATCAACAGCTATGAGCTCCTTGATCCCTAGGCCAGTCTGACTGCTTTATTATGGGGAATCCTTTAAAACCAATGAGGTCACAAAGCTTGAGCCTTTTCTATCCCTGTTGTCAGACTGTTTTATCTCCAGTCTCCTACAATGATCATTTTGGGAGCACCTCACAATTTCTTCCTGTAATCTGTAGCTAATCTCACCTTAGTTTACAATTCCACTTGTTGAGAAGTCCCATTTTCTTATGCACCAAGATATTATCATGCTAAACCAGTTAAAATCACTAAAAAATATGGAAAGACTTTGAAAGGAAGACAAATGAAGGAAAGAACACAGCTATTTTTTTTTTTTAAGTGTCTATTATAGTAATAATAGATAAGCACCCAAGTGGTTAATAGCCAGTACTCAGACCAGGGTTTTTTTTATGTAGTAGACAGCCAGAGTTGAAAGGAATAAAATAGTTATATAAGTATCATGCAGCATAGCTTGAGGCTTATGGCAATATATGAAAATTAATTAATTCAAATATATGCATTAAGCTCTAACTAAATGCCAAGAACTGTGACAGGCAATGAGAACCAAATAAATAAGTAGTTACAAGCTCTAGGAAAATAGCTTATGTGAATTTGTACATAAATGTAATAACTCAAGAAACTAGAGGTGTGGAATGGAGGGCTGTATAAGCTGGAGAAATCTCCAGAGAGGCTGGGGCCAGGCTGTGAGGGGCACTGTGCCGTAGGCTACCGGATTCGTGGTATTTAGAAAGCAGTGGAGAGCTGGTATTGGATCTCAAGCAGAAGTAACATGAAATAATTTGATTTTAGTATTTATTGATTATATTTCCTCCCATATTTCCATTAAACAAATGGTGAAAAATAATAACAGCTAAACTCTAGATATAATTTTCAAAATGGTTCACAGAACACAAATGCTATTTTTTGTGGAAAAAGATTTACTTCACTAAAAGAAAAAATTCAGTTAAAAAATGTGATTTGATTTGCAGAAATTTGATTTCAAATAACATCTCAAGAAGGAATCTTCTGTTTTTAGTAGGAGGAAAGAAGAGCCTTAAAAAAAAAAAAAAAAAAAAAAAAGAGCCATGAACAGAATACTTAAAGCTCTCCCTCCTGTCATGATGGTGTTATAGGTGACCAGTATGCTATCACACAGTTGTGCTTATTCAAGTTATCTACACTGATATTATTTACTTATGAAGCTCCATGAGAAAGTAAGGAAGAATAAGCGGTGGTCTCCACAGCCATAAGCAACTCAGAAGGTCCTGGAAGGTTAATATGGAAACCCAGCCCTGGGTAGTACAGTAGGGTGAGTTCCTCAGTTGTCAAGGCATTCATTGACCCTCCAGTGTAACTCAGTCATGTGCTTGGCTCAGTTTAACTCTGTCTTTGCCTCTCTTGGGGCAGTGAACAAGAGTGGTTAAGAACACAGGCTCTAGAAGGGTACCTGGGTGGCTCAGTGATTGAGTGTGTCTGCCTTTGGCTCAGGGCATGATCCTGGTCCGGGGATCCAGTCCCACATTAGGCTCCCTGCAGGAAGCCTGCTTCTCCCTCTTCTTATGTCTCTGCCTCTCTCTGTCTCTCATGAATAAATAAATAAAATCTTAAAAAAAAAAAAAAAAGAACACAGGCTCTAGGGCTCTCACTGTCTGGGTTTAAACAAACCCAGGCCTTGCCTCTAAGACACTTAGGAAACGAACTCATCAGGTCTCGTCCTCTACACAGGATATATCTACCTGACAGCATTCTTCCAGCCACTGCCTTATAGGCCACAGATAGCTCCTTTTGATGGGCACAAATCCTTTGTTCGGTGAGTCATGTGATGGTAAGTATGGTACCTCAGTGTGAGGAACCACTGTCACTGCCTTTCTCCAAAGGGCTCAGGGAAGATACTCAGAGAACCTTGGCCTGCCATCTGCTCAAGAGGCACATGCAAGACCCAGAGTTAATTAACAAAGGAACTGAGTTGATTAAGCTACATAATAATAATCATATATAATAACATGTAATAATATATAACACATACAATATTATATATATTCATGTTATATTTTCAATATGACACATTTTATATATTTACAATTAGTACATATAATATATTCACTAATATAAGTAGAATATAATATATAAATATATATATAAGGGAAATATAAAATGAAGTGTAAATTTAGAAAGAAACAGAATACTTCTTAAATGTTCCACAGTGATTTAACTTCTGTTGAGACCATCACCAGCACACTTCATAATTAACTGTAAGAGAGGACCTATTGTTTCTTTTTTTTTTTAAGATTTTATTTATTTATTCATGAGACACAGAGAGAGAGAGAGAGAGGCAGAGACACAGGCAGAGGGAGAAGCAGGCCCCATGCAGGGAGCCTGAAGCGGGACTCGATTCTGGGACTCCAGGATCATGCCCTGGGCTGAAGGCAGGCACTAAACTGCTGAGCCACCCAGAGATCCCAAAACCTATTGTTTTTATATAGACTCTACTTATTAATAATACCATTGTCTCCCTTGTCAACAGGGGATACCTCCCAAGACCCTCAGTGGATACCACAAAGGGATCTCTGTTATTCAAAGAGAATAACAACACTAATGATAAAATGGAACAATTATAACAATATACTGTAATAGAAGTTATGTGATAGTGGTGTCCATCTCTCAAGATATTTTATTGTCCTGTACTCACCCTTTATATGATGATGTGAGATGATAAAATGGCCCCATCACCACAAAGCAGCATCAGGTGACCTCTGATGTTCTGATGGGTCAGAAGGAGGAGCACCTGCTTCCAGATTGCATTTGATGGCCAGGTAACTAAGACCATGGAAAGTGAAAATGTGGATAAAGTGAGACTCCTGGAATCTTACATGGGGCACCACTGGCATACTTGTATTATTTCTTTAAAAAAACACTTTTAATAAAAAATTTCTGTTTTAACATGCCAAATTAAGAAATGTCATAGAACTGGTTATGTCCACTGGAGAGACAAAATTAAAGATTTTTTTTCATGAAAATTGTCCAACATCACAAATAAGGAGATCATAATACAACACCCGCCCCACCCCCCACCCCCAACATCTGTAACTGCCAGTGTTTGACAGTCATATTTTAGTTTATCTTTTTGCTGAGAGATGAAAGTGAAATTCTCAGGTACCAAAAGAACACAAGTGCTATGCCCAAGCTTCAAGGGAGGGAGTGCCCTGCTTCTCTATTGTGTAAATTTATTTTATAGCCCACTTTTCTATTTCCTCAACCCAAAGGCTGTTGGTGGCCATGGGAATGCCTCTTATGATGGCCTCGAATAGAATAATCACTTTATTTTTCTCCCTGCCTCCAAACAATGAAACGGTAACTCAAGTCCACAGACCTCTAGGGATTCATAGATATGCTTTAGCCAGTCTGTGAAATCCCAGAAAATGTATGCAAATCTTTTTACATTTGTTTTTTTATATGGGAGAGCTCCAACGCGTCTCTCAGATTTTTCTATGAGCCTATTACCCACAAAATGTTAAGAGCCTCTGCCTCTGACATATCTCAAAAATATAGTAAACAGACTTTCTTCCATTCCTTGGCGGGTTCTCCCTGTTAAAAGTCTGCAGAGGTCGCCCCCTCCAGGATGCCTTCCCTGACCACGTCACCTATAACTGATTTCCCTCATGCTTTCCCACAGATTTTAAAACAGGGCACTTTTTAAAAATCACAGTTTGTTGAGACCCCATTCACTTGACAAATATTTATTAGGCCTCCACTGTGTGTAAGTCACTATACTGATTTAGGTGTGCCTTGTCCCCCACGGCACTGCTAGAAGATGGCAAGGAACATCACAGTATCCAGTACATATCTTGCACTCAAGGACGTATTGCAATTGTAGCTCCATTGAATAGAAATAAAAATGAGCAGTGGCACTTCAGTGGGCTGGCATCCAGCTCAAGAAGAACATGTAAAATCAGACTCCTGATTTTCTCTTCCCCTTTTAAATGCAAAAGGAAGAAAAAGGGAAGGTCAATTTGATTATCCTGGACATGGTGCTAAAGATGCCCAGGCAAAGGTTCCCTTCCCTACCCCCAACGTACTGTTGCTCTAGCAGGTTCAGAATCACAAACTGCGTGTGCGCATCTCCACTTACCCTCTTAGTAGCATCTTAAATACACCAGTGTCTATGCGAGCCCTGTAGTAGGGTCCCCACAAAAAGACCGTGCCCGGAAAACAGCTCAACATGAAGCTCCCTCCCTCCTCCTTGGAATCAGGAGCACGTCAGCTTCATACACAAAGGGCAACACAGCAATTACTAAATATGTTAATTTTTCAATATCGGGCACGTGCTTTTTTTTTTTTTTTTTTTTTTACAAGCACACGGGCCTCTGGTGATCAGTGGGTTGTTTGCAATAGGGGTGGCGGTTATCACGCTAAGGGCCTGGCAGAGCGTAGTTGAAGCCCTACGGTTTACAGAGGCCAGAAGGCGTGCGGGGCTGAGGGTGGGGGACGAGGTGGCGGGTTTTGGCACGGAGACTTCTAACCGAGATGCCATCCCGCTCCCGCTGGATGCTGTTTTGATGGGGCTGGCTTTGCAGAACTCTTAACGGGTCAGGCACCCCGTTTCAGCGAAAAAGACCCGGGGACTCGGGCACTGGCCCCCTGGACTTAAGGCCCTTGATTTTAGGTCATCGCATCCACGGGATCGTCTCCCTGGGAGCAGGTGGTCGCGGGAATCCGAGGCGAGAAGCGGCGCTGAAGCGTCACGTAGTAGCCGCCCCAGGTACTGCGCGGCCGCGCTCCGGCCAGGTGCCCTCGCCGCGGCGTCCCTCCCAGCCAGGGCGCGCCCCGCGGGAGGACGCGGGACCAGAGCCCGGGCACAAGGCAGGAAGGTCGCCGCCGTCCCCGGCACCGCCGCCCTCCGAGGCCGTCCCCCGCCCCGCGCGGGGGCGCCCGGAGCGCCGGAGCCCAAGCGCCGCCTCCGGAGAGGTGGGGGGGCGCGGGGAGGCGGGGAGGCGGCGGGGGCGGGGGCGGGGAGCCGCGCGCCGTCCCCCCGCTGCTGTCGCGGCGCCCGCGCGGAGGCCCCGAGCCCCGGAGCGCCGGCCGCCGAGCCTCGGCCCGCGAGGCCGCCGGGGCCCCCGCCGCCACTTCCCCCGGCGCCGCGGCTCGGCCGGCGCGCGCTCCCCCCGGGCACGCGCTCCCGGCCCCCGCTCCCCCGCGCGCGCTCCGTCCGGGTTGCCCTCTTGCTTCCGCTCTCCCGCTCCGCCGAAGGAGGTCGAGGGGTGCGGGTCACACCCGGCAGGGCCCCGGCTCGGATGCGAGAGCGGCTGCCTCTTCCCGGCTCGGGGGAGCATTGCAACCGCCGGGCTCCGCGGCGCCGCCCGCGCCCCGACCGTGCCCCGACCGTGCCCCGACCGTGCCCGGCGGGAGCCTCCTGCCCAGCCTGGGGCCGCGGGCGCGGGGCGCGGGGGCCGGGGGCGCGGCGGGTCGCCAGGCGCGCTCGGGCCCCGCGTCGGGGGCCTGGCCGCCCAGGTGAGTTCCCGCCCTTCCTCCGTCGTTCCAGTCGCCCGGAGTGACCTGTTTACCTTGGAAACTTAGACGTGACCCAAGCAGGCGAGCCTGCCGCGCGCTAGGGGATTGCGGGGCGCGCTTCGGCTGGGAACCGGGGGGCTCGGAGCTCGGAGCTGCGGGGGACACGTTGGGTGACCTCAAGGTGAACATTGTATTCAGGGGGTGCACGCGTGTCTCTCTCCCTGTAGAAGCGACCACTTGGGGATCGATTTTTAACTAGCAGGAGGCGGTGAGCTGAGATGACTTAAAGCCAGAAAGTTTGTCACGATATTTTGGGGGTGACCTGAAAGAACTTAGTGAAATAGTCAAAGCCGGTGACAGAAATATAGTTTAAGAAGGAATTTCGAAACGCGCTGGTAGGATTTGCATAATACTTGCCATAGGCGCACGCCGTGGGGCCCCCTGGGCTCCTAGGGGTAAATACTGTAACACACAAACGCTTCGTGTAGAGAGAGGGGAAGCCTGTAAACACCTACGTGCACAGCTTGATATCGGTTGGTATGCAAGAATTTTTGTGTATATTGAACATTTCGTGTGGGCAAAGAGCTAGAAAACGTCTATACCGTTTGGATTATTAGCAGCGTTCCAGGCAACGATTGACATTGAACATTGAACTCCTCCTTTCGGTGGTGGCTAAATGTAATATTATTCGTGTGACTCATCAGACTGTGGAATCCTTGACATTACTGGCTAATGAATGGTTAATTTGGTTTGAAGTTTAGAGAAGGGAGGACTGTAGGTTTTTCTGTCCTTGATGCCTGATGGAAAATGCGGTGTAAAGGGCTCTCCAGTGTTGGTGAAGGATCTTTGGAGGAGCTCAGAGGGGAGGATCATTTGAGAGGAATGAAAGTGACTCCCTGACGGCCACTGATTGCACATTGACTTCTTCTAAAGGAGACCCTTGACAAGTTGGAAAGCATCTCCTCACTAAGGGAACCGTTCCAGAGGCTACTGCTTTATTAATGCCTTTGGACAGATTTGAGAAGGGAAGCTCTCTATAGGCTCTTCTTTTAATTCCAGAGAAAGCATGTCTCTAGAAAGGTTCAATTGCCATAATGATGCTCTCCGGAAATAATTTGTCTTTTTGAGTGTGTGTTTGAATACATGTAAATCACCAAGGTAGTTCAAGGTTTTAATAAAATTTTACTTACCGGCGGGATATGAAATTGAAAATACTATGGATGGTTAATTCTGTTTGCAAATGGAGAGGCAGAGGTGTTTTCCCAATAAATCTTAAGTCTCTGTTTATGTGGATTTTTCTAAAGCCAAATATTACTGGGGATTAAGAGGACTCTAAAGAAGGTATTAATGCTTATAGTGTTTCTGGCAGGTGGATATGTGAATACTTATAGACATGTCACTGTGAATAATTCCTGTGCACCTTTAGAGAACTGGTATCCAAAATTTGAACCACATTATGATGAAGCCTCATCATTGCTTTGAAGAAGGCTGGAAGGACCAGATAAGCTTGGCAATATACAGGACCTTGATGTTGAGAAAAACGTACGACTAAATCTTTGTATTTATTGCATGGTGATGTCCTGGTGTGTATTTTAAATAGGAATTGAGTCAAGCTCTCATTGCGATTTAGCTCTTGGTCTAATGTGTTGTTGAGATGAGGCTGTCCGCACTTGTCTGTGCAACCTTCCTTTCTACTTGTGAGTAAACAAGGAAGTGCTCTGAGATGACTGGCTTGAAAGTTTTAAGATGCTGGGGATTTATTTAAGAACAAACGCCTAGGTAGCTCAGTTGGTTAAGCGGCCGACCTCTTAGTTTCCACTCAGGTCATGATCTCAGAATTATGAGATGGAGCCCTCGGTAGGGCTCCACATTCAGCAGGGAGTCGGCTTGAAGATTCTCTCCCTCCGCCCCTCCCCTGACTCACAGTCTCTAATTCAATCAATCAGTCAATCCTAAAATAAGAACAGACTGAAAGAATAAAAATGGAGCCTGATTCTGGTATAGTTTGGTCCCTGGAAGGTCTGCAAGTATAGTGTTAAATGGCCAGCTGAATGCGCTTCAGCTTTTGAGATTTTCTTCTCTTGATGTCCTAAGAGAGAACTTAGCATAGAGCCCCTGGCTAACAGGTATCCCAAAGGAGTTGACATCATTCACTTTGGGTACTTACTTCCCGTCCAGGCAAACTTCTAACCACTCAACAGAGGGAATTTAGAGGCTGCATTGGATCATCTGGAGTGAATCCCATCTCTGAGCCATTTCCTCATCTGTGAAATGGCCATCATGAGACTTCCTGATGTGGCTGTGAGAAGCAAATGGAATAATTTATATGGAATGTCGAGTGTGCAGTCAGCACATCGTGAGCAGTCCTACAAGGCAAAATGTGTTGAGTTAAATGTCATTTCCTGGGGGCTATGCAGGGGTTGCTGTGTACTGACAGGAGCATTGAATGCTGAGGTAAATGGGTCATCCTCCTGTCCTGGTACACTTAGTATACACCAGACTCCTAGTAGTTAGTGTCCTTTGGGAGCAAGAGTTTCACCCCGTCAAACCTGCATATCCTCCACTTTAGACAGGCCTTTGGCCTATCTGGGTTAAAGAGATTTCCTGTGGGTGGTTTTTGGAAATAATGATGAGATAGTAAGGGGAGGGAGAGATGACTGAGTGAAATTCCAAAATAGAATGTAAACATGCAATTGGCTAGTTTCTATTAATGCCATTAGAAGTATGGTCCTCGTAAAATGATAATAATTCCTAGTTTCCCCGAGGACAGTTACATATTTTGCAGTCTGTGTATTCGGACTTTGGAGATGAAGCAGCAATGACATTCCTTCAGCTTTTCAATCTTCAGCATTGCTTAGGCACCTAAGGTACCATGCTAAACCTTCAGAATACAATAGCAAGAAAAACAGGCCTCACCTCTCATAAAATACATGTCTGCTGGTAATAAGTAAGTAAATCCGTAATTATCCTTGCGCTCAGTGGGAGGCAGGCAAGATGTCGAGGGCAGAAACAGGGAATTTGACCTGTGATGGGAGGGATGTTAAGAATGCTTGGTTCAGGCAGTGATGTTGGGGTTATAAAGCATGGTCCTTTCTTGGGGAAGAAAGAACCTTTGATATGTAAGGCTGAGGCCCTGCAGAGACTCTGCATGTGCAGGTATACAGTAGGGAGACTCTGCATGTGCAGGTATACTGTAGGGGCCGGCCAAAGAGAACACAGGTATCTTCAAAGAAGGGGCAATGTTGTCAGTGAGGCAGGGACAGTAGGCCCAGCCTGTGAGACACATTTTCTTTTCTTTTATATTAAAGATTACAGTGTTAGTAGAACTCTTGTTTTGTGTAAACAACTTACTTTAGGCTTTCAGACGACTATTAAATTATAAAAAAGATATTTACAATCATTTTGTAAAGTCGATCAGAACCTAAACCAATATTTACCATAACTGACTCATTTGTCAGCTCTTTGCATTACTCATCATCCGACTTTAAAACCATTGGGATCAATTTTCTTTTTAAAAATCTAATAGATCTTAGTTTAATATACATATTTTACATGTTTCTAGCTCTCCTGTATACATGTTTGCAAATCTATTTGTTCTATACATGTACAGAGCAGAGCGGGAAATACACAAAATATGCCTATTTATCCAGTTTGAATCTATATATCTATTCAGGAGCTGTAGGGACTGATTCACTTGTATTTCACCCCTGGAAAGCCCTCCTGAGTCTGTGTGTGAGGAGCCTGAGCCCAGCTCTGAGGAAATGTGACATGGGCCTGCGGGGTGGCGGCAGGAAGCAGCATGCATCTTCGATGGGTTGCTCTCCCGCACCATCCAGGCAAACTCAGTGAAGGATTTGGTATCTGATTCTCTTCCCCATATGCATGGTTTTATTCACTGTTATTACCTATTCCCTTCTTTTACCTTCCTCTATCCTTTGTCATTTTTTCCTTTATGTTTCTTTCTCTCTCTAGGGGTCCCCATAATTAGTTCTCAGCCTTTATAATTATGCTTTGGCTCTAACCTCAGTCCGTAGGGTGTTGGCCTCATTTTGGGTAGTTCTGGACGGCATGGCCCTTGACCTTTCTCCTGTTCTTCATGGATAACCGCAGATGTCAGAGGGATACAAGCTCTTTCCTTCTTGCAGTTATCCCCAGGCATCAGACCTGCTGTTTTGTGCACTGAATGCCCTCATCAGTCCCTTCTTCCCTGTACCTGGAGGCGGTGGCGAATAGAAACTACCCTAACTACTGTAAGCAGAAAGGGACTTCATATGGGAATTGGGTGCTCGTAGGAAGGTTGGAAGAAAAGGTTGCCACTGAAAGGAGAGAAAAGGGCTGAGGCTGAGATTGAGGGATGACACCCAGACAGCACAGCTGAACTGGGCCCCCAGGGCTGTTGCCATCATTGCCACCAGGTGGAGGTTGGGAATCAGGGCCACCACTGGAGCTGCTGACAATCAAGAGCACAGTGATCAGAGAAGCTGCTACGAAGTGCCACTCCACCCAGGAAGCCAGTGACTGAACACAGCTACCAACAACAGAAACAAATTTGCAAACATATATTTTTTATACATCCTCTTCCTCCCTTCTCACCCAGCTCATCAGCAGAAGCTCATCTGTGCCCAGGCTCTTGCTGCAAGGAATTCTGGGAAATGTAGTTTACACCTTTCCAGCCTCCCAGATGGAGGATTTCACCCTTGGAGGAGACTGGAATGAATGCGGAGTGACACCCCGTCACGTCTTGCACATATTTAAAATGTATTTCATCAGAGCCTTAGGTGGCATATTTCATTCTAAGCAGGTAGGTGATATATTGTAAGAATCCAAAAAGGATCTAGTTGCTAACCAATTTCCATTTCAAACAGATGGATATTATAGTCATTATAGTCGAAATTGCTGGAAAAAGCATCAGGCAAATAAATAACTAAAAATTACCAAGCACCTGCCTCGGCATGTGGTTCTGCTTGAATGTGAAATAATATTCCTTTGTTTCGGTTTAGTCATCAAAGTCAAATACCAGGAGAATTGATACCTAAAAAAGTCCTTCCCACCAAAGTCCCAGACAGCCTACGTTTAATGCATAGTGCTACAAAGGGAGAATGCGGTGTCTCATAAGAGAAATAGCTCCTGGTGGGCTGGCTCTTTCATTCGATGCATTATCTATGTATCTGTGTTTGTACCGAATTTTTCTTAATTCTATAACTTGAATGGTGTTTTTTTCTTTTTCTTTTCTTTTTTTTTTTTTTTAAGGATTACAAAGTTAGAAATGACCTGTTATTTGGAGATTAGAATTGGAGTATTGACTCTAATCACATATTTCATACCCCAGTGCTCGTTAGATTCTGTGTTTGTTTGTTTTTGCTAACCATTAAAGTAAATGTGGTTGAATCTTTGCTATCGCTGTGTAATAAATTATCATTTATCGGCAGTCAGAAATTCCATTAGCACATCTAGGAATGAATCTTGCGTATTGAATGAAGCCATTTTATATTTGCCTCTGATATTTGGAGCTAGAAAATGAGAGCAGAGTAGCTGAAACAAATGGCGTAACTCAGTGAATTTGTCATTCTATGACGTATACCTATTTTTAATTAATTTTTTCATCTCAAAAGGCAACACTCCATTGAGATACCATCTCTAGGAGGTGATGAAAGCAGTTTAAATGCAGAATTACAAATGCTTCCTGGGGTCAACCACACTATAATATGAATATGTTCTTCCAAGTCCAGTGGTGACACCAAGAGTTTAGCCCCTCCACTCAAGCCACCAAAACAGTGCTCTTGCTCTGTAAATGTGGCTTCAAGACCAATCCACTGTCTTCCATCCTGAGCCCCCACCTAAGCCCCACTTACAGTATATTCTCAGGAGGGAACTGTTTGAATCTAATATTACACGGTTTTCATTCATTTCATTTCATTTACATTATTCGATTAATTGTAAGGGAAAGTAAGTAGCATTAATCTATGTTATGGTAATTATGATCATTATGATCTCTGATTCCCCCTTCCCACAGTTTATCTCTTTCATTCAGTTTTGAGTAAACATGCAAAAGAAAAACCTGGATTTGCCTCCCACTGGATGATAAGGAGGATGAGTTCTTATCTTTGGCTATATGGAGCTTAGTTGCAGATTAAGCTGTAGGACACAATTCCTTTTATGGATTGAAAATCAAAATCTCTCAATTTTCCATGTATTATAAAGTAGAAGAACATCCAAATCTGAACTCACTCTCTGGTTAGTTAGATCATTGATGGATTAAGTTGAAGCAGGAGGTGGGTAGAGAAAGCATAGTTTTTTGGTTTATTTTTTAAAGCAAAATTTGAGGATAAACAAGACTAGTATTTGAACATCATTGAATGATTGTTTAGTCACTGACTCAAGATGTGGATGTCAAGAATCTCCTTTGGTGGTTCTTGTTGCTGGGAGCTAAAGATAGATGGCTCTGCCTTTGAGAGATGGATCCTTTGGGGGAGTCAGTAAGAAAGGGTTATGGTGGGTAATAGGTACTCTTATCATCAGTATGGAAAACAGTAGTTTTCTCATAGAACAAGTGGGGGATTTTCTCATGGTCAGGTAAAAGGCAGAGTTAATTGAAACACAGACATATTTCTGACTTCAAAGAATATCTATGGATATTTTTAATAATAGCAAAACAACAAAAAGGCAGCTAAAATAAAAAAGAGACAAAAAAATGTCAACTGTCTTGGACTGGGCCTTTTATCTGGTCCCTTTCACCTACAGAAACTGAAGTGAGCTTGCCACAAGTTAGAGGGTTTTAGTGTTTAAAGACATAGTGAGTTTGTAAGAAAAGAGGGCTGCTTTATGGTACTTTAGTCAACGTTCAGAATTAAAAAATGTTAAGGGTGGTAGCAAGGAAAGGGAGCCCTCAGTGCTATCAGGGACTTCCATCCTACAACTACAAGAAATTGAATTCAATTCCAAAAATGGGCTTGGAAGTAGACTTTTCCCCCAGAGCCCCTGGGTGACAGCTTGGCCTGACCAGTATCTTAATTTCAGCTTTATCATATCCTGTGCAGGAAACTCAGCCTGTAAGCTTCAGACCTACAGAACTGTGAATAAATGGATGTTGTTTTAAGTTTCAAAAAAAAAAAAAAAAAGATCAGAACCCATAATATTCTATAGGACATTGAATTTATAGAGTATTTGAGAAAATGCAAGCACATCCTGAATGTTAAGACATTTACAAATTGAAAATGTCAATGCAATGATATATGCAATTGTGAAATAGATCTAGAGTGACCAGATGACTTGTTGCTCAATCTGGGACACTTTTAAGAGTGAAAGGGGCACTACTAGTGATTGCCCTGGAAAAAGAAGCAGAAATGGGGACAGAGGCAAGCAACCAGGATTTATGGTCACCCAAGATTAAGATACTGGGTTGTGTAACATTACTGCGTTAACTGCAATATTAATTTCTTAAAAATTGTTGTAATATATACATAACATAAAATGTAGATTTAAACCATCTTGAGGTATACAGTTCAGAAGCATTAAGTATATTCATATTGTTGTGCAATTATCATCATTCATCTCCAGAATTTTTATCGTCTTGCCTTCTTGAAAGTGTACCTTTTAAACAGTAAGTCCCCATTCACCTCTCCCCTTTACTCCCTTCACTCCTGGCAACCACCATTCTACTTCCTGTCTCTGTGAATCTGACCACTCCAGGTGCATTACATTAGTGGAGTAATAAACTGATCTTTTGCGACCGGCTTATTTCACTTAGCATAATGTCCTCAGGCTTTATCCATGTTGTAGCATGTCTCAGAGTTTCCTTTCTTTTTAATGATGACTATTTTTCCACTGTATTTATTTCCACATTTTTAAAAATCTATTCATTTGTAGATGGATACTTAAGTTGCTTCCACCTTTGGCTCTTGTGAATAATGCTGCTATGAACATGGGTGTACACATACGTCTGTGAGCCTTTTCTTTCCATCCTTTAGGATGTATACCCACAATATTGATTTTTAAATGGAGAAATTAAAAATAGAGGGAAAAAGAACATTCTTTTCCATTATAGAATCTTTCCAGTCATACTATTTCAATACAGTACTCTGTTAGACTGGAGTCTGGCTATGCCTCTACAGAATTCGTTAGAAAAATCAGTTGATACAGACAATTTCAAGAAACCGCCTGCTAAAAAAAGCACCTAGGGGTTCAAATTCCATCTCCACACAAGAAAGGAAGCCAGTATTTCTGTCTCCACTACCATGATGCATCGATCACAGATGTTTCTAAGGAAAAAGGGCTGGCATTTAGACCGTCAGAATCTGAGTCAAGTGAATGGCCTTCAGCAGCATAAAGAACCAGAAAATAACAGCATGAGATTGAACAACAGTAGGCTCCATGTGACCTAGAACATCTTTGTAACACAGGAGACCATGAACTTCCTGGAAACGGGCAACAGAACTAACCACCATCTGTTGATGTGGAAGCTGAGCTGAAAGGAGACAGGCTACAGGGGAATGTGGACTTTCTGGATACTGAGAAGAATGTTCTTATTTTGGCTATAAAAGATATCAGAAAGTCAATGTCAAGAACATTGGTACATAAGATTTGAACTTAGATAATCCCTTCATGGAAATAGAAGCATCAAAATATAACTTACCATCTGAAATTTTAAGCACTTTATTTCCACTAGGGATTTATAGATCTGAGAAGTAATGTTGACATGTCTGGAACAAAAAAGGAATTGCCACATTTCCCTCTGTGTCTCTGTGGCAGATGTCAACCCTCTCTGGAGTCAATAAAGAAACGAATTCATCTGTAACAGCAGCCTTGAGGATACATTTTTGGTCACTGATAATAACCATGTTTCAGAAAATACATCAGCAGAGGTTAATCTGCCAATCAGAAATGGTAGCTGACAGCCCCACAGGTACTAAGGAGCTTTGAGAAAATTGGACCCAAAGTGAATGTCTTACAGCTTTTCAGAATGAATAGTACCCATGGTCTGTTCTCATCAGACCACACCTGTATCAGTGGGGACTGAAATACTATCGGGCAAGTCCACATGAAAACCTGCACACACGTGTTTATAACGTAAACATCCCCAAATTGCAAATAACCAACATGTCCTTCAGTAGGTGACCAGATAGACTGTGGTATATCCATACAATAGAATGATATTCAATGGTGAAAATATTTACTAAGCTGTGAAAAGAAATGAAGGAATCTTAAATAAATACTGCTAAGTAAAAGAAACCAGTCAGAAAAGACTAAATACTGTATAGTTCCAACTATATGAGATCCTGGAAAGAGTACTATATGAGTCTGGACTAAGTAAAAAGGCCAGTGATTGCCAGGATTCTTGGGCGGGGAGTATAGGAGATCAATAATAGAAAAGTGAAACTATTCCGAATGATACTATAATTATGGACATGTGACATCTTGTATTTGGCAAAACCCACAGAACAGAGGAATACCAAGCGTGAACCCTAATATAAACTATGGACATTTGTTAATAATAATACATCAATATTGGTTCATCAGTTTTAACCAATGTCCCACAGCAATGCAAGATGTTAGTTAAAAATTGCATAAAATGTGTCTTAAAAAATTAATACATACTTCACCTGGTGCTAGAATAGAAGATGTAGAAAATGTTACCTGCAGGGGTCCAGGTGATGGCACGTCAAGTTCAGGGAACACGGCTCCAAGCCAATGAAGCAAGGAAGTGAAAGCAGTCCTGTCATCTATTCCCAGCTGAAACATCTAATCAGCGACACTGTACCTTGGGTGCAGGTTTTTCACTCAAGCTCTTAGCAGGGGAGGAAGATGCACACAATCAGACTTCTGAGCAAAACTACTTCCTTCCATATTAGTTAAAGACTTGGGTCTGGACCCATGAAATCCATCGACACATCTGACACCAGAAAAGATGTGGGTCCTGAAGCTGCCCAGCCATTCACCAAGTCCCAGCAACTGTCTGCCATCGTTTTTTCCGCACTGCTACACTGCTGGGATTCTCCGTGTTGGCTCTCCTCTGCAGGAAGGTCTTGAGTATTTGCACCCAAGTGGGCAGAAATGCACACCTAGCTCTTGTATTTCTAGCAAGGAATGCTGTATTCCTACAGAGCTATGGCAAACCGCACCAGACCATACACATTAGAAAAGCTGTATAGACACACATGCACACCCAGATATGCGGTATATGTAGAAACCTGTAGGCAGAATGTTGAGCTGGATTTTTTTTCCAAAGTAACTTATGCTCTTTTGTCTTATAATCTGTCCTACTCATGAAAAATTGGACCTTTCGAAATGTATCGGCAGTACGTCCACCCAGAAGCTTTTAATTCTCATTGAGATGATGCATTCTGGCATAAAATTGTTGGTTTTATGTGTAGCATACCACTTCACAATGATAGTGAATCTCCAAGCAGCAGAAACTACTAGAAATCCCACCACTTGTGCAGCTAAAAGCAGATCAGCTTAACGCTGGCTCTCTGGCTTGTAGGCAAGGTATGCCTCGTTGACTCAACTGTCAGCTTGTAAACTTTTAACCACACAGTTTGGGGTTTTGAATGATTCCCAGTGCGCTGGGTATTATGATTCATCCATTGAAACAGGACATCAAAGAATACTTGGCCAATAAAACAATGGAGAAAAAACCGTGTTCTGTTTTGACATGGAAATTTTTATTGTAGGCAAATAGTAATCACCAAAGCATTTATACATGTTATTGAATACTCTCTGCAACAGCTGCTTTAGACAAAGCTGGGACCAAGTAACTCCTTGTTTTCCTGGATCTGCTTATTTAAACTAGGCTGCAGTGTGGTTTGCTGGACCTCTGGACTTGTGGAATCAGTACATGTGTGGATTCTAGTCCTTAAGAAGCTTATATAGTTTTCTTTTCTTTACCAGTTGGCCTTTAGGTATTTATAAGTGACACCAGTGGCATCAGGTTTTTGTTTTTTTTAATTCTGGTTTTTAAATTTAAATTCAGTTAATTAATTTACAATGTCATCTTAGTTTCGGAGGGAGAGGTCAGTGATTCATCAGTTGCATATACCACCCAGGCTCATCCCATCACGTGCCCTCCTTAATGTCTATCACCCAGTTACCCCATTGCCACACCCCTTACCCTTCCCACAACTCCAAGTTTGTTTCCTATGGTTAAGAGTCTCTCATGGTTTCACCTATTGTGACAGAGAACTTAAAGATCTTTCCACATACAGCTGACGTCTTTCTTGATCCCCATCTCAGCATGATGCTATTTCTGTTGGTCCTTATACCCACCTTGTCTTGTGTCTTGCTCAGCATCGGGGTCCTTCACCTGGGCAGCAATGTCTGGGCAAGGCTTCCTGCCTTCTGGGTGACCAGATGCTTCAGAAAGAGTATATTCTGGTCTGTCGCTGTCCTTGAAGTGCCAGCAGAACCACCATCCTGTGCAATTTAACCACAGTTTTTCTCAAAACTGTGATGTTGCTATAAAACCTAGTGTTAGGAGCCTGTGGCAGGGAAACTGGAGGGACTGTTGAGATTGAGCAGTGTTCTACAACAGGCAGGCTGCCATGGGTTGAGATAAAGGATAAGGAGGTAGGCAAGGCACGCAGGCCGCTCTTAGGACAGGGGAGTGGCTGCAGATGGAGAGAGAGGATGGGCCCAAGGCAAGGAAAGATGACATCAGTAGAGAGATGCTGGTCTTTGAGAGGCATCTGACAATCCTGGGGATGATAAGGGATGTAGGAGACTTGGGGATGGCATGGAGAGAGAATGAAGAAATCTGCATTTTCTTAGTGAAGTAGGAGCAGAGTTGGCCCTGGTAAGACACTGTTTTGTAGACATCTCAGGCTTTCTGGGGAAATTGAATTAGGTTCTCAGTGCAAACGATACAACTTTAAGCTTTGATTTTATATCTGTCTGCCCATTTTTGGCTCGAGTTTTCTCATCCATGAGCTCTGCAGCATCTAATTTTCTAACAGTTTAGGAGGCCGTAAAACAGAGATCAGGTGACTGAAGAAAACTCTTGGCCTTTCTAAAGAAAAAGCTGTGTGAAAAAACTCAAGGCAGTATTGTCATCTTCATGATTTGTGTTATTTAAAAACTAATTTTCTAAAATATTGTATTTCAATTTTTTAAAACATTTCATGTTTTAACATCATAGGTATCGGGGTGCATCTTACCGTTGATGGCATGTCATCAACTTTCTTGGCACAATAATTGTGCATGTTACAAAATAGATGGTGTCTTAGGGTGGGTGACCATAACAGAAGACCACAGACTGGGTGGCTTAACCAGTAGATGTCTATTTTCTCACAGTTCTGGAACTGGCAAGTCCCAGATGAAGGTCGCCACCAATCTATTTTCTGGTAAGAGCCTTCTTTCCGGCTTCCATACAGCTACCTTCTTGCTGGGCCCTCATGTGACCTTTCCTCTGTGTGCACATGGAGAGAGCGTTCTCCAGTGTCTTTGCTTGGATTTGTGTTTTTAAGTAGGCTCCACGCCCAATGTGGAGCTTGAACTCAACCCCAAGACTAAGAGATACAATCTCTACTGAGCATGGCAGGTGACCCTCAGGTGTCTTTTCTTATAAGGACATTATAAGGGCCCCCACCCTTATGACTTCATTTAACCTTAGTTACCTCCTTGTTAGCCCCAGCTTCAAATACAGCCACATTCAGAGTTAGAGCTTCAACATAGGAATTTGGGAGGAGACACAAACATTTAGACCATGAAGATGGCATCCTAGATCCCATTACATACTGGATGGCCATCACCAAGAAATACTTCTATCAGCCGTAGGAGCTTCAGGTTAAATCTTTTGTCTTATTTATTTTTATTTTTAAAAATTTTTTAAAAATATTTTATTTATTTATTCATGAGAGACACAGAGAGAGAGCGAGAGGCAGAGACACAGGCAGAGGGAGAAGCAGGTCCCATGCAGGGAGCCCGACATGGGACTCAATCCCGGGTCTCCAGGATCACGCCCTGGGCCGAAGGCAGGCGCTAAACCGCTGAGCCACCCAGGGATCACCTGTCTTATTTATTTTTAATTTTGAGTCAGAACTCATATTTTTTTGAAGGAGATTATAAAATGGCATTTATTATTTAAAATTAGAAATAATAGACTGTGTCTCCTCATAGGCTTATCTCTGAAGAGACAAACACAGTTATAAAATGAGGTATGAAAACTGAAAAAAATTAAACTTTTCAAAACAGTCTGGTTTATTCTGGGCACAGACTTAATAACTCCTGCTGCTAGAAGAAGTACAATTTACTGCCATAGCAAAGCTTAAAATGTCAAACATATTCTTACAAAATACAATGTAAGCTGCCTGCAAATTAGACCATTCTTTTAGCTGGCATATTTCCTACTTGTGTGCAGCTTTCATAATTGTGGCACTTACTTGGAATGGAAAGCCTCTGTGCATGATGTAAACATTCAAACCCTAGCACTCATCAGTTTTCATAGGTACTAAGCAGGTATGGGTTGCTGCAGACCACAGAAGCAACAAGATCCCAGCTATTAGGAGCTCAGGTAATGAAACAGAATTAGCACTGAAGCAGACACAGCAAGGAGATGTGTCAGGGAGCTCTGGTTACAAAGCAAAAGCCTGCCAGTCAGAAGGCCAGGACCCAGGGCCTTGGCAGGAGGTCACAGGTGCCACCAGCCTTTCCCAGCATCCAGATCACAACTCAGAACCAAGAAGACATAAGAGTAGTCAGATGGCACCAAATTGGTTTATCCAGACCTATCCCTCTGATGACCCAAAGGTCTTTCATTCATATTTTAGGCAGGATCTCAAAAGATTTAGTTGTCTGGTTTCTGTTAGGCTGAGTAAAAGAGAGAAAAGTGCCGACGGTGGGAGAGGACAGAGAAACGGTTAAGAAGCACTCAAAGCCTAATGCCACTCAGTGTAAATGCAGACGCTCTACAAAGCCCTGGAGAGCATCACTCTACTTTAATACTTTGTCATACTTAGCCTCTATGTTACCAATTTAAAAACAAGTCATTTATAGGCTATTTAGAAAGGCATCAAAAATACGTGTATTAGGTTAGAAAGATTTCCATAAAAGTCATTAAAATAAATAATACCTTGATCAACCTCAGGAATTTTAATGTTAAATTATGTGATACCGGTTTTTAAAAAATATTTATTTATTCATGAGAGACACAGAGAGAGGCAGAGACATAGGCAGAGGGAGAAGCAGGCTCCCTGCAAGGAGCCTGATGCAGCACTTGATCCCAGGACCCTGGGATCACACCCTGAGCCGGAGGCAGACACTCAACTGCTGAGCCACCCAGGTGTCCCAAAATACAGGCTTTTATTAAAACTGACCTCTAGGGATGCCTGGGTGGCTCAGTGGTTGATGAGGGGAGTCCTCCCTCAGAGATGAGCTGAGCCTGCTTGTTCAGGAGTTGGGCTAAAAGCTTCATTTCCCCAGATCTCAGGAGCAAGAAATAGAGGTCACATTATGTTCATTACCTCGTTTACAGTCTCCTTTTCGATTTTACGTTACAACAATAGAATCCTCATATAACGTTAAAGGCATTTTAGGATCACGTAACATTCTTCATCAGGACACACACCGATGGTTAATACTCCAGAGGTATGGGAGGTATAAGTAGTACAATTTTAGGTAGCATGAAAATAAACCTTACAGTACATGAAAAATTGGATTGAGAAGCAGGAATGTTCTGTGGGTTCCATGTTCAAACACTGGCTCGCTCTAGGGTCCTAGGTAAATTATTTCCTGTATTTGATTTCTCCCTGAAATGACCATCTAAAAATCTGTGCAGTGCCCTGAAATCCTTGATCGTTTAAATTAAATACTAGTATGCTGGGCAAAAGCATATGTTAAAAAACACCCAGAGTCTCTGAAACAAATGGGACAAGGCAGTGGCAGAGCTAGGTTTGACCTTTGCATCTTAGGACTTCAAAGTTATATTCTCGACTCCCACCCTATCTGAATCCTTGGACACAGACTGAAGCTCATCAGACCACAGTGAGGTCCTAGGAACAATGACACTGATGACTTGCTCACCCCGGAGGTTTTTCTGGTGGAGAAACTGACATTCAAACAAATTTTTCCTATTAGCATTTGACCAACGTAGATTATTTTAATTTTTCTGCACTAATGCACTAGACCTAAGTGTATTCCTAATGAAAGCTGCCCTTTAACATCAGTAATTTCCAGGGAAGGCAAAGCCTCCTGAGTTTTCAACTTCTCTTGTTAATTAAGTATGGAAACTGTCACTCTCAGAGTAGAATTATAGTCATTCATCCACTTAGAATGCCAGCAGAGTATTAAATATGTTTTTAGAACACCACCTTAATTCCATTTTACAATGGAAATGTAAATATGAAAGTAGTCGATATGAAAGTAGTAACGGACTAAGTGATTAACGAATTTTGAATCTGTTGTGAAGCATTGTTACACGTTATTGTATAGGCTCTAGTACCTTGTAATACAGCTTCTAAAAAAAAGTGATAAAGATGAATTTCTATTTTAAATGGGATGCTCTCCAAATCACAAAAGACATACACACACTAAGAAACTATCAAGGTCTGCAGAGACATGTGACTTTCCTGGGAGGCTGCCTGTTTGATAAAGAGGAGCTTGGGAAGGGGAACAAAATGAGCAGATTTTCCTGCTCTCTGTTCCTTTAATCTAGAAAGCCATAGGCTTGCTCTGTGGAATCTTCTTCTCATAAGCAAACATTGATCCTTTATCAATTTCTGATATCTTTGTCATGGAGAGCTACTGTAGCTTCTAATTAACTATCCAAATCTCTTCATGTTCTCTACTCTGAGGTCTAAATTTTTAATGAACTGCAGTCAGGTTAAGAGGCATCTTGGACAGAGTGACATTTCGAGGTGTGAAATGATGGCCACATGTTGACTCGGTGTTCAGCTGCGCCTTCTGGGAGGCACCAATCCTCAGGATGGTGAGGACAGGCAGTCCAGAAAGCTTGACTCTGGGTGCTCACAGGGGACACCAGAAGCACACTTTCCAATTTAACAACGCCTGTTAGTTACCAGAAGAGCTGCGGCATGATGGGTGTACACCGTGCCATTTATTAACTATGCTGGCCTCACCTGACCAGTGTCACAGAGAGTCAGCATGGAAGCCAGTTCCTCCATATGGAAAACCAAACTCCCTCCCTCTCTGGATTATAGCTGGATTTCCATCTGGGATCTCTCTATATATAAAGAGAGAATTATTTGGGATCCTAGGCTCCTTAATTGATACTAAGAATCCCTTACCATTAGTTCTTTCCTGGTGATAATTCCAGTAGTACTTGGTTTTCCATTTTCTTACCTATATATACTTTGTGTGTGTGTATACATATATATGTGTGTGTCTGTATGTATATGTGTGTCTATATATATATAGACACTATATTTTACTTCTGTGAATAGAATTGTATGAAAACAACAAAAAAATTTACTGTTAATGTTTGCAGACATCTGTTATTAGTAAGCAGACTTGTCTGTTCTTTCACTGTCCTTGAATTTTATGCTCTGAGATCTATTTTTTATGTAATCCTGTTTGTAATCTGTCTTCACTTTTTATTTCTAAAGTAGCATCTGATTGATTTTTATATTGTACTGTATTCTCTATCACACAAGACAGTAAAGAGAGCAGGTTGACAGTAGCTCACTCCACCTAGTACTATACACTTTCCCAAAGCACACTGATGGCTCTGCCTTGGGTGCAGGGCTCCTTCCCCGTGAGCGTGAGCTCCACTGCTCACATCCTGCCCGCTGCCTTACCCAGCCTTACACATCATTGAAATAGAAGAGTTGGTTGCCCTCACCTAGTCCTTTTTGAGCTTTGCAATATACTTCAGTGTGTTAGATGTTTACCACAGCTGTCAATATTAACGCTATTCCACAGATTGGGATCTTAAAAAAATCCAGCCGAGTTTAGAAAGTATTTGCTACAGGAAACTATAACCTCATTTGGAACGTGGAATAGGACTTGGCACCAAAGTTTTTTATTAGATTGCCCAATGTCAGCCACTATACACTTGTCCAGTGGGGAAATGTGTTTGAGGATTGGCATAAGAAGAAATTCAAGTCTGGCACAGGCTGCCAATGCTTGAAAGTTATGTTGTACTTTGGGGACATTAAAGCACACTTCCATGTGAACATAAGAGTCTTAAAAGAGGAAGGGCACTTTACATCTAAGAGGAAGTAACAGAGACCTGGAGAAGCTGAGTGACTTGCACAAGGTAATGCGCCACTGACAGACCCAGGCCTGGGCTTGGTTCTCCCAATACACTCTAGCATTTTTCGTCACACCAGAATGTTCTGAGTTCTTCTTCTGAAGTTTTATTAGTGAGGTTTCATGCATTCAAGCCTCAGTTTTCAAGCTATTTTACTGACTGACTGAATGTAAAGGCAAAACGCACTGCTGTACTCTCTACTCTCAGTACACGACTGCCTCACTGCTTCATTTCTGCTCACCAGACATGTGGAGATTCTTGCACACCATGTGATTCAGTGCCAGTAGCCGGGCGCCCTACAATTTCACTCGCTTGCAACACCATCTACCTGGAGGTAGCCTCAGATGCCACAGGTGAAGGGTTCTGTCCCATAAGACTGCTGCCTCTCCCCCACATCGGACGCCAGGTACGAGGCCAGCTTGTCACCTGCGCTGCTGACTGGCTATACATCAGCTGTTCCCACAGCCCCCTCCTTGGATTAGGTTGATTTGCTAGAGCAGCTAACAAAACTCAGGAAAACACTTTACCTACTGGAGTCTCAGTTTATTTTTAAAAGATAGAACTCAGGAACAGCCAGACGGATGAGGTACATAGGGCAAGGCCCGGATCTCGCTAAGGCCCCGAGCTTCTGTCCCCTTAGAGTTTGAGGTATGCCACCCTCCTAACATGAATGCATTTCTTGTCCACCAGCACAGAAGCTCTCTAAACCTCACCCTTGGGGTTTTTATGGAAGCACAGTTGATTAAATCATTGGCCACTGATGTTTGAACTTCCCTCTCACTGCTCTGGAGGTCTGTCTGGGGGATGGGCCTTAGGTCCTACCCTCTTCTCCCCTGACAACTGGCCCATCCTTAGGGGCTTTCCAAAGGTCACCTCATTAACATAAACTCAGATGTGGGTGAAAGGGGCTTGGTATTGAATAATAACAGAAGATACTCATTTCACCTTTCAGCTCTGGAGCTATTTTAGGAATTGCTTAGAAAAAACCTATTATAACAAAAGATATCCCTAGGACTCTTTAGAGTAAAGTTCAAAGGTTTTAGGAGCTATGTGCCAGGAACAGTGGTTGAAGACCAAATAAATAATGACTATCTCATGGATAACAGGTCCTAACGTACAAGAAAAAAATTGGAGAAACCCCCACTTACAAAATTGCTTAATAAGACAATGAGGAGGGAAAAAGGCAGAAAAAAGATATTGTTAAGAATTTCAGAGTAGAGATCCACTATTTATTTTCCCCTGAATATACTTGCATGTGGTTATAATGTTTATCTATTATAAGCCTATTTGCATGACCGAGGTTATTTTATTTTGTGTTTTATCTTTGCATTAAATATTTCCTATTTATCCAATGAAGATGACAGGCACCTGCCTTCTGCCTGGTTGTGTTCAAAGTGCCATGTGTCTATGTCAGTGGACCCAAAACTCCTGATTCTGTGGTGTTTACCAACTACATGGGTGAGGCCGGCCATAAACAACGGTAGCAGGATGTGGAAATGAACTTTGCTTGTTTTCACTTTTTGCACACAAGTGCAAAAATACAGTAATACCACTCCAGGGTCAGGTCCGAAAAACGGAAACTACACTAGTTAGGTTTGTACAGGAAATCTGATAGAAGGGACTGGTTAAACCGAGGTTTAAATGCGAAGTGGGACAAATAGGGTCTGACAGCAAAAGCAACTGCCATTGCCACTGTGTGTTGGGGGAACTAGAAGAGGGATATGGGCTTATCAGAACCTGGCAGCTTGGAGGAGGGCCCTGGAGCTGGGACCAGACCTTGGGAGCTCAGAGGGGGCCCGTGGAGTCAGGATCAAGACCTCTGAGAAGGGGGCCCCCTGTCAGCTAGTGCTGATACCGGGGTAGGCCCCTGGAGAGATGGGGTACAGATCTGTTGGCAGGAGTGCTGCTCAGCCGCTGTGGTATCTCCTCAGGGTGCACAAAGGGCTGGCTTTGGGAGAGTGGGAAAAATCTGAGCCCTAGCCGACTGCCACCAGAGACAAATGCTGCTGTCAGGGTAAAGGGCTGTTGCCGGGTAACTCCAGCAGGAACAGGAAGCCACCAGAAGGAGCTGCTCCCCTCTCCCTCCTCTGCCTGCCAGGCTCCATTTGATGTGCCCAGTCTGCAGAGCCCCTTGACAAAGTAGACATGCTGTTTGCAGAGCCCCCACTTCAGGACACAGAGCAAGGTGGAGAAGGCTGTGGAGGGACCCTCACTTAACCACGGTCCTGGTCCCAAGGGCTGCAGTTAGGCTCATGCTATGAAATTCCTTGCTAGATTACCCAAGCAGAACCGCAGAAGTGGTGGAAACCTGTTGTTTTTAAGAACTGTACTACAATATACATAACATAAAATTTGCTAACCTTTGTAAGTGTACAGTTCAGTGGCATTCAGTACGTTTGCATTGTTGTGCAGCCGATCTCTGGAATCCTTTTAATCCTCCTGAGTTGAAACTCTGTGCCCATGAAACAGTAAGCCCCCACCCCCTGGCAGCCACCATTCCACTGTCCCTCTGGACTTGACTACTCTGGGGACCTCAGATAAGTGGGTCAGATAATACTTGTCCCTTTCTGCCTGGCTGTTTCACATAGCATGTCTACAGGGGTCCTCTGTGTTAAAGCATGTGTCAGCATT
Source organism: Canis aureus (assembly GCF_053574225.1). NCBI lineage: Eukaryota > Metazoa > Chordata > Mammalia > Carnivora > Canidae > Canis > Canis aureus. Next base: position 30,338,907 of record NC_135625.1, on the reverse strand, counting down.
TCCTTCTTTTTTAAGCCTGAATAATATGAAATCTGGTTTTGTGACCCTTAGGCCAAACCATGTTGAAGAACTGGGATGCTGGGGTGAGGATTTATTTAGAGAGAATTTTGTGGCACACTGTGGATGTCACCTTACCCTGTTCTCCCTCCTCCAACCCCCTCCTCCTCCTCCTCCTCCTCCTCCTTCTTCCTCCTTCCTCCTTCTCTCTCTCTCTCTCTCCCTCTCTCTCTCACACACACACACACACACACACACACACACACCATCTTGGGAAAAGAGAGGAAGATGTTTCTCCCATCCTCAAGTCAAGTGGCAGAGCTTTAAGGGGGACCACACAGAAAGCTTGATCTGTGGCCCTTGTAGTTTAGAGGGCACAGCAGTCTGGGGTCAACCCTACACCTGGAAAATACAAAGATTGATAGAAACAGAGCAGGGGATATAGGTATTGTTTGGGAAGTACTGGCACTCTCCCTGAGGATGGATCAGAGGTGTTTTCCTTGGACCAGATGTGGGCCACACAAGATAGATGGTGTTGGCCTAGCTGCTAAATATGGCCCCATCTAGATGCCTGACAAGATGGCGGGTGAAAATGTGGGAGGCGTAGCGCCGGTGACCAGCTGCTGAGAGTCCTTGTCAGCTGCCAGCGGGACAGTGCACTCCCAGAGTCTGCGGCAATGAGGGACTACAAGGAACCAATGAAAGTGTTCCACAGAGGCCACCAAATGGCCCATGAAATAGAGAAGCAGCCTTTAGTTCCCAGCATGCCCAGCGATCACTCACACCACTTCTAGTCAAAAAGGGACTTCTAGCTCCCTGACATCACCTTGCTGGCTGTCTCTCCAACCACTCCAGCGCTGGAAGGTTTGAAGCAAGGTGGACCTGGGAGTAAGGGCGGAGGTCCAAAAAAAGATACCCCTGCGCTCCACCTTCATTCACTGGCTTCATTCACCGTGGCAGCAGGCCCAAGCCAGAGACGAGAAATTTCAGATTGGCGTGCAACATGGACTTGATCTTACACTGGACAGGGAATCTCAGTTGCAGAAATAAGGGTGTTTGTGAACAAAGCAAATTGGACAACAAGAGCAGTAGAAGTATGAGTGCCACAGAATTAGGTCTCCAGGGATACCACGTCACCTACAAATCCCACTTGTTCCCCAGGACAGATCTGAAAATAAAAGTTCCAAGTGTCTGGCAAAGGCTGTGGGCAGCAGAAGCGTCATAGTCTGCAGTCAAAGCAGTGACTTGGGGTTGGTGGAAAGTGAATGGCCCTCCGATGTCACTGGGTTGTTGGTGAAACAAAAGCATTTTACCACTTTGTTGCATGAAAGAGGGACAACAGTGGCAAGGCTTTTTTGTTTTTTGTTTTTGTTTTTTTTCCTGAAAGTAGCTAAGCTGACTATGCCATTTACTGGGTCCAGCATTATGGTCTAGGTGCTTTATGATCAGTGTGATGATGGAGAATTCAGCAATAAGAGGGAGGCCAAAGAGTAGACACAGCATTTTTTAATAATCCTGCCATAAAAAGCAGAGAAAGTAGGGCCGAAACTGGATAGTGATCTGTGGTCATGCCTGGGAGGGTTCTTTTTAGGTTAAGAGATATTGAAGCATATTTTTATATTAATGGGAAAGATTTAATAGCAAAGGGAAAATTGGTGGTTGGGAAGAGAGGGGAGAGAATTGCAGGAAGGAAGCTGTTGAGCTGTCAGCATATAGCTGGTGGGTTTGCTTTATGGGTAAGTATGGACAGTTCATCCCTTGTCTCTCTTCGAGGAGAAAGGAGTGTATGATAACAAATGCAAGTCGGTCAGCAGATGTACTTCTGAGCCCATGGAAATCAGAATGTTCCACAGCCCCCCAAATCAGTTTACTTCATATGGATATCAGATATTTTGTTGAACATATAACTGTTAAATATATGTAGACCTCAGGATAAAATTTAGAGCTTATCTGGGACTATGTCAAATTTATTAAAAGACACAGTCTTTGGGATGCCTGGGTGGCTCAGCGGTTGAATATCTGCCTTTGGCTCAGGTCGTGATCCCAGAGTTCTGGGATTGAGTCCCGCATCGGGCTCCCTGCATGGAACCTGCTTCTCCCTCTGCCTATGTCTCTCCTCTCTCTGTGTGTCTCTCATAAATTAATTAAATAATTAATTTAAAAATCTTAAAAAAAATAAAAGATACAATCTTTTCTGCACCAAAAGACACAATCAAGGGTGAAAAGGCAACCTATAGAATGGAAGATAATATTTGAAATCATGTATCTGATAAGAGGTTTATATCCAAAACACATAAAGAGCTCCTACAACTCAACAACAACAAGGAAAAAAGGAAAAAGAAAAATCATTAACTAAATTACCTGACTTTCAAAATGGGCAAGGGACTTGAATAGGTATTTATTCAGACATGACATAAAAATGGCCAACGTGCATATGAAAGATGCTCAGTATCACTAATTACTAGAGAAGTGTAAATAAAAACAACAAAGAGATATCACCTCACACCCATTAGGGTGGATAATATTTTTAAAAGAGAACAGAAAATAACATGTTGGGAGGATGTGGCACCCTTCCAGACCATCAGTAGGAGTATAAAATGATACAGCCACTCTGGAAAACAATATGGAAGATCCTCAAAAAATTAAAAATAGAGCTACCATATGATCCAGCAACCCCATGTCTGGGTATTTATCCAAGAAAATGGAAAGTAGGATCCTAAAGAGCTTTTTGCACACCCATGTTCTAGCAGCATTGTTCCAATAGCCAAAAGGTGGAAGTTACCCAAATGTCCATCAACAGATGAATGGATAAACATTATGGTGTGTCCATACAATGAAATATTGTTCAGCCTGAGAAAGGAAGGAAATCCCTGGATGAAACTTAAGATCATTATGCTAAATGAAATAAGCCAGTCACAAGACAAATACTGAATAAGCCTACTTATATGAGGTATCTAAAACAGTCGAGCACTCAGAAGGAACGGTAGTTGCTAGGGATTGGGGCAAGGGGAAACAGGGAGTTATTATTTAATAGGCATAGAGTTTTAGTTTTGTAGGATGAAAAAGTTCTGGAGATCTGTTGCAGAACAATGTGAATATACTTCACACTACTGAGTTGTATACTTATACATGGTTAAGATGCTAAATTTTATGTTTTTATCACAACTAAAAATTAAAAAAATATTTTTAATTTACAACTTATTATTTGCCTCTTTCTTCTTAAAAGTTGTGAATCCAGCAAAAGCTATTTGGGAACATTCATTCCTTCACTTGGCAATTGTCCACCACCACCAAATTTGTCAGATACAGTAAGAGAGATTATGGATAAAGAGATCAGAGGCAGGAATGATCATTGTCAATACAGAGCTGAAAGTTAAGCTGGAGGAAGTAGACAGAAACAAATGATTATAATAATGATTTTTCAGTTCTGTGTGATCCATGGTTCCTGACCATAAGCAACAGAAACTGACACTGATGATCTACAGGCTGATTAGGAATTTTTTTTAATTTATTTTTTTATTTATTTATGATAGTCACAGAGAGAGAGAGAGAGAGAGGCAAAGACATAGGCAGAGGGAGAAGCAGGCTCCATGCACCGGGAGCCCGACGTGGGATTCGATCCCAGGTCTCCAGGATCGCGCCCTGGGCCAAAGGCAGGCGCAAACCGCTGCGCCACCCAGGGATCCCTGATTAGGAATTTATTGAAAGGCTATGGAAGTCATAGAAAGTCAGAGAACCAGACTTGGAAAGTAAGTGTACCCTAGAGCAGCTCCAGAACTTAAGACTCCGAGGTCTAATTGTCAGTTTGACCAGGACCCATGGCCACCAACGTAGAGTCCTACTGCCGTACTAGGTTCCACAGCCATAGTAATCCCTGGAGTGTGAGAACCTCTAAACCTGCAAACCCAGAGCCATAGCAACAGAGAGAAAATATTCAAAAAATCATTAGACTAATTATTAGTGGCATTGCTCTAAATTTTCACTTCACTCCTATTCATGTTTCCCAGACCCAAGACCTACAGGAAAAAAAAAAAGAGTGTCACATATCACATACATCAGAATAATGTATACAAGCCCCATCTCAAAGTCAGAGATATGGTTTCCCACGTGGACCTCAATTGAGTCTTTCTTAGGCCATTCTACCTTTAGAAAAGGCTCGAGGTTTCTAGGTGTTTGGGTACCTGGTAAGGTTAGTGATAGGACATCATTTATTACTTCTTTCACTATAGGGTAAATCTCTTGGTGCAAAGCAATGTTGTGTGAGATGCCATATATTTGTTTCATTAACACCATGTGAGGCAGCTGGAACAGACTAAACAGTGACCACCGTCATGCTGGTGGATCTGTGTAACACAGGGAGGACCCGAGGGAGCACAGAGCGGTGAATCTATCCAGGGGACAGGAGAGCCTTCACAGGGATAATTACGTCTCTCAGGTAGTCTAGGGGAGCAAGGTAATTCCAGACAGACAGGACAGATGAGCTAAAAGCATGAAGACAACAGATGTCTAAAGCATTCATTCAGAGAAGCTCACGTCATAGAGAGAGCAGTGCCACTAGATAAGGAGCTTGTCCTTGACTGTAAATCAGCTAAGTCACTAAACCGGTTCCTTTATCCTTTATCACGGCAAGAGTTTCTTTCTTTTCTTTTCTTTTCTTTTTTTTTTTTTGTATATTTTTTTATTGGAGTTAGATTTGCCAACATATAGCATAACACCCGGTGCTCATCCTGTCAAGTGCCCCCTCAGTGCCCGTCACCCAGTCACCCCATCCCCCGCC